>NC_092858.1:144349296-144478330 GCF_032062135.1 Pyxicephalus adspersus
AAAAAAAATCACAATGACAAAAGAAATACACTAATGTGATGCTTCAAAGGATTTATTGGAAATTGGAGGCAGATTCTAGATCTGGGCATTCATTAATTTTCAATACTTTACAACCTTTAAATCCTTCAACTACTGTACTATGTGACGGTAGTTTTGTGGGCAACAATAAACAGGCTTTGAAGTTTTAGGTGCATGCTCTATAAAAATGTTCATTAGGGAAAGGACAGAAGAATATTGCAGCTCATAAATAGAAATGGACCAAGGGCAAGCATACTGGACACAGAATGCAATCAACCTTTATAGTTCCTAATGGGAGCACATGCCGTTGTGAATAACACTATGCAGGAAACTATTCAAGCGTCTGGTACTGTTTTCAAAAATGCTATATTAAATCAAACAAGGCCACTTGTGTCACTGTGGCTTAAATTGAAATAAGCTTCCAATTTGTATAAAACCCAGCAACATTCTAAAAGCTTTCATACACAGAGTAATTATACAATCAAAACTAAACTCAATTCATGATCTGTAATGCATGTATTATTTACCATAATGTATTTTTTTATTTATGGGACTGGTATTACTAGCTTTCTGTGACTTTGAATGTTAAAGTAATGATTGCTATAGAAAGCAGTGAGTAAAAAAACCCTAAAGCGGACCTATCACAAAAATGTTTACTTTACATAAAAGGGTGGACAACCCCTTATGTTGAGTAAAAAAACTTCTCCCCTTCTGTCTTTATCGCCGAAGCACGATCTTGGTATCTTTTTTTTCCCTATTTACATGTCATCTGATCGAATAAAGAAGATGGTGGCACCCAGGGCTTCCTCTGTGCCAGGACGAAGGCGGATTACAGGCCACCGCAGGATCCAATTCAGAAAAAACAGAGGGATCGAGGGATCTGCAGAAGTAAAGGTGAGTGAGTTTTTTTTTTTTAAGTTTAGTTCCGCCATAAGTGATTGAAATGTATTTTATTTTTTAATTCAGCACCCCCCAAAAAAAATAAGGAACAGTTAAAATATTGAGGACAATTTTAAGTCATTGAATTTTGCAGGCATGTGTAATCTTTACCTCTAGACCTAGACCACAACCATAAACTCATTTTAGGGTTTAAAGTGGCCCACAATCTTAGTGTAACCACTAAACTGACCCTTAATCTATTGTCTTAAAAAAGAAACTTTAATCCCAAATGTGTTAGGTATCCTTAATCAAATACATAACCATAACCTAGGAAAAATTAGGATAGTAAAAATGATGTGAGACAATACAATCCCATCCATGGTTCTGTCACTATGAAGTTTAAACTGTCATGTGATCACAGCTGTCTATGCTGACATAAAAAAAAGCCAAAAATAGTATTAGAAAAAATAAATACAGAGGTGTATGTTCCAAAATGTCTTTGTCAAGTTTTACCCTGAGAAGTATTAAAGATGTTGAATTAAAGAAGTATTAAAGATTATACATATATAATCCCCCAATATAACAGGTACAGAATAAATAAAGCAGATTACAGATTATACCAGAGATCTATGATTTAATAGGTGATTATAAAGAATACTGGTGAATTCACTATGTAGTGTGAGTTTTTATTGTTATTGCATTTGGATTTTATAGCCAACAAGCTTTCATACTTTGAGTGGCTTGTTTTATGTATTGATTGGAGCAACAAAAATCAACATTTTTTATGTTGATTCTATGGCCCTGATATATTATAGCTCCTCAAGGCTGGAGAGTATACACTTTCATGTACTGGGCAATCCAGCAAACTTAAAAATGGGTCTGGTCCAGGATTGAAAACATTTGCTAACATAGCAAAATTACTTTTGCGAAATCCATTCTAGATTTACTGGATCACCCAGGTTCACTGATAAAGGTATATCCTAAATCAAGCTCTATGTCAGAAAGCTATTATTAATGTTGAGTGCATTCTCTATAGAAGGTGGAGGCATGTGAACCTAAATCTATTATTAAGTAAATCGTTTTGGTTGTATACATGATTATGATATTTGTGTATGCACCCGGTGTGTTGTATAAAATTGATTTTTTTAAGAGTGCTTCACAGAGTTATTGTCAGATTTTGCAATACAGATACTGCTTTTCCACTGTACGGCCGGGTAACTCCGTTAGGGCAGGGATCAGCAGCGTGCTTCCTGGTTCAGAATCGCAGGGGCGCGTGTGCTGGCTTCTTTCGCTCTGCACTGCAGCCAGGAGGAGACACACTCTGCAGCCAGCATCGAGGAGACACACGCAGGATCGGGTATCGGATGAGTATCTTATTTTAATTATTTTATACAAAATCGGGGAAACACAGTATTTGTCGTATAAGACGCACCAACTTTTCCCCCCCAGTTTTGGGGAAGAAAAAGTGCGTCTTATACGGCAAAAAATACGGTATATCCTAAATCAAGCTCTATGTCAGAAAGCTATTATTAAGGTTGAGTGCATTCTCTATAGAAGGTGGAGACATGTGAACCTAAATCTAATATTAAGTAAGTTGTTTTGGTTGTATACATGATTTTGATATTTGTGTATGCACCCGGTGTGTTGTATAAAATTGATTTTTTTAAGAGTGCTTCACAGAGTTATTGTCAGATTTTGCAATACAGATACTGCTGATATTTGTGTATGCACCCGGTGTGTTGTATAAAATTGATTTTTTTAAGAGTGCTTCACAGAGTTATTGTCAGATTTTGCAATACAGATACTGCCTTTATAAAAATAGATTTAGTATATAAAGAGAATTTAGTAGTTTACACGTTAGCCATCCTCCCTGGTTACCAAAGTGGATAAATCAATGAAATGCATTAAGAATGGTAGCTTTGCAATTTACTAATTAAGAAAGAAATAGTCTTCAAAATCCCTGGATACCAATCTTGTAGTATCTGGTATTGTTGATGAGTATAAAGGGAATCTATCTTGAAAGACTGGGAATTAAGTTGTCAGATTCAGTATGTCCTTATTAAGAGGTTTATCTACTGTATGAGCTTTCAAGCCTGGAGAAAGTGCTTAGAACATACTATTTGTAGAATTACTTGTACTACACAATGGGAATACACTTTGTTCAGCCTTATATAAAGGAAACATATGGATTCTTCTTGAGTACTCTATGAGAGCTTTTACTGCAATGTCTACCTGCACATCTTGTTGATGTTTCACATTTTGCATGCTTCTTGTTGTTCGTTGAGTGTTTATGCTCACAATGTAAGTGTACATGCTATTTAGATCATCTGATGTGTTTGTTGGGAACAGACAGTTATAGGGAATTTTTTTTTTATTTATTTGCCTATGTATTTAAATTTACATTTTTTTATTTTACTCATATAATATTTATTGGTGGGATATGATAGATCACATCAAATACGATCTCATTAGGTCCCCTCATGTGCATGCCAAGCAACACCTGTAATAGTGATCCATTGTACACTGCTGTCAGTGGGCAATGTCTGCAAGGAGAAAGATAGGTCATTTCAAGTGTGTATGTGTGTCTTTATATCAAAGGGAACTGCAGGCGTTTGACAGGAGTTCCTTCTAAAAGAATGGTGTCCAGGAGAGAAGTTTAGCAAGTCCAAGCGATGTACCACCTTCCTTCTGTCCTATGAGGGGGGGTGTTCTCTCCCTCTTGTGCTTAAAAAACAATTTACAAACGAATAGAGGAATAAAAACACTGCAAAAATATTGTTCTGTTTTAAGAGGTATCCAGTTTAAATTGTCCAAGGTGCCCATCCAGCATTGGCTAGTGAAAGGAAGAAAGAGGTTGTTCCTTGTTTCTGCTCCTCTACTTGTCATGGTTTTATGTGGTCAGAGAACTGTGTGACATCTTTACATATTTAAAAGTAGGATACCTTTTTAGGGTAAGCCCACTTAATGTTCTCCCCAGGGAAGAAATGTATTTGAGCTGGTAACACTGGGAGATTGAATGTTTGCTGCTCCTTTGCTATAAGTATACTAGACATTATGCCTGGTGTTATTGGCTGGTTATATCTGAGGTCAAGTTGGTAGGGGTGGGAAGAAATAAAAGTACATATATAGCACCATGGGAAGCTATTTCCAGCAAATAAATAAAAGAACTGTCCTCAATATTTAACAAGATTCATCAGCTATCCACCTAATACATAGATGCCAGGCAGAAACTAAAATGCCAAAATAGTCAATTCTTAATAATTTCTTCTAATTTACAAAGTGGAATTATCCAACGAATCTTTGATAAATACACTTCTATGCATGAGAAACTTATTGAAAGCAATCATCCCTCCCCACCTTGATGCTGATATCTTATCTCAACAATTGCTAACCCAAGAGGTAGAAAGAGCTTGAGATCAAAAGCAGATCTCCTTCTGGTTGTTAAACAACAGATGTCTTTTACTTTTAAGAATAAAAAACATTTAAAATAGGCATTTTGGTGATTTAACCTTTTCACCCAAGTGGAAAAATGATTTTATGGAAATGAGTTCAAGAATAGAGAGGGCAGATGAAAGTAGTTTTAAATTGATGAAAACACACCTATATAAAATTCACATATGTAGCACTGACATTTACCCTAATAAATGCAGATATTTATATCTTACTTACATTCTGTCCAAACTTTGTGGGATTTTAATTACATTTACCATTCCTTCCTAATAACGTGATGTGGATCTTTAAGATCTAATAAACTAATCTAGTAACCTAGTAATAGTAAACTTTTGCAAGTCAGTTTTTGTGCATATAAACACTTCTTAATCTAATGCTTATTAGGTGTCCAAGTACAGAGAAATTAAAAATAGGGATGCAGGGGATTGGGTGTGTGTGTGTGTTCATGTGAGTCCGATACCAAGAAATACATTTTTGTGGGGTTTGGTGGCCAACGTGGAAAATGCTACGCCGGAATAAGCTTTGGTAAAAAAAAAGGTAGGCTAAAGTTTGTGTGTATCTAATTGATATCCATACAGGAGTCCCATCAGCTGTTTTTTTAATTCTTTTTGCAGTTGTATATATTAGGTATGCAAAATATACCATATCACTATCTGTAATTAATATATGTGAATATTTATCTCCTATGAAAGAAAATGTTAAACACATTTTACGCTACCCATTTTGCCCAATGACCTGACTCCTTTCCTATAAAGATATCTAACTAGTTCTGGTACCCAGACCACCTGTTATGTTTACCTACAGAGGGCCTACCTACTGAATGTCAACCAAAAGATTGAAGGAAACCCAAAAGAAATGTATGAAGTTTTGCTGACAGCATTAGTATATTTTGCCTATATTGTACAATTATATTCTTGAGGCATTAAAATAACAAAAAATTAATAACTATTGAACGGATAGTCATATATATATATATATATATATGACTAACCGTTCAATAGTTATTAATGATCTTGCAAAGAATGGGTTGAAACTTTAATGTTTCCACTTTGCTCTAGCAGAAAATATTCCTTCACCTGAAGAGGTGTCTTTCTATTTTTGGAAAAAGGATTAGCTCTAAAGTGTTTTCATGGGATTATGACGCTTGTGTAAGTCTATTTACCTCTTTGCATAAAATGTATATTTTTAAAGTAAGATCCTGTGGTGTTGTGTGTGGGAGTTAATGAGGGGGAGATGAACTGAGCTGTTTAACTTCCCTCGGAAAAAAAGATCATGAGTGCCACAATGTATATTATAACCAATGCAAAGCATCATCATTTTCTTTACTTTAATGGGAACACTCCACATAGAAATCTAGAATTGTACCTCCTATTATTTCTAAAGTTATTTAGTCAAAACTGGATAGTAAATAAGGAACTACCTATTAAAAGTGCAACACAATAGCCATAAGTGGAAAAGCGATCAAAAAGATGTTATTTTTATGTATATCTGATGTTCTTTTAGGCCTGATATTGCAACAAGTTCACTGGTACCGATGCTTAGGTTAGGCTTAAGTTAACATTTACCTTGTTTCAAAATGTTATCTATAGATTATCATTTCTTAGTCCAATGCCTTGTGCTGAAGGAACATTACTCCATGATTCCTGTTTCATAGCTTGTAGAAAACATAGAATCCCACCAATAGCTGTAAGACCCTGCTCTGACGTCTTACAGCACCAGTCTCTGCTAATGAGTGGGAACCATGTGATTATTAAACCTATGGTATAGTGATCAAATCTAAGATGTTACTTTATATTAAAAACTCACACATTACAAAGGTCAAACCATAGGTCGTGTATAGAACATCGATTCCTAGTAAAGATCATAATTCCTGTAAAGATGACAGTCAAGCTTTGCTGTGTAAATACATGTCACTGCTAGCCTCTGCTGTCAAGAACAGTTCAATAGTGTAATTTGGACATACAAAGTAACATTAATGTTACTTTTTATTCACTATTTTTATTAACTTGCAAATTAAAGCTTTATCTGCTTATTATGTCAAAGTAGCTTCATTAAAAAAAAAGGTTTTGCTTAATATATATTTATTTATTTATTTATTTATATATTGTATTTATTACACTTGTTTTTTTACTCATTTTTGGGTGGTAAATCCAGAAATAACCCAATTTGTTTGCTATCACAGTTTTTAGGATATAGGGTACCTTCCATTTTTGTCAAAAACATACACATTTTACATACCATGAAAAAGTAATGAAAAAAATAACTTGAGTGTATTGTTTATTTAAATTTCTTTTGTTCATACAAGGGATTTATTTTTACATGACATTTTTTTTACAGTAAAACATTTGAAAATTAATGGGGTAAGCTGTTATGGTGAAAATTTACGCTTATAGCTTTTCCTGAGTGTTCAGTGTTAGGACAATCCCGCTGGATGCTCCAACAATAGTCAGCCATCATATGTACATCCCATCTTCCCTGATACCGTCCTTCCATGACCTTCAAATCTTGGTGGAATTGTTCACCTTGCTCATCACTGACCACTTCTCATCACTGATGCAACCAAAGATTTTGTAGCTCTTCAAATGTTTCTGGACAATTTCTGTGTAATTATTTGCTTGTGTGTTTATAAGAAAGTCCTTGACAATGGTTTTGAATGATACCTAAGCATTCTTTTTTACTTCTGACATTGTCCTGATGAAATGTTCATCTTTTATGAGCTGCTGAATCTGTGGACCATGAAACACTTCGGTCCTTATTTTATCAAATTACAGGCTAGGGAATGCCAAAATGAGGTACTTTAGACAGTCTCCTTCAGTTAGCAAAACTTTAACAAGCTGCTTTATCAGATCCAGTTTCATGTGCAGAGGCAGGAATATAATATTCTTTCTATAACAAGTGGCTCATGTAGAATGTTTGGATCACCTGATTTTAGGGCAGATCTTGGAGGCCAATTCCTTTCCACCCAATGCCTCTCACAAGCTCTGCTGTCCCACATGCACAGATAAAAGGGATACTTGGTGTATCCGCGTTGCTCACCAAGAAGGAAGCATACCGTTTTAGGGTCAACACAGATGACCCAATTGTGTTGGTGATATTGGAACAACTCAATAAATCTCTTTTTGTCTGCATATTCTTCACAAAGAGAAACTGAATGGCCAATTGGAACTGACCCAAAAATATTGCCATTGTGAAGGAGGACACACTTTAAGCTCTGCTTTCAGCTATCGATGATTAGTCGCTATTCAGTTGAGTTATAGATTGCAATTCCCAATTCCTCCAATAAACCAGGTATGTTATGGCAATACAGAAAGCCACTGTCAGTTCTAAAATACTGCAGAAATGCAATTTCTCTGGTTCGAAAGTATGATACCTTAGTTTCTTTTTCAAGTTTTTCTTTTTTCTTTGCAAGCTTGATGCTAAGCTTTCTTCGATAGACCCAAATCACGTGCCAAATCACTCAACTCATGCTGATGGAATACTTTTCAAACAGTCCTCTTCAATTTCAAACTCTTAATCATTGTTGTCACCTACTTCATCACCATAATTATGTTCTTCAAGAGAGGGTAGTGTAATAAAAAAGCAGTGCTGGGATTTCATCTAAATGAGCCACTGGGCATGAAGCCGATGGTAGACTAGGATACTCTATGTTACATTTATTTTTCTTGTTGTATCCTGAAATTTTTAATTTTACAAGTAACAGTCACTGAAATGATCTTCTGGCTCTCGCCAAACTCGCCAAATGGCATCTTATCACGTGTTCCCTTTGTCCACATCCGTAAATCCTTGACACACTGTTTGCACACCTTATGAAGGGCCCAAGACTTGATCACCATGTTTAACTTTGAAATATGTGAAATAGGCTTGCTCTACAAAGGTGCTAATGTTCGCCCTTTGACTGGGAATGGTGAAACTGCCACATATAACAAAATGAATCAGGGTTGTTTTGCTTATTCACTATGTAGAGCAGCGCACATCTGACCACACTGTCTTGCATGTAAATGAATAGCCTATACAAATCCACGCTACAGTAATCACATTATTATAAGTGGTATAGAAAAAACTTGACGTGATAGAAGAAAACTAGCTGCATTTTCAAAATCAGCACACCTATTTTAGTGTAAATAAGCTTAAAAATTTAAGTCAACAAAAAATCTGTTCAAAGTTGTTCCCCAGTGTAATAATAACATAAGATGTATACAGGAGCTGAAATAGTTAAAATTGTATTAACAATATCTTTTTTACATTTTTTGTCAGCCTGAATAAAAATAACAAATTATAATATCAATTATATGAGTGAACCAAAGAAAAGCTTTATGTGACCTTAAAGTGACATTTACCACGCTTTTTATACTGAAGGAAGCCTTAAATTAATTTTTCAGTCTTAGGAAACTTTTAACAAATATATTTTTTACATGTATGGCAAAACAGCATGATCTTTAAGTTTCTGAAGGATATAAACAGAAGAATAAAGAATATGGCATATCCAGTGCTAAATAATTTATATCAGTCTCTTGCGGAATGAAGGTACATTTATATTAATGGCTAGAAAAGAAACACAGACTATGAAAAGTTGTAGAGTCTCTCTACACTACTTGTTAGTGGAAAAGTATTACATTCTATTAGTGATCACATTGGTAGTTAGTGAAGAAAAGCCATTGCACTGGATATTGTTGTAAAAATAGCATTTGCATTCAATGTCGGTGTAAAATTGTATTGCAGAGGAAGATCAGCCTTTCAGTTCTCTCTGCTTGAAGAAACCCTAGCAACCTTTTAAGGAAACCTTTGGTTGAAAAATTCCACCTTAAACAATGTAAAATAATAATTAGTCATAACTAGAGCTGCTCCAATTTGGCTCAGTTAGGTTTTAAATATGTTTAGTCACATCAAGGTAAAGTTCTGATGCAGAGTACTCAAATGCTTTAACAAAAAAGCTGAGCCTTGTTCTAGAATGGCTGAGGACAGCCATAGGGAGAGCTGTATGCTTGGTTTAAGATCACAGGACTGGAGCCCAAGCGGAAAATATATCATCCCTCTATATACAGGCTGTGTATTTGGAGGCCATGCCAGCCAATTTCTTTCTAATTTCATCACTGAGTTTGTTTTGTGGCTGATGTTTATTAGAATACATTTAATGTAATGCTTCTAGTTGCTCTGATCCACCCAGAGATCGGTATCTAAAATGCTGTAGTAGCCCAAAGAAGACATCAGATATGCCACCTTCTCTGATCAACTTCTTACTATCAAGTTGTGTTAAATGGTAAATTTCATTTAAGTATGTATATGCATTCCTTTAAAGATACAAGATAATAAAAGTAAAGTAGGTGATCCTCAGGAGTAGCAAGACACAGGTGCAGGTGCAGGTATTCTAAGGATTTATCTTCAGGATACCAAATGTATGAACTCTCACAGTGTTGGATGTAATGATTCCAAGCTAAGGGATATCTCACATAACCCCCACAAAGTGTTATAAATGCATGAACTACAGTAACAGTGCATATCATCTCAGGGTGAGTATCCAGATGACAACAGTGAAACAAGTGTGTGCATGTGTGCCACTGGGAGAAGGAGGGACAGGGTGTCAATACAGAACATTTGCCAGACAGAGTAATTATCACTCTGACATCTGAAATCTAAGTCATATAAATATTTGGTGTGACCACTCATTGCCTGTGGGTAATTCTTCAAGATGTTGGGAACAACTGTCCTATTTTCTTCAAAAACTTTCTTTAAATGTAGCTAGAACAATTCATGCTGGTTTGAAGGAAAATGGTAAATATTGGTTTGATTCAGATTTTTCTTCTGAAAGATCATGCATAAAGAGCATAAATAAAGTTATGTGTAATAAAGTGGAATAGCACAGGGAATAAGTATTGAACACGCTTACTATGAACTTTTCAGATTTTCCAAATATTTTTAATTGAAGTCAGGTGATTGGCTGGGTTGGTCTAGCAGCTTTATTTTATTTCCCTAAAATCGATTGGTTGTTAGTTTGGGATCATTGTCATGCTGAAATGTCTACCCTTGTTTCATCTTCAGCATCTTGGTAGTGGAAGACGAATTTTATTAAGAATGTCAGGGTACATTCCTCCATTCATCCTTCCATCAATTATATGACGTCTGCCTGTACCAAATGCTGAAAAACAGCCGAACACCGTGATGCTCCAACCTCCAAACTTCACTGTTGGTATGATGTTTTTTGGGTGATGTGCAATGCATTTCTCCTTCAATCATGGTGTGTACAATGACATCCAAAGAGTTTGATTTTGGTCTCATTTGGTTTCATATTCTCCTACCGTAGTATTTCATTGGCTTGTCCAAATTGTGTAGCAGACTTTAAACAAGCTTCAACATGCTTTTTCTTCAGCAGCGTCTTGCGTGGCGAGCATGCATAGGGTCATGTTGGTTGAGTGCATTACTTATCTTTTTCTTTGAAAAAAATGGACCTTCTAATTCTAGGTCTTTCTGAAGCTCTCCGCAAGTGTTACTTAGCTTTTGGACAACTCTTCTGAATAATATTTAGACTCCTATGTCAGAAACCTTGCCAGGAGATAAAATTATGCTTTTTACATTTCCGGATAATAGCCCCTACAGTGCTCACTAGAACATTCAGAAGATTAGAAATACATTTGTAACCAATGCCATCAGTACGGTTTGCAACAATAAAGTGGCAGAGGTCTTGAGAGGCTCTTTGCTTTTACCCATCATGAAATGCTTTGTATGAAAGTGTGATACTTTGGTAATGAGAAACCTTTTTAGAGCCCATCAATTAAAACGAAAGCAACTGATAATAATTTGCACTGATAGAGGGTAGTATTGCTTTCTAAATACAGATTTTATTATTATTATTATTATTATTATACAGTATTTTTTAGTGCCCACCTATTACGCAGCACTGTACAAACTCCATAGTCATGTCACTAATTGTCCCTTAAAGGAGCTCACCATCTAATGTCCCTACCATAGTCATATGTCTTTAATACAGTCCAAGGTCAATTTTGGAGGGAAGCAAATCAATTAATATTTCCATGTTTTTGGAATGTGGGAAAAAATCAGACTATCTGGAGGAAACCCACGCAAACACAGGGAGAACCTGCAAACTCTACGCAGGTAATGTCTTGGCCGAGATTCAAACCTGGGATCAAGCGCTACAAAGGCCAGAGTGCTAAACTCTGAGCCACCATTCTGCCCATATTTCTTGTCACCTGGGTGAAAAGAAAAACAGTTTATAAAATTGTACTTTTATTTTAATGATGGGCATAGTAAATAAAGAAGTAAAATAAGTGCAAAAATGTTGAATATTACTTTTAAGGGTCAGGGTAGGAAATATTGAAAAGTTGGTTTTACTTAGTTTTAAACTTTGTGAAATTATTTAAAATCTTAAAGTACCTGGAACAAAAAAATGTACATGGTATTGAATGAAAAGATTAATAGGACCTGCACATACGAGAACGAGAACTGTTATATATGAGCAGTAGATTCGTGTTTAATCTTTTTTTTATGTCCTAATAACAAATATTTAATTGCTGCCATGAAAGATTAACAATTCTGCTGTTTCTTGATTGGTGATGTTAATATTCACAGGTTGAACATGAAAGGTCACTTAATAACAGCATGCTAAATGCAGAGGTAATTATTTCTAAACTAACGGTGCCAGCAAGGATGCTTACCCACTGTTTTCCACCTGATATTACATCTGCCCATGCTAATCCCTCCTTTCAGCCTTGCTCCCCTTATATGCTTCCCACAGATAAAATCCTGGCATAAACAGGACACAGGTCTGTACTAAAAATATAATAATAGCTGAGCAAATGCAAAGCAAACACCTGGAAATCAGCAATTAAAATGTGTCCTTTCAAAACAGACATCAGCTATATATAGATAGAATATTTTTGTCTGCACAAGTGAAAGAGTTAATGTTTAATGTCAGTATTTGAGGCATTAAAATGGATGACTGAAAATCATAAAAGTGTCAGTGTAATAGAATTCACTGGAAAGGTAAAAAAAAGGTGACAATGGGGTCAGTCTTCATTAATACATTTCTCAGTAACATCTGAGAAAGGTTAAAGGGGAATGTTTGCAGCACCAAATCTGGCCAAGGGTAAGGTGACATATTATATGTGTACAGAAAATGGCACAAATATTAAATCATTTTAAAATGAGTGCAAAACATGTTTGTTATAAAAGTGGCAATCCAGAATCCAGGGATCATGCAATTCAAAAGGACACATAATTTATGGTTGAGGGTTCCCAGTGACGTTTTAATACCTTACATCCCAAACAAGGAGGCACTGGCCAAAGCCTAAGAGATTAAGCTTGGTTTACTGAATCTCCTTTTTTATTAAAAAAATAAAATAAAATGAAAAGTGAAATAAAAAGCATAATAATGCTATAATGGGTTTATCAATCCTACTTGCCAAGGCTGGAGAGAATACACTTTCATCAGTTAAGCTGGGTGATCGAGCAAACCTGGAATGGATTTCCTAAAAGTCATTTGCTTTTTGTTAGCAAATGTTTGCAATCATGGACCAGATCCATTCCAGGTTTGCTGAATTACCCAGCAATTACCCAGAAACAACTGCAGAGTTTGTATTGGTCATTAAAGAGTTACAAGATGTTGCTTAGCTGTGTTTAGCAAAAGATTCCCTCAAGCCATGCAAACCACCCCCTCCCCCCTATCAAGCCTCCATCATGCACACAAGCGAGCAGGGAAGCCCTGTTCATATCTAGAAGTCGTCTGTATGTCAGATATCCTTAACTCAAGGACTACCTCTAAATATAATGTCACTTATATCACATAATTTTTGGAAAGTAGATAAATATAAACTTCTACTATCTGTAAAATGTTTCAGCCATCTGTAATTTTTGTTGTTGCAAGGCAGACAACCTGACACTTACCATTGACGTTTGTGTCAACTTTACCATTGTATCTCTGCATGACACTGGTCTAAAGAAAGATTTGCACTTATGCCTCTTTTAGACCTCAATGTGTTCTGAGTAATTTGTTAATGCATTTTCAATATAACATTATGACACATTTCCATCATTATCTGGCATCCTGACAATGCTTAGTAGCATCTTGACATCATATCAGGTACTCTCATATTGAATAATTTTATGTAATTGATACTACTATGTTAAATTAGTATAATTTTCTAGTTGATGTCCAGTTACTATGTAAAAATATATATTCTTCACTATGATATATCCCAGAGGAACTCATAAATAATATACATTACCTGCTAAGTAGAAAAGATATGTAGATTGAAAATGCAGAATTGAATTCAAAGTAATTTTATTATTGCAATGCATAGTAAGTCTCGATTAACCCTTTTTTAAATTTCAAAAACACACTTTACCATTTATAAAACTGTGTTTATTACATGCCATGTAGACCCTTACAAATACCACTGAATGTGTTATAAAGAACACTAAAACTAAATAGTTTAAGGAATTCAGGCATAGCATTTGGTGGCTTGAGAATTCTTTAAAGTTACAGATCACTGAATCTGCCTGCTTAGCTTTGAAGAGCAATTTGTTATACTGGAGAAAAAAAATTTGGTTGAAAAAAATAAAACTGATTTATAAAAGAAAAGCTTCAATTTGCTGTTTTTAACCCTTTTGTAAACAATTCTAATGCATTTTTATAAATATTTAATAATACATTTTTATAAATATTTAAAACATTACCATTTTTTCCTTCTGTTTTATTGTATTGTATTTTATTATTAATGAAATAGTTTTATGTCCTTTTGTAAAATCATCAGTCAACATAAGTATGGAACAGTAAAAAAGCAAGTGGGATCCAATTCAGCTGGATTGGTTGAGAAATATAGGAGTTGGAATTCAGATTGTTTTTTTAAAGGTTTAAAATGATCATTGTTAGTGAAAATTACTAGAAATGGTTTCCTTGGCCAATTTTAGGAACCTTGAAAAGCATGGAGGCAGACAAAATCATTTTTTCTGTTCCACTCACATCAAATTGTGCTGGGAAAACGGGCACATTTTTGCAATAGCAGTGTCAGACCAGCAATACTTAGCAGGATGATATTTTTCTTTGTATTTATTATATATTGTTCTATAAACTGAAGAAGGTTTAATGTGCATTTGTCTATATACTTTACATGTCTAACTTGTGTATCCGTTTTCTGATGGTCTTTCTAAGTGCAAAATCCTTCCCTTTGGGTCATTGTATGCTTTACTTATATTGATACACAAAGCATATTAGTATACTGTAGATGTGTCAACGCCTATAGCTTAAGTCTGTGTATTACCAGTCTCTACATTGACAAAATCAGAGATAGACTGTTGCCAGATTTTCCTCCAAAATGTGGTAAGTGAACCGGAGCACAATGTTATCCCTGAGTTTATATTTGTTTAGCTGAAGATTTGCTGGCCCCAGTCATCTGCACACAATTTTTTTTTTTTTATGTGTGATTTGCTTTTTTTTCAAAGAGAGTTTTACCACATTAACTAATATGAATGAAATATAATTGATAATGATAAATGATAATTCATTTTGCAAAGTGAACATCCTTAATTCTTTTGTATATCAACTTCTGTGATTTACAGTCTTTTAATTTTACAATTGTTTATTGACTTTCAATACATTTACAATTTTAGTATGTTTTAATCATATTCACACTAGTAAAGCAACATATTATATTCATATTGCATGTTAAATACACATATGTGAACTGCAGAAGGGGTTGTAATTATATTTTTATTGAATTATTTATTTTTGCTATACAGCTGCACGGTCCAAATGGTGGGGTGATTTCCTCAGATATAGAACAAATATGTATCCTATACAAATGCCTCAACAGTAATAACCAATCATGATAGTCCCTAAAAGTGACCTGAATGTTGGTCATCTCTCTGCCACAAGTTTTTTATTTATTGATTTTATATGCTAATAGGTGAAAAAAGTAAATTTGTTTTTTTCTTGTATGAATATTTTATTGGGATTGTTACATAGAAAGGGGGTGCAAACAATGAGAAAATTAAAAAAACAAGAAACATAACATCATGAACAACATCAGATGACCCCTGTACACATGTCAGATTGTAAGATGAGGCCAACTGTATGTGTCGGGCAAGAATCGCCTGACGTGTGTATATAGCCTTAGATATAGGCAACACTAAAATAAGTGCAAAAAAATTAAATATGCAAAAGGAATCAAATATGAAGAACCTGTATAATAAAAGGAGGATATAATAATATGACACTAAAGAGGTCATAGACTGAATTAGTGAGAAACCTCCAGCACCATCCACAAAACAGTGAAAGAACAGATCAATTTATAGCACAAGATGATAAAAAAGTATTATATATAGAGAGAAAAATAGTAAATGTCCTTTTTTGTAAAGATTTCTTTTGTTTTATATAAAAAGGATAACTAAATATATATGCAGTACAGCTCTCCATGGGACAAAGCAAGTTTTGGAAAAAGCAAAACAAATGACATGCTCAAGGAATAACAAATCTTCGGAAACATGCAGTCGGAAAAGGTGTGTAGCAGCCACTATTAAATATGGGTTGGCATAAACAAATCTCAGAAATCTGTTCTGTAAATATATGTTTTGAGATCAAAAACAGGAAAAAGGACTGGCAACAGCATGGAAAGCATATCACTATTGTGACTTTTATGGGGGAAAGATAGGAGTAGAAAAGATGAATAAAGAGTTAAAGTGCAGAACAGAAAATAGGAGTATAGAGATCAGGGATGATGGTGGGAGAGAAGTGGAGGGGGGGGGGGGATGCCCTGATTTAACCATGAGATGCATCTTAGTGAAGATTATGATTTGAACATCTCACTCTTGGAGATGTATGTGGATTCCATGTAAAGTCGGAGCATTAACATGACTGGGCAAATTGGGACTGATTTATTAATGCTCGCCAAGACTGGAGAGGATACACTTTCATCAGTGAAGCTGGGTGACCCAGCAAACCTGGAATGGATTTCTTCAAAGTCGATTGCTATTTGCGAGCAAATGTTTCGAATTCTGGACCAGATCTATTTTAGGTTTGCTGGATCACCCTGCTTCACTGATGAAAGTGTTTTCTCTCCAGCCTTGGAGAGCCTTGGAGGCCCATGCCTTTGCTCTCCTGGGCCTCTGACAGTAGTTACGTCAGACCTTATTGTGGTGGATAAAGAGGGGGAAGTGATCACTGGTAAGGTGAGGATGAAGGGTTGGGAGAGCTCTTTGCAGGATACTGTCAGATTGTAAAAGTGTTACTTTAAATTGTTGTATTGCTTCATTTGTTTTGCTCTGGAATTTACTTTTATATGAACTTCTGTGATTAGTAAAAGTGTAAAAAGAATTTATGTGAACTTCTGTGATTAGTAAAAGACTAAAAAGTGTCAGGGCCAGACCATACAAATGATTTTCAAAATAGGAAATTCTGCTGGATTGTTATTTCACACTCATAATGAAACTTTAAAATATATGTTGTGCAATGTAGTAGTAGTGTTTAGATTTTTGTCTGTTAAATGTTGTGCATATGAGCTGATTTAGTGGCCACAGCATTTCAATTCAGAAAATTTAATGCAGTAAAGAGAGAAACACGACTTTTCAATTTTAGTTCTAAAAAAAAAAAAAATATATATATATATATATATATATATATATATATATATATGTATATTAATATGAATACAGGTTATTAGCAATTGAGATATTCAAACTCCCTTTTATTAGCACATGTTGAACAGAGCCATATGACCCCTTGAGGTAGATTAAGGGATAATCCCTTTTTTACGGTCCAGTTAGCGGCTGATGAATAGACAAGACTTGTAAGTGATATGGGTCTTTGCCCTGCCTGATGAGTGTACGAATTGTACAACCAGAGGTGAAGTCGCAAAAAAAAAAGAGGATACCAGACCACGCCCACTTTCCCATCGCAGATCTGAGCCTGATCCAGAGACACACCCTGCCCACTGCTCGGAGCATGCGATCAGTACAGGGGACGTGTGCCCACTCCTGAAAAAAGCGGGGGGATGGCGTCCCAACCATACCCGCCCCACTACACCACTCTGTATTACCCTGCACACTGATCTTTTTTATACCAAAACACAAAGCAGACACCCTACAGTTCTATACATTATAGGATTTTGTGTAGTTTTACAATGGTTGTCTTAGTTTTGCATATCAAAAATGTAAAAAAGGTTCTTGTCCTTTCATGTCCAAAATCAAGTTATTGGGGACCCAGACCTTGATCCTTACAGATTAGTTGTTTTATCTTTAAGGTTGCTCCAAGAAAGTATATGTATAAAAGTAAAAGTAATGTACATAGTAAAGATAGATAGATAGATAGATAGATAGATAGATAGATAGATAGATAGATAGATAGATAGATAGTAATCAGTAATGTAAGCTCTATCTTTTTACTTTTTGTATTTCAATCAATTTATATTCAGAAGAAAAAACAAAAAATGAGAATTGTACACAACAAAATAAATAAATACAAACATAAAAGTACAGGTAATATTTGAACATGAAGAACACAACATGTATACAGAGATCTTTTTACTTTTTGGTCTTTATATTGACCACAAGCAGAATGATTCATTATTGAACTAACATTAGTGAACTACATGCAAGCATTTCTGCTATATAACCAACTTTAGATCTGTCGTAGAAGTATAGTAGGCCAACCACATTGTGTGATATATCAATAATTTTTAATGTAAACTGCTCTGGGAACGTATTCTGCTCCAATCCATTAGTGAGAGAAATAGATTAACTGCGGGAGCTAATGGCATAGTGCAGTATAAATATTTACATTAGTGTATGACTACACTTTATTAGTAGGTCATACATCCTCTTCCATGCTGTATGTCTTCTCATTTATTATTAGATATTAATGTGGATTTATTCCCCAGGTAGTGATAGAATTTAACTGCAATGCAGAGAAAGGAAAGAGCGGCTTCAACTGTGTTTAACTGCTTGTGAATTGATTTTGAGGTTCAAATGAATGGTGGATTTCTTCTAAAAAGAGATTCAAAGGAAACACTGCAAGCTAGCAATGTTTGGATTATGACAACAAATATGGAATATTTCTTTAAGTTTCCAATTACAAATTCTCATATTTAGTCATTTAAATTCATGTAGTATACATTCATAGATAAAGCTGCATCCTGCAGTCCAATGAGGAACTCTTCATCTGCAT
Organism: Pyxicephalus adspersus; assembly: GCF_032062135.1. NCBI lineage: Eukaryota > Metazoa > Chordata > Amphibia > Anura > Pyxicephalidae > Pyxicephalus > Pyxicephalus adspersus. The sequence continues at coordinate 144,367,814 of NC_092858.1, forward strand.
AGAACTATCATTAGTCAAATCATTACTGGAAATCATAACTAATTCATAAACCTATTTCTGTAATATTTAATCTAGAGTTAGGCTGTATGTTCTATTCTCTTTCTAGTTGTACTCTGCTTGTCATAATTCTATACAGTCTGTGCTTTAAAATCTAATATACATTATGTAACAGTGCTTAGATTATGTAGTAACCACATGACATCTTGATGGTTGAACCACCAAGTTCTCTATTCCTTTTTTCCCTCCGTTTTCTTTCTGCAAAAAGAGTTTAAGACACATAAGGCTCTGTTTATTAAAATTTAGAAAAAAAGAATTGGACACATGTTTAATTATGGTCCTCAGGCAGGTTTCTTTCTTTATCCTCTAGGCAGGGGTCCCCTCAGCATCATCTATCTCTTTTCTCCCAAATTCAGTTTATTTTTTTACCATAAAGGAATTTATTTAGTCACCATAATTTAATCAAAAATGGGATTGCTGCCTTGTCAATGATTACCAATGCCAAAGATTTGACAAACGTAACATTTCAATGGATGGAGCATTACATTATTGTGAGTTATATATAAATATACAATGTAATAGGATATTCTATGGAACCCTCAATGTTAATTATATCCTTCACATTTGCACACTTAGTTGAGTAAGCTGTGGAAATAGGGTTTGCCATGTTAGTGGAAAAAGTGTGTTTAAAGAGCAAATAAATGTGTCTGTTATTTTCAGGCGAGATCCTATCTAGCAGTTCATCAAGAACAGCATGGGAAAGAGAAAGAGTTCAAGGGGATCCTGGCCACTCATTGATTTCTTCCTTGTTTCACAGCATACACCGACATGCATGCCGGCATTCGGGCATTTCCTCTGCCTACCGCTGAACCCACTCCAGTGGTGCCTCGAAATACTCATACTACCCATACTCTACTGATTCATCTGTAACCAACAGTCAGCCAAAACCAAATTGTAATGAAACCCTAAACTTCCTTCAGATCCCATTACTGACTTTTCTACTCTGGATCTACCAATTTCAGAAACCACTTTAAAAGAAATGCCATAATCTTTATGTATGTTCCATACAGCTGGAATTTCTATGTTCCAACAACTCACCACAGATTTAAGTGAAGTAGGGAACAGACTTAGCCATGTGGAAGATAAAATGAGTGAAATTGTTAATTCTGAGTGGAAACATATAACTCTCTGGCTGACTCCCATGACACGGTTTAAGAAGACCTTCACTCCATTGAACCTAAATTAGCAGATCTTGCGAACAGGTTTAGTCAGAAAAACATAATGATAGGAGGCATTGATGAAAATATCCCATGTTCAAAACTGAAGCAATATCTTTTGACAAAGCTATTACCCTCTATCCCTGCCGAAGGAACTGATCATAGACCATGAATTCCTAAACCTGTGCACCAACTTGATCATGCACCTTGGGATGTCTTAGTGCGAGTGCTTTACTTTCAATATAAAATCATGAAAACACATTATATGATGCACACTGTGAATTGCATGTGCTTTAACACAGTGATGAGGACCCTGCATCCATGTATTGTTTCCTCTGTGTCTCTATAACAGCTAACGACTAGACAAGGAGAGAACCTGCTGTTAAAATCTAATCAATATTTTCAATTACCCATTTGCTTCAACATAATGCTAGCAGTTAAAAAGCAATATTATAACCAAAAAAAAATCATACAATATTGTAATAAAATGAAATACATATCTGTGGTTCTAAATTTCTTTATTTACTTAAACTGAAATATATAATTTAATATATACACAAGAAAAGGTGGCATAAATGAACATACTATTTAAATAATAAATAAAAACAAATATAATTTCATTCTTTTGGATTGACTTACACAAGGACAATCTAGATAGGGATTTTCAAAGATGACATGCATAAGGCTGACTTTAATCCCTGTTCTGCTTGGTTGGTGATCTCATAATGACCCAGCCTAGAGCAGTGTATTGATTACCTAGAAAGCTGATTTGGTATATTCAGTTTAATTCGAACAACAAAATACAATTTCTGCTGAGACCACATGAAAGATCAGCCAAAATGCTCTGTAAACTCTGTTGCCTGACAGCTTTATGATAACTACCAAAGTATCAGTGGAAATCCTTTATGAAAAGTCTGAAGATGGAAGGGTCAAAAGCCTTAATGCTTTAAAATTCCATCATATTTTTCATGTCAATTAAATCCTATGGGGACAGAGGAAGAGATGATAGTTTAGAGCATTTCTTGAGAAATGCCTGGCTAGGGCATATCAGAACCATCACTTTACTAGAAAGAGAACATAACAAATAGATACCAGATACCAGTATTCTACCTACAGTATGCTAGTCTACATGAATCCTGAGCTTGTGTAAATTGCCTTGTGCCATGATGTTTATAAATGCAAATGTGTTTATAGTGAGGGCTAGCTTGCATGGTCATTTGTGGGTTTTCGAAGCATTTCTGATGGCTGTAAATTCCTGTATACACCTAAACTGATTATAAATTGATCTTATGCTGACCATAAGCTGATCTCAAAAGTGCATGCATGTTAACTCTTAGGTTGCAGTAACCTTAAACAACCAATTAAATACTTAAATCAAACCACTCAAAGAATAATTTTGGTTGATTGAAATAAAGCATGTTGTCATTTTAGATAAATACGAGTATACCAAATACTGTACTTTTAATGCTCACAAATGTTTTTTGTTCCTGTTTAAATTCTATGTAAATTTCTTTAAATTAATTCTTTATGCTATTTTAGGTCATTAGCAATTTTAAATGTAAATATAAGTCTTGGTTTTACCTTGTTACCTGTTAGTTTGCTTCCTATTTCTTCCCTTTCCTGTCTTTATTTATTCTGTTTTTCTTGGCTCCTTCACCTTTTTTTTCACCTTTTACTCATTCATTTACTTTTCTGCCTTTTACAAGGGTATAAGCTTCATACACATAGCATAAAAATATCTTCAATTTAAACTAAAAGTAAACAACAACAAAATAAAAATGTCAATATGCAGGTTCTTTAAAACAGAAGGGACAGGAGATGGTTTTTGTGCATGTGTAGCTCCTAATGATCCTGGTTGGCTGCAGAGAATGAATGAACTCCAATGCATATTTGACAGCAAAGTTGATGGTATGTTGTTAGCATGTTGTTCACAAGTTCAGCATGGTTTTCAGCTCGTTGGTTGCAAAGAAAGTCGTGCAACTAGCACAAATGAATCTCAAGTAGCAAGTTTAAGTGGGTTAAGTTTGTCCCTGAATGTGGCATCACGCATCAAACCGCGGATTTGGGGACCAACAAAAATGCCTGCTTTCAGTTTAGCATTTGTTAAAACTTTTACAAACATGTCCTTCAGATATTGAAAACCCATACCATCACGATCCATTGCAACGACAAAGTTTTTCATTATTTCCAAGTTTATTATGAAGTGGCAGAAGTTAAAATTTCTGTGGATCAATGAGTGATTTATGCTTCACATTGAACTGGCCAACAGTGTGCTCAGGTTTGGGTGACCATTCTTTCACTTTGTAATGGTTTCTGGCATCACAACTGTTCCACTGGCACAGAAAGCACATATATTTTGTTTATCCCAATTGCATGACAAGAAGGAGTGCCACCACCTTCAGGTCATCACAAACGTCCCACTTGTGTTCTGAATAGTTAATCAATTTCAAAATGACCTCCAGGATTTTGTATGTCTCTTTCATTCCTTCGCCATGAGCAAGAGGAACAGAAGGTTTTTCATTACCTTTATGCAGCAATACAGCTTTCAAACTTGCTTTCCTTGAGTCCATGAACAATCTCCACTGCTCTGGTATGTATTTGCAACCTAACTCAATCATCAGACCACTCACATCGGTACAGAAGCAAATGTTGTTTTCCATCTTGTAATAACCTGCAAACTTTGTGTGACGATGACGAAAGTGTGAAATTGGCATTCTATTTCGTAGCAAATTCCACTCCTTTAATCTGGAGGCCAACAGTTTAAAGATCTTCTAAATCTGATTGGCTTTTACAATGTGGCTTACCTTCTTCAAATTGGGGTTCATAACATTTGTTAACATTGACATCATCCTCCTGTTCCTCATCCGACATGTCACTGTCAGTAACAGATGTAGGAGGGACTGGCACTGGATTCTCGGCATCATGTGGCACTGGCTTCTGAGCAGATTCACAGTCAGGATAGACGATTTTTGACTTAGTCTTCTTCGAAAACCCAGCAATTTTACTCATAAAGAAGTAGCAGTCTGAGTAATGGTCTTTTGGCTCACGCCAACGATAGACACAGCAAAAGGCATTTTATTCCTTTTACATCTTTCTAAACTGGGCACGTGTTAAGAAAGTCTAGAAAATGTTGGTTAAAAAATATATATAATTTCCTATTTATACAGACATTTTACCTTTTACAAGAAGAAAAAAAATATTAAATTATTGAAAAAAAGTAATATGTCAACAAATAACAGACATGGATAAGAAACTAAATACTTGTTTACTTGATTTGTACATAAAAAAAACATTTGCTTAACGGAGAAAATTATGTTCTTAATTATTTCCATTTGTATGCTAGATTATTGGCGTTTCCTCTGTTTTCCTATAGCACGGTTGCAGCTGCCAGGGAAAAAAAGTAAACATCTTATTCCACTGAGTTCTTATCAGACTGGCAAATAAAGTAATTTGAAACTCAGTGTAAACTGAGATGAGGGGATTTGTTTTTCTACATGGCTAAGAGTAAGTAGCATAAGTAAAGCATTGCTAATATCATTTCAATAAAGCCATGCTTGATAAATCCTACCAAATGTTTCGACAAATACAGATTATTTAATCCTTCTTAAGAGCAACATAATTTTCTGTTTGGATGATGTTAGTTGTTTGTACAAGAATGATTAACTAAATATACATCAAGGAGTCATTTAAGAAAGTACAGGTTATATAGTATACTCCTTAGTATTAATGCCTTTAAAGGAATGGGATTTCATTTAAGATTTCCAACATGGCTCTACCTACATGTAAAATAACACTTGGGAACAATTTTTTTTGTCAATTTCAATTTTTAAGCTTATTTACACTAAAATAGGTATGCTGATTCTGAAAGTGCAGTTCGTTTTCTTCTATCACGTCAGGTTTTTTCTCTAATATATGTGCCTAAATTATTGGGATTTCTGTAGTGTGTATTTGTATGGGCTATTCATTTACACGCAAGATAGTGTGGTCAGTGGTTGTGTGCTGCTCTACATAGTGAATAAGCAAAATTTATTTTTCTACTTACACACATATTTCCTTCCTTTCAGATCATGTCTAGCTCTGCTGTTTCTTGTCGTAAGTGCCTAAACCACCCGATCCATTTTGTTATATCTGTGGCTGTTTCACCATTCCCAATCAAAGGGCCAACATCAGCACATTTGTAGAGCAAGCCTATTTGGCAAATTTTAAGTTAAACTTTGTGATCAAGATAAGTCTTGGGCCCCTCATAAGGTGTGCAAACAGTGTGTCGAGGGTTTGCAGATGTGGACAAAGGGAACATGTGATAAGATGCCATTTGGTATACCTATGGTTTGGCGAGAGTCAGGAGATCATTTCAGTGGCTGTTACTTTTGTATAGTGAAAACTTCAGGATATAACAAGAAAAATAAATGTATCCTACTCTACCATCGGCTATACGCCCAAGTGGGTCATTCGAATCGTGGGTATCGTGCTTTCAAACCAGAGAAATTGCATTTCTGCAGTAGTTTAGAACTGACAGTGGCTTTGTGTATTGCCATAACATAACTGGTTTAATGAAGGAATTGGGTATTCCAATCCATCTGAATGGCGACTATTCATTGATAGCTCAAAGCTGAATTTAAAGTTTGTCCTTCTTCACAATGGCATTATAATATGAGTCAGTCTCAATGGGCCATTCAGTTATTCCTTGTGAAGGATATGCAGACATAAAGAGCCATTGAGTTGTTGCAATATCACCAACACAAATGGGTCATCTGTGTTAACCTTAAAATGGTATGCTTACTTCTTGGCCATCAATGCGGATACACCAAGTATCCCTGTTATCTGTGCATGTGTGACAGCAGAGCTCGTGAGAGGCATTGGGTGGAAAGGAATTGGCCTCCAAGATCTGCCCTAAAACCAGGTGATCCAACCATTCTACAATAACCACGTGTTGATAGAAAGAATATTATAATATAAGCGTAATTTTTTTTTTAAACACTTTATTTTTATTAAAATTATAAAACGCATTTCAATTAAATAGGAACAACAACAAAACAAATCAGATACAATACTTAGTATGGACATTTCACGTTGGTTGACTAGAGGCAAGCCGGAGCCCCAGACAACCTTGCTGCTTATATAAATCTATTCCAGAACTCTGGTGGTGTTGTCGCTCGCCTCTCTAGAGGGGACAAAACCCACCTGGTCAGGGTGTATAATTTTACAGATTAGACTGAATTCTGGTAGCCAATATTTTAGTGAATAGCTTGAAGTCCTGATTTATTAAAGATATTGGCTAATAATTCTTGCAAGAGAAGCCATCTTTCCCCTCCTTGACGATCACTGAAATATGTGCCCTAAGGGAGTCCATGCTCAAAGTCCTCCCCTGGGCCAAGGAGTTGTACGCCTTTAGAAAATGTGCAACCAGCAGCTCACTAAATGCCTTAAAGTAGGGTAGGTAAAACCGTCCAGTCCAGGAGATTTCCCTGAGGGGGTATTCTTAATAGCTGAGATAAGTTCCAATGCAGTAATAGGGCCTTCTAATGAAATTGCCTCGCCCAGGGATATTTGGGGGATACCCTATCAGGCCAGATATTGGTTGATCATTTGCATTCTACGTTCCTAGACCCCTGGCCTAGCACTGGGGGGATTTAAGTTGTATAAGGACTGATAGTACACCCTGAACACTTCAGCAATATCTTTCACGAGATGTTTCTTCCTCCTCTTACCATCAACTATTAGAGGAACAAAAGTCCTCTCTCTACGTGCTCCCAAGGCATTTGCCAGGAGCCTACCACTTTTATGCCCAAATTCATATAAACTTCTCTTACACCGCACTAAGGCAGATTTCACTTGGTCAAGGCACAGGGAAGCCAACTTGTCCCTAGCGGTAGTCAGTTCCCTACCAACAGTTACATCAAGGGTCCTTTTATGCTGCTTCTTGGTGGTGCTGGAGAACACGCAAAGGTAGACTTTTCTGCTGGAAGAGCCCCTGATGTCCATGTCGGCATCTGGTACAAAGTTAAAATCTCCACTGAGAATCAGCGACCCCCATCCTGACGGGGAACCAGCCTGTCGTGCTTGCATGCGGTGCTGTTCACCCGGTCGGGAGCTCCCTGCAATGTGACTCTCTCTAACCCTGGCGCATGCGCAGTCTTAATAAGCGTAAATGTCTACCCTAACCACTTACCTGAATAATTTTCAGATGTTTTACTGTAAAAAATGTCATAGAGTAACAATGAATCCTTTGCATGAACAAAAGAAATTGAAATAAACAGTACATTCAAGTTACTTCATTGTTTTTTCATTATATGTAAAATTTGTATGTTTTTAGACAAAAATGGAGGTTACCCTGTATCGTAAAAACTGGATGTGATAGCAAAAAAAAATGGGGTCATTCCTGGATTCACCACCCAAAAATTAGTAAAAATCCAGTGTAAGATCTAACTCAACCAAAAATGGTCTTTCTCCAGTGCATATGTTAACACGTTTCTTTAAATTCTCCCCAGTGTGACAGAAGTGTTGGTAAATGGGTGTGACATGAAATAAAAATATATTTTAATACTAATAAATAACAAAAAATAAAAGCAAGTATCTCAAGAGCAGATTCAAATTAAAAACATGATTGTTTAGTACACAAATGGAAAAAGTGAAAATTCATCCATAGCTAGTATTCCACCAGAGACTCCTTTCTATTATGTCTGCCTGCCATTTACCGCTACACTCATGGTGCATTTTTTGGTCATATTTCCTTAGCTTTTCATGTGTGCTTATTGTTGGTGACTTGTACTGTTTGTATGCTGCTTTGTAGCATGTTCCAGCATTTTTATTATTATTAACTAGAATTCACTAGTATTTATATAGTGCCATTATATTATGCAGTGCTTTTCAAAGTAAATAGTCATGTCACTTCAACCAGCTGCACCTTGAAATGGGCAGACAAATAGGAATTCACCTCATAAATCCTATGTTTATGAGTGCAAAATTGTTTGCACAAATAATGTTAGTTTTCCTATTTTGCATATCTAACTCACTGGCTTTTCACATTAATTGCACACCCCTAAACATAATGTCACCAAATTAGTAGTAAAATGTCACAAGTGGAAAGTAATATCAAAAACTTTTGGCTTTTCTGTAAGTCAGTTAAAGCTTTGTGCTGAGAACAAAAATTTGCAAAAAAATATTACTCAACTCTTTATTAAAGATTCTCAATTGCTTTGGTAAGTCCGCCTCAAGGAGTCTCAGCTGTTACATATGCAGTAATTAACTCATACATGGTTACACCTACAAACGCATGGCTTTGCACACACACACACACACAGATGATTTGATATTTGCAAGGTATTTTTGTACTTCTGGCCACGCTAAGACAGGTCCAACCTAATGGCAGCCCTAATAACTGATTGTTAGCCCTCCCCTTCCTCCTTTTCCTACTTTGCTTTCATTGTGCTGTAACAAAGGAATATAAATGTTCAAAACTAAGGTGTACAAAGGTTTACACGGTATTAATTTTTTTTTCTTATTTTACTGAAGGCTGATAGAAAACATGTCAGTCAATTCTCAGTTTGACAATTAAAGTTGATTTCATATAACTCACTTTATATATCTCAATCACTCCCAAGAGGAAAGAGCATAGAATAAAGCAATGCAGTCATCTTGGAAAATTATATTTAAATACTTTAACACTTAAAGGGAACTCCGCTACTGGGGCCCTGGGATTATGCTTAGTATATCTGTGTGCATCGTGCACAATGACTTGCCATAATGCTGTGACTGCTCCGTTGTCTCTCATCCCTATATATTCTGATGTCGTCATCTTTGTATGGTCTGTTTCTGGGTTTGAGATCTTTAGTCATTTTATTTGGCAATGTGGGATCCTGTCGCTCCAGTACGAGTGGTCAGGAGCATCACAGTATGTAATTGTGTTGAGTTTGTACACTAAGTGGCTCATACTTGTCTCTGAAGAAGAAAAAGGACCTAAGAGGCAGACAGTGGGATCTCTGGCAGAAAATACTTTGCCTGCCAGTCAGGTACTTTACTTCTGCTTTAATTCAATGAACAAATAGTATGCATCATCTTCAGATCAACAATATGAGAAGTGTATAAACATTGATTATTGGAGTAAATACATTTGCCAGGCCAGAATTAAATACCATGTGCCATATCCCCCAATATATCCCCCGATAACAGAAGAGAACACATTATTTGTTAAGTTGGAATTTATGGATACTGAGAAATTAAATATAACAACGTTTGATGTATATTAAATCCACAAAACTATTTGTAATAATGCTAACATTCCAAGAACTATTTAATATATAAAAAAACTAAGAGAAACAGTAACTCTTCTTACATAGTACAAAACCCTGATGACAGCTGTTATGGTCCGCTGGCTGAGTCGTTCACTTTACCCTTCACAGAGCTGTATTTTAGCTGTATAGAGCTATACTTGTCATTGACAGGTATGCTCAGCCAAGCCAGCCCAGGGAAGATGACAGATGTTAATGGCCACTGGCTACATTGGCTAAGCCATACGCTATACCAGTCATTAACAGGTATAGCACAGGCCCCTAGGCATTACAGCTGTTAAAGAATAATTGTATTAAAGAAAACAAAACACAATGTTAAAACAAGAAACTATTACATCACTAAATTTAAATATATATGTGTTCCTATATAAAGCAGAATTTAAAGCTTACTGTCTGTACAGGTCCTGCTTAGTATTTACATCCTCATTACATGTTATATCAGTTTCAGGCAGGGTCAGTGAATATTAAAATGCATGGCACAGACTACACCCCTCTCCCTGCATCCGTGGAAGGCATGTCTTCCTGGCAGATAAATTTCATCCTAGGTGCTGTATGGTTTACCTGTCAGTGACAGCCAATCACTGCTGGATTGGCTGGAATGTGCCAATCAATGACAGGTATAGTATATGGCTCAACCAATACAGCTAGAGGATTATGACAGGCACAACAAATGCCCAGGTGACAAATACGAGTGCTGAATATTGGCAATGTTTGGCTTTATTTGCTACCACAATGCACAAGTCATTTCCCCAATGTGTTGAAACTAGAAGTGGAGGCATTGGGCTTGATTTATCAAAGCTCTCCTTTGATTTATCAAAGACTGGAGAAGATAGACTATCTTGGAGAACCTGGGTTATCCAGCAAACTAAAGGTGCGTACACACTTCCAATTTTTATCGTTCCAATCGAACGACGAACGATCGATTGGGCAAAAAATCGTTCGTAAAAAAGTAACCAACGACGCCGACGAACGAGGAAAGTTGTTGGAAACGAATGACCGGACCGGCGGATCGGATTGGGCGACGATCGTTGAACATCGTTCGTGTGTACGGTCGTTCGTTGATCGTCCATGAGCTGAGCATGCGTAATGAACGAACGCTCGTTCACTTTCCTATCGTGCACATAGTTCCTCTATCGCTCAAACGATCGTATCTATTGTGTGTACAATATCTACGAACGATCGTGTTGTTATCTCTATGTGCAGGATCGGTGCTATACGATCGTTCGTAGATATCGTGCAGGATCGTTCGTCGTTCGTTTTCCAACGATAATAATTGGAAGTGTGTACGTAGCTTAAGAGAGGATTTCCTAAAACCATTTGCTATTATTTGGCAAATGTTCTAATCCTGTGCCAGATCTAACTCAAGGTTTTTTGAATCCCATGAAAATCTATATTCTCCAGTCTTAAAGACATTTATTAAATCCAACAGTCAGTGCTCCCTTTTGCTCATAGTCAAGGGGCTTCAGTATGGTTTTAAGTGTAAGCAGTAAACCCTACACTACAAAAAAGGAGGAAGACAAAAGAAGAAGGATACATATCTTGAAGTTACAAATATTTAAATATAATACAAAATAGTGAATAGACATGCTGGATACATGCATGCTTCTGCTGGTGATGCATGGCTGCACACTTAACCCCTCTCCCCTTTCTGCTTTATGGTTTCTCTGTTTATGCTTTAAAATATTTTCGTGGGCAAATCCCATTAAAAAAAAAAAATCTGCTATGTTGTCATGAATGCATAACCAACTGCCTCCTAAAGTTTGGGGCAAAAATTAAACATATTATGCTGTCTTTTATTTCTTTTTTTACAAAATGAAGAAGAGTTAGAATAGAAGGTGATACAATCATTTTAATGGGTACGCATAGAAACCTTTAGTAAGAACGTGTTAGAACCTTTTTTTTGTTTACAGCTTTTATCTTTTATTGCTGTTTGGGTTTTCCAATCCCCCCATTTCTTCCACTGGTGTCACAGGATTAAAAAGTAAGGAAAAATCTTCTCAGTGGGCCATAGACATAAAACAAGAGATAGATAAAAACTAAAGCTTCCCTACTCTATCCAAAACTTTGAAACAGCCTAAATTTGGTTTCAAATGTAAGCGAGGTGCCACTAAGCATTTGCAATGGTAAATACTTCCTTTTTTTTATTTTTCTTCCCTAGAATGTCCATTAAAAAGAACACAGATAAATTGTCAGTAAAAGCATCAAAGCGAGAATTTTATTAGCAGAGTTGTTTGAACTGTTTTACCCTAAGCCTCTTAGATAAGGTGCTTTGAAGTCCAGCAAAGCCACATAGTGAGAAGAACTTAGTAAGTCACTGAACTTTTGACGAAGTTCATTATTTTCTGGAAAAAACATTTTTTTTAATTCAGAGAGCAGACACAAACTGAAGGACTAAAACGTGTCATGATCAATGGCATCTTAATAAGTGTATCTTACAGAATGCCAAATCAGCTGCAATAGTTATATAGTTATAGTAAAACAAAAAAACATTAATTAGAATAGAGCAATATACTGTATCATATACATACTTTGGTAGACATAATAAACCTGATATATTTTATTTATTGAGGAATTTAATCTCACCCTATTTGCAGCAATCTTTGATTTTCTCTACGTTACAAGAAACGGTTTATATATCCGATTTAAAGCAGAGGTTAAAATGTAATTAAAGATAGATATTTTTTATATAGATTCAATTAAAGTGGATTGGGAGCCATGTCAAGTTTTTACTATTGCCCCTGTCTCAGTTAGGGAGATTCACTCTACCTGTCCTAATTACCAATGTCAAAGTAAAGAGTAAAGGTAAAGATAAAATTTAGTAAGTAGCTTTTAAAACAGAAATACAGGGGTAGTCATCCATGTAAAAGGCTTCCATGTTAAGAGAAATATCCTCCAACCTTCTGCTACAGGACAGGAAATCAAGGAAAATCCCGCTAATTAGAAAATATGGCAAACAAGAGAGCTTTTTACCTCTGCTACTATAATCAAAAAACATTTAATGTATATATATATATATATATATATATATATATATAAATCTATATATATATTAAATACTTTTGTCTATTAAGAGTGGTCACTAAATGAACTGCATAGGACAGGTATGATCATTTATGATCAGGTATGATTTTTATCATCATATATGACATGGGATTGCACACAACATGGATTTAAACCTTTTTAGATCAACTGAGAACATACATTGGCAGCATACGTTAAATAAATTTATGTTTAGATCTTTTAGACACGCAGTTTTAGAATTTTTGACAATAAGTTCAACTATAACGTCCAATAACTATATACACAAAAAAAATGAATGGTAACATTTGCTACTTCTGCTTGTTTTGGGACCTGCACCAGAAGCGCCAAAGTCAAATTGCTAATATACCTCTTTAGAGTGCTCATTGTAAAGTTTTTTTGATCAGTGGTCGCCAACCAGTGGTCCATAAGAAAAATTTGGGGGTCCACAGCTCTGGCTGGTGCACCCCCAAGTGGGGTCAGGAGAAGGACCCCACTGGGGGGACGCGCCAGCCAGAGCCATGAGACCACGTCTCCCGTACAAGTCCCAGGCTTAGGAAAGTTGGCGGGCTGTGTCCCTGGACATAACCCGCCCACTCTCCTATCGCAGGCTTAGATCTGCAATGGAAGAGTGGGTGGGGCTACATCACAATGACATCACTATGCTTTTGATAGTGTGTTGGATTTGGTATGGGAGAAAATGAAAGTAGTTGAGTATTTTCTCACTGAAAATTGACTGATCTATGTCTGGAAGGTAGTGTAGAAGGAGGTGGTTTGAGTTGACCCATGTGTCATCCAGTCTCTGACATCTTTAACATACTTTAGTTGTAAGGGATGGGCAGCATCATGTCAAAGAAATTACAGATTTGCTTGTACTTTTGAAATCTGTGAAGCCTTATTACAGCTTGGTTGTACTGTAGCTGATTGAAAAGCCAATTCCACTTGCCCGCTACCATGCTCACTTCTAGAGCCACTGTTCAAATGTCCAAAACAAAAGATAAACACCAACAGCCCCACTCTTTAACACATTGTAATATTGACACAGAGGGCCTGATTTATTAAAGCTCTTCAAGGATACACTCTTATAAGTGAACCTGAGTGAATCAGCAAACCTGGAATGGATAACTTAAAAATTGTTTGCTATTTGTAGCAAATGTTTTCAATTCTGGACCAAATCCATTCGAGATTTTTTGGATCACCTTGTTGTTAACTCAGAAAAGTGCATCCTCTCCAGTCTTGGAGAGCTTTAATAAATCATGCCCAAAGTGATTTTGAACCTATTTTGCCACTCCACCAAATGGTCAAAGATAAGTAAATCCCAGGAGATGCAACTTGGTGGCCACCCGCAGCAAAGTCATTGGTCACTAGTCACCATTGTTACTATAGGTTGTGGTCCACCATACCTTTGCAATGTGCTCTGGTTAACATCAGTGGTTGCTTGGACCTCACTCCCTGGGCAAACCTGCACAAATTGCTGGTACCGGGTATAACACTAATTAACTAAGCTAGAAAATTCGCTTTGCTTACTGAAAAATTGCAACATGAATTTGCTGTACATCTTTAATAAATCAGTCAGCTGTGTTTTTTCAAGGTTTACTTGTTTTTAATAGTTTGCTCCTGATTTAGCTTTGTCAATCTTTTCCTTGGTTTGCATAACTTTTTCAGTGTATCAGTTATCTGTCACAAGGAATGTATTTTCTAGACCATTCATCTGCATATGTACAGTTTAGTCATTGTTTCATAGATGTGTTTGTAGAATGTAGGAAGAATGAACGCACACATACAGAAGCACCCCTGCAGGAGATTATTGCAACACCATCTGTAGTCCCATCTGTGGAATGTGTTATCCTGATGTATTCCTGGGTATTATGTGAACACCGTACATTTCATGGATTGTTTACTAGCACTTACTAGTGCAATTTTCATTCATTACTGAAATAAAAAATAAACTATTATATTATTCATCATTGTTTTTTTGTTTTTTTTATTTTGGTTTAAAAATGCTGTTTGTAGGGGAAATAATGGCAAATGTATGTATTACAACTGTAGCAAGTAAATAATTTCATAAATCTGCTGTAGCATCTATGCCAATGTTACCCTGGTCGAAGGGTACATTATCTGGTTGAATTATTTTTTGGGAAATGATCTTGTTCATAAACTGTGTGTGTTTCTACATATAAACAGATGATCACCACTTCACCTTGCTGAATGTTACACACTCAATAGTATTAGCCTTATGTATTATGTCCAAAGCAATAGAATATGTGTTTTGCACTAGAAATGTATGCACTATTCCCCACCACCGCAAAGTATGATTGTACAGAGATAACCAATAAAGTAAGTCAATGGTTTAAATATAGATTTTACTGCTAATCAGGGGTGTAATGGGGCGGGCATGGGTGGGAACGACATGCTCCCTTTTTTTTACAAAGAATTCTTTGGCCGATCCGCCCCCCGCAGATCATTTCTCCTGAATTTAATTGCAGGCTCAGGAAGGTGTGCGGGTTGTCTCCCTGAAAACAACCCGCTCACTCTCCCATCGCAGGCTCAGACCTGAGATGGGAGAGTGGGCGGGTTTTGGTATCATGAAGTCACTCAGGGGGGAGTTTCTTCCCCTTTGAGTGACACATAGGCAAGGGTATTTGGGCGGGCACATCATGGATTGCACCATGCCCATCTTCTTTCATGACTATACCCCTGGTGATAATCTGGCCAAACCTTAAAAAGTAAGTTAAATTTTAGTAAAACCTGTATTTTCAAAATTATTAAGACCACAGGCATGTTAAAGAAATACAAAGACAGAATTGCCTTTGTTGTGCAACTAGCTACTGAGAAAAGATGCTGATGTCTTTTTTCAACTTGAATAACTATGTAACTATTTAAGGGACATTCCATTAATAGTCCTGTAATAGGCAGATACCGCAGTGACAGGCCAATTCACCAGAAAAAGATCACACAGTAACAGTGAGGAGCCAATTAAAAAGTCCTGAAGTGATATTGACATTCGCCAGTAACGGGGCCCTTAGGAACATTTGCCAGTAACAGGTACCACAGTGGCATTTATTAATAATGAGTACAACAGTGGCAGGCAGGTTTAAAAGTAACGGGTTCCTTAGTGACAGTGATATTCATTAGTAACAGGTCCTTTAGTGATAATGATATTCACCAATAACATGCAAATTCTATTGACAGACGGTTGGTTTTCTTTGCTTTAGGTCTTGGTGCTGTGCTCTCCTTACTTTCCCCAATAGCCTGGCTATTTCTGTCCATTGTGCACCCCCTGCTCCTTCTGGGGAACATGTGGCAGGTTCTCCACCAGGTAGCAAAGGATCACACCTTTCAGAGCGTTTAAATCTCCCACCCATTTCTCTTTTCACTGTCATTGGTCAGAATTTAGCTGGTCAGTGCTGTGGCAGGGGAGAAGTTACTGCAACTGGTACAAAGACTTTCTGAGCCCTAATCTGGGTTGGACTGCAGAGAGCAGAGAGGTGCTGGAGATATGGGGACCTGATCTGGTGGTCCAGCAACTTGGCTGAAAAGTT
This sequence comes from Pyxicephalus adspersus, assembly GCF_032062135.1. Lineage (NCBI taxonomy): Eukaryota > Metazoa > Chordata > Amphibia > Anura > Pyxicephalidae > Pyxicephalus > Pyxicephalus adspersus. The sequence continues at coordinate 144,383,876 of NC_092858.1, forward strand.
GAACTTGCTAAATCAATTCCTAAAAGTTCCCAGGTCTGCCCATGATACATAAGTAAGTAACTGTCTGGTACAAATTTAAGGGGAACCCCACATCACATTTCTTTGGACAGTAAAGCAACTGTCCATCTCCTTTCCTAAAAAAATTGGAATAGGTAGCAAAATAACTAACTACACATAAATTGAGCAGAATGAAAGTACATTTTTTCACTAACCCTAATCCCCTACTCTCTCTCTATGCATTTTGTCAACTTTTCCAACACTTCTCCAACATACACTGACCCTATAGCTGCCCTATTATACTAAGTTGTCTGGCACATAACTATGTCTGTCTATCATTGCTCACTTTTACTAATTTTAAGTAGCCACAATGATAAAACTCATTTTATGACAATAAATGAAAATAAATGGCAATATTCAACTGTTTAGTCTTTTTTGAGACTATATTACTATTGGCCTTTCTAATTCTTTCTGATCAAAGCTAACAGATCAGGCGGTGAAATACTGGACTTTCAAAGTTCATGGGGTTGAATACCCTCATATGTCTTATAAATAGTGATGGCCAAACCAACCATATGATTGAATATGAACCTCTTTACTAGTGGGGATCCAGCAGTGAAATGACTGACAGTGATATCCTCAACTGTGCTCAATATCCATTACACCAGGATTTTAGAAATACCCACATTGTATTGCCTGCCATGTGGTATTTTTCACGTGAGATGAAAGCTTTCAATTGTGTGATATCATCAGCATTAATAACTAAGACTAGGTTAAAAAAATGTTTCATTAATTTTATTGCATGTAATGGGGACCAGAAATCAAGGGATTTTCTATTAGACACATTTCAGACAATATTACAAATAAACTTTGAAATGCATACAGTGGAATGACAGTTTCTCATTCTGCATTGGTTGTACTGTATCATTCCTTCCTAGTTCCTTTTTGTCTATAATCTGATGATCCTGTAAAACAGGTTGTCTGCTGGAGCAAACACTGCAGGGTCCTTGCTGCCTCTTACATACTGAATACCTGATATAAAAAATAAATGCCAGTAAAAAGATGTTTCTCTTGAATTTCTTTGCCATCTATCAAATTTAAGGTTACTTTAGAAATCTCAGAGAAATTGGTGATGCAGGGGACAGAAATAGAGAAGGAAAGATGTACAGCATAGAATTCTGAATGTATGTTCCATTTGCCCTTTAATAGATCTTATATTGAAAAGTTTGTTCTTGCTAATAATTTAGCAGATTACAGGGAACAAAACACAGAACCCAATTTAAAGAAAATTAGGTGAACCCTTTGACAGCATTGGGTGAAAAACAATCTCTCTGATTAATTTCACTTGTTGAAATTGCTCTATACATTGCTGGAGGAAATATTGTAGTTAGCTTCAATGAAAGGCATAATAATTATTCCTTTTATATTCTTCAATACTGCAGGTAGGGTTGTTATACTAAGGAATCAGGCCAAATTGTATCAATGATGTCAGTGAAAATATTGCATGTAGTGCTTGCAACATCTGTTTTTTACAGAAAACTTGACTGTGGCAGGGCAGAGCATCTTTAAGTCCCAACTTCCACTCAACTCACACACACAAATGAAGACACTGGGGTGTATGGTCAAAGTGGTCTAAAGGCGATGTTTATTTCTGTCAAACCCTGTGAAAATGACTAGATGACCTATTACTCGTAACCATCAACCAGATCCTCAAAGGCATTATCGCATTCATCATTGTCAAATATGGGATCTGCGCCCCCATTTATATTGCTGCTTGCCAGCCACAATACCACCACCTCAGGAGCTAAATATCAATTCTCCACAGACTATCCCAGCAAACAATTTTTGGATACCTTACTACCTAATCTCTTTTATTAAATTATCAACACACTGCCCTAGAGGATCTCAAACCGCCAACCCCAGGGCATACCGACTTGTCCCTGAACCCTAATAGAGAGGGGGAAAACTTTTCCTGGTCACTCCAACTCTGACCTCACTTTTTCTTTACCCAAACCTATATAGCCTTGGAAATCTTACTCTTCTCTGCCACTTTGACAAGCTCTAACCTCAACCTCTCCCTGTACTCCCCCCCTTTTACTCTCTTTACCCTCACCCACCTGCTCCACCTTCCCACCCCATCATGTGGGTCTTACACCCAGCTCTCCCCCCTCCTCAGCTCTAGACCCTTTATATTCTGGTTTACATGAACCCAGCCTTAACTTTTTAGGCTAATTCATTAGTATTAAGTTATTGGCATCTATGGAGGATGGGTTTGGCACAATATGGATCTGGATTTAGGTGGGTGAATCTATAGTAATAACATGGCAGACACAGATTTATATCTGTGTAATTCCATTACCATTACTATTGGTACATTGGATCATTAATACTTTGTATCTTTCTTTACTCCTAAAGTATTATTTTTCAGGATAGGAAAATGTAAATAGAATGTACAATATAAAAATAGTGTTTTTAACTCCTCTGTCAAAGAATGCATAAATTCACTGCCTATTATTTGAAGATTTTACTTAGCAACCATTGCAGAAGTGTAGACTCTGTTACCATGCATATGACATCTACATGTAACAAAAAATAATAATTGGCTATGTATATCTCTCTAGGGAAACCTTGTTTGTAGTACCTTTTTTTCTCTGGAGACAATAAAATAGGACAGCCCAGGGCCCCATTAATCTGTATCACTTATTAGTCAAGACACTGCTCTAACACTATAATTGTATCATGTTTTCAGAACCATAAAATAGAGCTGAGCTACTTCTACCATTGGCTGATATTGGAGAAACCTGCTAATCACTATCAGGAGTTGATGCATTATCTCAATTATTCATTGTCATTCAATGTCAGAATAAACTATATAGAGCAATCTTTCTCAGAGCAACTGCTTGAACTATTATATTATAGGTGCCTACAATTCTTCACAAGGCAGCACAGTAGACTTTATCTACATAAAAGAGCATATAGAGCTATTTCTGCAAGTCACTGGCAGGTATGTGTCTGTCTATAAGCACTCATTTTTACTAAGTACCATTGGCGATAAAACTTCTAACAGAAGAATGAATGACAATAAATAACTATGAATAATTTTTGGTGTTTTCTGAGTCTAGACTTTACACTCCAGATGCTGATTGTTTAGGCTTAGCCAGCATAATGTTGCATACTGAAACTACCAGTGAGAATTCTGCCTGCTGTGTACTTTACAACAAGGTTACAGCCCTGGTTGTCAATGTAAATGTCTGTAAGCATATTTACACCCAGACTTACAATTTTGTAGACTGAGAGATGTACTTTTGTTATATTTTATAGTATTTTATACTATTCTTCATGATTGGGAAGTGAGAAAATCACAAAATCCCATCCTTGGTGTCAGGAAGTCTGCATAGATTTTAAAACTACATGGCTAAAGCTGTGAAATTTTAAAACGTAATCTCCTAAATGAACGTGGTATTCATACAATTTAAGAAGCATTCAACAACTACTGTAAAATATTGGCAAAACCTTTAATCAATAGAAAGTCACACAAAACGATCAGCTTATCTAACCAGTTTCTTTCACCCATCTCAAGCAGAGGTTACTTACTATTTTATTTGTGACTAAGCATCAACAAATAAAGTTTCCCAACCCACTGAGGAAGCCCAGTAGGGTGAAATTTCAGGAATTAAAGGGCTAATTTACAGTAACACATTGCAAGGATTTACCAGCACAAATAGATGCTATTGTTTCGTTTTGAAGAACAAAGACCCCCCCATTGTATGAATGTACAGTAAATGCAGATAGAGGAAGGGTCCTACAAATGTGCTACTATTAGATTGTATCTAATTTCAATCTATAACGTTGTATTATATAATTTTGTATACTTTTATTATACAGAGCCAAAAAAAACCCAATTTCTTTTTCTGCTGTATTCTTTACACACTAACAAAATGATTATTTGTACTATTCAGGGGTTGGCTCTGATTACCAACACATACCAGATACCAATAAACTTTGTCAAAAGCATTATCACTGCTAGCATTTTTCATAAGGACAGAAGGATTATACAGTTTTCATGAATAGTATATGTGACTGTAAATATACACAACTATTTCTCTTCTGCCTGCTTGTTTTATTAACAGGTGCTTGATATTGCACAATGTGTCTGATTTAAAAGCCTTTCATTCAATAAAACAAATCACATTGAATATACAACCAGAGCCAAATTGTACATTACAAACTAGGATTTTATAATGCACTTGAAAACCAGGCCATTACCAGGCTCAAAGTGTGAAAATGAATGATTATGCATGAATATAATGTAGAACTTTAAAATGGGATATTTCTGAATAATCAGTATAATACCAAAAATAAAACAAAAAAATAACACACTTATTTCAACACTATCAAATGCCATTTAGAATTTAGATTGCATTCAACGACTTACCACCTACAGTGCTGTTAGAATCATTCATCTTTTCATAGGCCTGTCCACATTTTGTAGTCCTACAGCCTCTAAATAAAATTATTTATTTAGGTGTTATATGTCACTGATCTATGCAAATTGTTCCATACAATCTGCTTGTAAAAATATGATTCATTTTCCAACATTATTTCCAAATAAGTGTTAAGAATAGTTGCAGCTCATTTGCTCTGATATTCTGGTGATCTCTGGTGCAACCAACTGCATTTAAGTCACACAATTAGATGAATAGATCACCACCATATAGCCATGTTCATATCCACATTGGGAACAAGCATTCCCATGCAGCTACCATTGGAGAGCACCTTGGCAGCCTTCTGCCCACCAACCCTGCTGAGCTGATCTCTAAAGAACCAGCATTTGCACATTTTAAAGTAGTTTCATCTGGCAGTACTGAACCACTAATGCAATATTGCCCCAGTTCAGCAGAGCTGCTACACCTACATGTAACAAAGTGACTTGAAAATGAATTATTATTATTAAATCTGGCCTTAAGTAATTTTGGGGGCATAGAACACTTCAACACACAGCAGTGATGAACTGTGATGCGATGCTATTGGACTGAAAATGTGCATTTTGGTGCCATAGTGCAACAACAAGTGCAGTGATGTGCACATATTATTGCGGATGAGTAATTAGAAAAGGGTTGATTGTTAGACTGTTCTTGATGTGCACAGATTGGTATATTTAAAAATGATTACTAGGTATTCCACCAGGTTAAAGCAATATATTTTTCAAAAATTGATAGCAAGACTGACTATGTATAGCTTTTTACTACATTAAATCTTTTATTGTGAACATAGTGACTGAGTTAAGATCTATTTTAACATGACTATTTTAAGTCATTACTTTTGACTAGTAAACTAGTTCATTTGATGGATACTGCTTTCTGGGCACCCAATTTTAAATGTTAGATGTCCGGGAGTGGGTTTCAGCATACGCTGCAAAAATACTATAGGACTGATTTTTTTTCGAGCTTTGTGGTTGTCTTTCACAAGAACTGCTGGGGTATAGGAAGCATAAACACATCATTTTTGGTGTACTTTTTTACCAAAATTTCCAAAATGCCTTTCAAATGCTTAAAAGACTGCTTAAACGGCATCTGAATTTCCATTGCCATGCATTAAGCATTTCAGCACCACTCGAAAACTCCATTGCAACCACAATGCCTAAAAAATACCTGCAAAAAAATTATCATTCAATGAGTAAATACCATTGCCAACGTTAAGGAAGTCTGTCAGGAAGCCAGTGGTGAAAATGGTACTTTTCATGGACCTGTCATCACTGCATTGTGACAGTACTAAGTAAGTATGTGCCATGTTTAGCAAGTATTTTGTGCATACTGCTGATTATGGCAGAAGCTCATCACCCACCAACAAGTTTGGTTCTGCTTTCAATGACCGTGGACTTTCTTTTTTCCTAAATTGGATTATAAATATTTGGACTGCTGGCAAAGTGAGCTTTCAGTTTCCATGTATATGAAATATCGACTGTTATCCACAGCAAAGCTGTCCCTAATACGAACACTACCAAGTAAATTTACTATTGCTTTCCAGGGAAAGTTGGCAGTAAACAGGATCTGCTAAGATGAATGGTGGTTGGAAGCAATATTATTCTATAAATATAAAACTGACAAAAACCTGTAAAATAACATTTGTTTTTAATACATTCTCACTTGAAATTTCCAGACACCAGCAAAGTTTTTCGAGCATAATAATATTTCTAAGCTACTTTAGTGACAGGTGCAGTTGAGAATGTAGCAAGATGTGCATGAAAGACAAGTAAAATGTGTAATGTGGTGAAATTAGAGCATTTTAAGCCTGTATTTAGAGAGATATAAATCATTTTTAAATCAAATTGTAATAATTATTCTTGTTTAATAATTTTTTCTTTTTTTCTGAATACCAAGTTATAAAAGAATATCTGTGGATATAAAACCTTTTTGACTATATTCGATCTATAGGAAGGATTCATAGATCCTGAATCCTTCCCAACCGCTGAACTCTTAGCAAATATCATAAAACAAAGGTTCACTAGAGATAAAAAATATGTGTTTAAAGTGCCGAGAGAGAGAGAGAGACTTACCTCCTCTTAAAAAAAGAGCTAAAAAAGATATAAGAAGGCAGTATATTCTAGTCTTTATTTATGACGCGTTTCGCCAGACGCTACCAGCTTCGTCAGATAAAAACCTGTACTGCCCCGGGAAAACAGCAGAAGTATCTCTTTTAATATTTGTTTTGCTTCTCCCCCTGCCAGTATGACTTCTGCTGTACAGTGGACATCAAAAAGATGATACCAAGTAAAGTTTCATTATGTATTAATAAATATGTACTGAGACTCATTTGTCTCTATATCATCTGCCTGAAGTTCAGCTTTAAAAATGTGCAGTTTTCCCCACAGCTTTTAAATAAAGCAGGTTAGATGTACCAGCGTTTAAAGCTGAGCAATACCTCTATCAAACTAATATCAATCCATGGCCTCCCCATATACCATTCTTTATAGTTTAATGACTGGGGAAATTCTAAGTTCTATACAGTATATTAGTTTCTTGGAACACAGATACAGAAATGTAATAGAAATCACAGGCATAGTATGATTACATGTCATATTGCCTGCATCACATTTATCTGGAGGATTCAATAAAAATGCAAATGTGAGTAGTCAGAATGTGGTTTGCAAAAACTGCAAGTCAGTAATAATAGTTATGTGTTTATTTAATATTTCTTGAATTTGTTCTAAGATATAACACCCCTGTCAAATCAGGAAAAAGCAGAATGACCTCAGTGACTAGCAGAGATGTGTGTATCATCTGAATGGCTGGCCAAAAAAATACATGTTACTCTGGCAAGTAAAAGAGTAAACATATATCTATTTGGATTTTTAACAGTTTGACTGTGGTTCCATTTTAATCAAAGACAGCACTGGGATTAGGTCCCATAGCATCCAAAGGGAAGAATGCTAAGTGCATTCTTGTGTGATGATTTTTTTCAGAAATGTAATCAGTAGTGTTGGTGTTTGAATTCAGGTGGTCCTTATATTCGACCCGAAAATGGCTGTTCGAATTCGGATAGACCCGACCCAAAAAACGCTGGATTCGACGTCAAATTCGTGTGTAAAAAAATGTGTTAAGAAAAAAAAAATAATGTTAAAGTAATTTATGGAATGTGTGTGATTTGTGTATCAGTGTATCAGTGTGGGATCCCCGGGCACTAGAGGTTAAATGGGGACAAGTTTCCCCATTCATCACTTCCAGTGATTGGCTGAGAAAAGGTAAACCCTGATGACAGCTCAAGCGTCATCAGGATTTTCCTTTCCCCAGCCAATCACAGAGCACTAGAGGTGAATGAATGGGGAAACTTATCCCCATTTAGCCTCTAGTGCCCCGGGGATCTTCTCAATGAATGCGGCCTCGGTGTGTGATCAGTGTGCGATCCACAGCACTAGAGGTTAATTAACCTCTAGTGCCGGGGATCTTTCAATAAATGCGGCCGTGGTACTAGAGTTTCTCTATCCAGGAACACAGGACTCCCTGTGTTGTTGGATAGAGAATCCCTATCCAAGAACACATACAACTAGTAAAAAGCTGCAAGACCAATCAGGGGAGCTGTCAGCTCTGCTCCCCTGATTGCTCTTGCAGTTCTTCACAGTCCCTAAAAATAACACGATATCCCCCACCAATGACTATTGGTGTTAAAATTCGGCAGTCGATCAACCGAACAGTATCTCCCCATTGATCGAATAGTGAGAAATTCAACCAACACTAGTAATCAGCTTCTGATTTCTTGTTGTTGGTTTGACCATTTTGTCAGCCCTGCCCAGCTGCATATGTAGCTCTCAACCACATTGGGGTGGCCTGATTTTACCCAGGTTCTTTCTAGTGGGGTGATATCAGAAACTCTCAGAGGCTCACAGGTCTTCTTTTTAGGGGTTAATTGGAAAATTCAACACATGCAGTAGAGAGGATAAGGGTAGCACAGTATCAATGGAGCACAGTTCATTTTCATGCAGTACAATAGAGCCCCAATATGACTGGCATTCTAATTTCTAGGAGGGATCATTTTCTCAATACCATATTGCGCTTGTCCAGCAAAGTCCCAGTCCCAAATCTGAGCACTTGTGGGATCCTAGATCTAGAATAAATCTTTAGGCCCCAGCCTAGCTACACCACAAAGGCCTTCAGGGCAGCCTGCCCTGTTCACCTATTTCCTCAGCTATTTAAACACTTAGTAACTACTCATTTAAAAAGGCGCAAAAACATTCTATAGCCAAAAGGAGAGCATTAGGGCAGTTTTTATCGCACAAATAGGTATCTCCTATGCAACAATAGCCAACTATCACTCCCTGTGGAAAGCCAAGTTTAAGAACTATCCAGAATATACTACATTTAAACTCTAAACTCTAAAAATTACCTTGTTAAATGTAAGCGTTGATACATGTTAAGGGTCTCTGAGGGGTGGTGCTGAAGCTTTAACCCCTTTGGAAAAAATTCCATCTGCATGACAACCCAGCCTTTGCCCTTCACCCAGAATTCCCCAGACTTGTCCGGAGGTCAATGGTATTCTCCTGTTAGGGCCACCACTTTGAACGCTTAAAACCTCATATTGGCACCCTTTTTGGTGTCACTATTATGTGGCTGCTAGCAGCCTCACTGTATACTGCCAACTAACACAATCCCCAGCCTCATTTCCTAGACTTTTTTAAAACCTCCTTTTTTGTTTTATTTTACTGCAGCTGAAGTAAACTGACAAACCCACTTGTCAATGCATAAAACTTTAAAATGGGACTATAAAAACAGGAACTATGATAAACAGGTCAGGTTCTCTGGCTTGACAATACATTGGGTACTTAGATGAGACTTATGAGTTTACCTTAGTAGACACACACAGAAACATTTATTATTTGCATTTGTACTCTCACTTCCTCAGCAGAGTTAGGTCGGCATGTAGCCATTCTCTTTGTTCCTGGAGATCACAGCCATCATTGCCTTGTTCTTCTGGATACAAAAATATCATTACTCTCTCTCTCTCTCTTATAAATTAGGCGTGTACCCCTTTTATCCATAGGCAAAATGATGTATTTTCTGCTGCAGTAGACTGAACCTCTCTCCCACTGTATTGTTGCCCTATCTTCTGATTAAAGGATGTATTTCCTTCTTGCTTTCCACATCATTTTTAAGAAATCTATTTATTTGACAAATAATAATATTATTATGGCATATTTTAGATGATCCTTCTAATAGTGTCTACTGTTGCAATGCAATAAAGTTTATATGATCTACTAAATGTAACAGAATATCTGTAATATGTATTTTCTCAATTTGTTGTCTGATAAAAAAACATCCATAAAAACTCTACAGACACTTCAGACTTCTGTTTGCCAGAAGTGATCACTTGTTTCAACTAGTGAAGGCTTAGTGATCCACCCCATAAATTATTAACATTGTTACCAGCTAATGACATAAGAGGTCCATGTAGTCGGTCCCTCATTCTCATCCTTCTCTATTATAGCCATCTATAAATTTCCTGCCTGGACATTGGTCACAGCCCTATAGTAATAGTATCAGGTTATCACCCGTGGGGACATCAGTGCTGATTTAGATTAAAGTTCTTCAGTATGCTTGTTGCTTTTTCTCCACTCCCTATTCAGCTTCTGTCACTTAAGTACTGCTGGATGTGGACTGCGAGACTGGGGTGACAAAACTGAAACTGTCTGGCTGTGGTTTTAACATCTACTTACCCTTTAAAAAAACATTTTTTATAGTCTGTGTAGCCTTTGGAGGCTTTTATTTACTTTCTGTCTGGTGTAAACACTGTCATTGGGGTAAAAGCCATGCTTAAATTTGTCTCAGTTTGGGTTGAGATCATGTTTGGCTAAATTTATTTCCAACTTTGCATTGGGAATACAAAATGAAAACCTTAGTTTAGCTTGCAAACCATTTGGGATGTGAGTCTGTTGGCAAGATATAATCATCAGCTACTGGAAATGCTTTACCACTGTATATCTTGACAAGAGGCTTACAGCCCCTTGTAAGTGTGCAGAATGGGGAGTGGCTGCTCTGTATTACTGTACTACTATTGAACTGTATTACTGGTACAGTAGTTTAGAAGGGATTTCTCAAATGAAGTCTCAAAAAACAGTAAAACTCTAACAGCAGTTTTAGTAGTATGCTTAGAGTGGAAAATATTGCTGTACCTGTAACAAGTGTCCCCATCAGATCATTTGCCCTTACTGTACCTTTAGTGTTGAAGATACCACTATAGTACTGAATTTCCCCAAAATTATGGAAATTCCCCCCTTAGACATTTGTACACACAAAAAGTGTCTCCACTGAAAAACATGCCTTTCCTCTTTTACCTGTGGACAACTTTAGAATGTTAGATTTCCATCCTCTCTTTTTATTGGTTATGATAGCTATCAGTTCAATCAAGTCCCTTTCACACTTTTGGTTGCAAGCTGTGCAGTAATCAGCTCCCAGATGCATAGAAATTTTCTGCTTTGTGTCCAGGAGTGGCAAACCAAACCCCAGGTAGAAGCATTTGCAGGAATTGCCTTGCGCTTGAAAATATTGTGCAGTTCTTCCTCCAGGGGAAGAAACCAGCTGCATAGCCAAAAGTGACATACGTTTTCAGGAACCCGCAACCCTAGTGCAACTGTGCAAAGGTTGGACTAAGTCATCACCCTTCAAGTCCAAGTTGAGTCCCAATTCATCGACACCAAATCCCAAGTCAAATCTTAAGTCACCAAGAATTCTTCAAAGTCGAGTCCCAAGTCAAGTCACTTAATTTATCCTCATTTGTCCCCATATAGATACAGAGCTCTGATCCTGTTTTTGAGCACAAGATCACATTCTAAGTCCACAGATTTCTCCTCTGAGAGCTGAAGGGGGAAAAGAAGAAGGCAGTAAGGCTTCTGTAACACTACTCCTCCCCACTTCAGGCTGTTGGAGGAGGAAACTTATAATGCAAGAAAGGCGGGGAGGAAGGCATTGTTATGTTACAGGAGACTCACTGCCTTCCTCCCCGCCTTTCTTGCATTCTAAGTTTTCTCCTCTGAGAGCTGAAAGGGGAAGGGGGGAGGAAGACCATGTAACAGAAGCCTCACTGCCTTTTTTCCTTTTCCCCCCTTCAGCTGTCAGCAGAGTAAGCAAGTCACAAGTCGAGTTGCATGTTGTTCATTGGGTGACTTAAGTTGGACTCAAGTCCAAGTCACGGGACTCGAGTTCCAACCTCTGCAAATGTGTGCAAAAAATTGTTCCCAACCTCTTCCATTCGGTTGAATGAGCATGGTTGCTAGTGTGGTGGAGCCTGTGGTGCAAATCTTCAGTCAACCATAAATCTGAAATGGGCAATAGAGGAATGAATCTTGCCAACTGAGACTAAGGAACTAACCTAAAAAAAGTTCTAACCCAGCCTTCTCAATATTTGAAACATGGGGGGACCTTTGAAAAAAGTTTCAGGTCTTCAATAAACCCCTTCTACTGTTACTTTATTTACAGATCATAGTATTTTAGTTTGGTGGGTAGTGGGAAAAATGCCTCCCTTACAGATAGCCAAAAGGGTCACTTGTATCACTTAGGTTGAGAGGCACAAATTGTTAATTGTTCAATGAACCCCTAGGGTTCCCCAGATCTATGGTCTAACCCTTCCGCAATCCAAATCTAGAAGGTTTTCCAGAGACATATACAATGAGGGATCTGTTTATTAATTTTTTACCCCATGACTTACTTGAACTTTTACAATTTGCATTTTCCTTGCATGAGACTCCTTTGTTTTCAAATAATTTAACACCAAAAAAGGTGTAGAAAGCAGAATCAGGTGCACAGCAATAGGTGTTTGCACAGAAGGCAACAGAAAAGTAAAGCAAAGATCACAGTTCCTAGTAATGTTCATAGACTAAATCATATCACTGCTGCTGAAGATTTTAGCATATTATATGGCAATTGTAAGTCTCTCCAGCAACAGGGGAATTCGGAACACCTGACAAAAGACAAAATCATCCTCCACAGTTGACGATGCCAAAAGCCATGTAGAGCCGCCATATGTTTTAATTGAAGATTTCTCATCTGTCTGAAGAGAATTAATTTGGTTGTAGGAAAAATGAAAGTCTTTTTGATGCAGCCTTCTAAAAGACGGCTGTTCTCATCAATAAATGATTCGGTTTGCTAGCCGTGGCAAGCAGAGAAGTTGAAAAAATAAAAATAAAAACAGGTGCAGCTGGATAATATTTCTTTATAATTACTCTTCATAAAAAAAGACAAGAGCCTCCTTGAATTAATTATTCTTTGTGGCAATAAGGAACAGCATTTTTCAAAGTGCTAATTATATTAAAAACAGATATACCTGAAATGTTATATGGCCACAAATGTGAAGAAAATGTGTTTTTGTGCACATGTTTATGAATATTATTTTATCATGCCTGACTCGTAAATGTGAATTAAAGTCAAAATATAACTTTTCTGGAAAGAAATTCCCTGTGGGTCAAATACACTTTGCAAAGATTTTCTTTTTTTTTAACAATCTACATTGCAGTACTTATATGCATTTATAATATAAAAGTCAAATCACTTCCAGTGAATTACCACTTTTTAGAGAAAAAGAAATGTAGGAAGAGGGGTCTGCCTTCATAATAATCATAAAATTACTTCCAGTGTTGCAATACCATCCCTTGCACACCTTTAGAGAATCAGAACCCTTCATATGCACCTGCAACAAATCACCCTACACAAGCACCTGGTGAAAAAAAATGTGTGATAAACTCATGGATATTGCTATAATAGCAATGACCCATGCACAAAGCTGCCTTGTATTTGACTTTAGGTTTCGGGCAGCCTTCTAGTGGATGCAGTGAGCTACATACAAAAACAGAATTGTAAAATTGTAAAAAAAATTCTAAAATTTTTTTTTCCAAACTGAACCCTTGGATCCAAAAAGACACATCCATATTGTCTTGCAGTTATAGATAATTTAGCTATAATTTACAATAGCGGGTTATACATTGAAATGGCAGTGAGTTTATAATAGTGTTAACCTCTACCTGACAAATGATGTGCTAGACACACACTGCAATACTTTAGGATTGCCTCTGGAGATATGTATTCTGTACCCTGGTACCTCTCTTCCTGATACACCTCCCTTCCTCTTCCTATAAATTCTTCTGAACACATTCCTACACGAATACCCATCATTTCCCAGGAGCCTTGCCACCACTAAGGTCCCAATCTTAACCGAATGCCATCTTAACTGAATATCATACATTTACATTGAAAGGTATAGCAATGTTGGATTGGAACTCATATTACTCAAATCAAGGTTTGCTCAAATCCAAGGTTGAAAAAATTTTATTCTGGGTTAGAATTGACTCTGATCAGACGTATCCAACTATCACCAAGCCCTAATAAACCCTTGTTAACTCTTTTTATTTTTAATATCACCCAGGTTATTTCTTTCTATAATTGTTGCTGATTATAGGTTTATCTTTGAGGAGTTTTCTAGTCATTGTATATGCTTAGCATTTTTTGGCTATATACATTGCATGGCCAAAAAAAACAAAGCCTGTGAGAGCAGTGTTATGATCTGGGATGGCTTCAGTTGGTCATGTCTATGTTCAGCAATGTTATGTGCCCAAATACGAGGCCAGCTGACTACCTGATCATACAGAATAAATGTGTTTTTACATCAATGGATTTTTTTCTTCCCTGATGGCACAGGTTTATTTCTAGATGATAATGTCAGGATTCATTGGGCTCATATTGTGAAAGAGGGTATGAGACCTAATTTTCACACATGGATTGGTCACCACAGAGTTCAGACATTAACCCCATTGTGAATCTTTTGGATATGAGGGAGAAGACTTTATACAGCGATCCGACTCTCCTATCGTTAATACAAGATCATGGTGAAAAATGAATGCAAATCTGGATAGAAATAAATGTTGTGATATTAAATAAGCTTTTCAAAATGATACCAAGGTGAATGCTTGCCTTAATTAAAACTTAGGCGTTCCAATAAAATATGTTACTGCGTTACTTTTTTTGTGCCAGACAGTGTATGTAATACAAATGTATTTAAATGTACATAACTGCAATAATTACTGTTTTTTCATTTTTTACTTTACTGAAGTACAGAATTGTGAATTTGTAAGAAAGAATACAGCTGAGCAGTACATTTTCTTATGCACCATTGCACCTTTTTTAAACACAGTGCTTAAATTAGTTTACGCTAAAAAAAAAAATCAAATGTTCTTGTCCATCTGCATTGCTGAATTTATCTTCCAGTGCAGACTTTTCTCCTTTTTTGTTTTTTCCTTTACTGTGGCCAATTACACTATACAAGAAGGTATGCAGTTTTAACTGGCATGTATTTTTACATAGCAGAGCATGGTCATGCTCCATAGATGAACTGCAGTTCATATGTATATGTATCATATTTTTTTATTAAAGCATTAAAAAGACTGAATTTGTATTGACTGGGGATAGTGTTGGTTAAGGGGGAAAGAGACAGTTGCCCATTAGCTTAGCACTCTTGTCTTGCAGTGCTGTATCACAGCTTCAAATCTCAGCTAGGACACTGTTTGTATAGAGTTTGCAGGTTCTTCATGGGTTTCCTGCCACAAACCAAAAAACATGTAGTTAGGGTAATTGGCTTCCCTCTAAAATTCCCCCTGGACTGTATTAAAGACATATGACTATGGTAGGGACATTAGATTGTGAGCTCTTTTGAGTGACAGCTAGTGACATGACTATGGACTCTGTAAAGTGCTGTTTAATATGTCCTTGCTATATGAATACTGTGGAGTAATAAGGGTCATGCCCACTGTGTCATTAGAAATTACCAGAACCCCCTTCTTCTTCCAGATATAAATGATCAATGACCAATGATCATCTCTACAGATAGGCAACTAGTATTCTTCAAAAGAAATTCAGCTATGGCAACTTACATCTTCAAGTGGCAGGTTTTCTTTAAGTAATGTTTTGTGGCTGCTTGGAGCTCAACATCTACAAGTTGCAAATAGTAATTGTGCAATAATAATAATATACTGAAGTTTGAGTTGATTAAATTTGGAATCCCAGTTAGCTCATTGAGGCAGGGGTAGAATACCTGGGTATAATGATCAATGGTTTTGGATGGACCACCCAAGGCAAAATAATTAAGCGTCCACTATGTGCACAAGTTAGTCAAGAAAATAAGAACCCCACTGTCTTTGGTCACAATTATTTTTTATCAGTATACACTTTTGTAGGTTATTAACACATGTTTTACATGTGTTTAAATGATTACTATCATTAAATCAAGAGCAAGATATTTCCAGTCCAGTGGTGGTCAATTTACTTTGCATAGGGACCCCCACTTTACACTGCTCCAGGAAGTGAGAGATTTTGAACATGCTACAGGAGATAAGACATGGTCAGAGACTTCATTCATATTACAGGAGATAGTAAGGGACTGCAGATGTTGCACAGGAGATATTCATAATCTTCAGATATTCTACAGGAAGTTAAATACTGCAGATATGTTACAGGAGATGGCCAAATACTGCATACATTGTACAGGAGATGGTCAGAAACTGCTGCTATTGTTCAGGAAATGGTCAGAAACTAAAAAATTGCACAGCAGAAAGTCAGAGACTATATGTATGTAATACTAATAGAGATCACTGCCATTATAGCCTCTTTACAAATAAGTTCATCCATGTCTGTCCTACCTGTCACCCTCCTAAAATGCTACAATTGACATTTCTCATAGCAAAATTAATGATAAAAGATAAAGACCCATGTAGAAAGTGATCTATAGGATCTGTTTCTTGCACTGAAATAGTTTTGACCTTAGAAAACATAGATGTCTCTTCGCATGGGCCCTAGAGGGTGCACAGTAAGTTCCAAAGGGCTGTGTGTGGCCCCTGAGATGCAGATTTGGTACCAGGTCTTTAGTTGATGCCCTGTGCTTCAAAGAATTCTCTCAAAGATATGGGATATTGTCACTATGTACAAACATTGGGGGAAATGGGGTTCTGTGCAAAAGGTATTGTTGGTCTCAGCAGTATAAATATATTATATCAGTTACAGTATAATACAGAACTCATGTGGAAGCTGCATAAATAAATTACTTTACTGATTTTATTTTGGCAATGGTGTCATTCTTTCCATAAATTAACTATGATATAATCACAAAATCCTAATATACATTTTTCATTGAAAAAATAAAAAAAACTTGCATATCGGAACAGGCTATTAGAAAGCTTCTATTTCTGGTTCACATCCAGCTAATGAATTTTATGATTAACTAAGTAGAAACTGAGGATATTGCAAAATATATATGTGTACTTCTTAAACATGTTCAGAAATGTACATTTAAAAGCACTTAACAAATAAAAATGGCAATCTCCCATTGACTCAGTCAAAGTAAAATGATGATTACTTTAAAGACAGCTGGAAGGTTTGTTGTGATTTCTTACTTACTTGCTATAGAGTCCAAATAACTCGATCACATCCCAATTGTTCTGATTTTTTATCAAAAAATAAAAAAGTTTTAAACAAGCTATAGGGACTTAGTTTGGCACATTCAACATTTGTATGCTTTGTATAATTAAAACAGACAACTTTTATTTATCAACAAAAAAAGTTACCAGTTCCCCCAGTTGTTAGTATTGTTCCCCCAATACATGATAAAACAAAGGTATAAACAAAGGCAGGTTGAAACAATTTCTTATTCCATTTGGGTGGTTAAATGTTCTACATGTTTCACATTTACTACTGCTTCCTCAGGAAAAAACTTGCTATATATGTATCACATCATCTGCCGCAACAAAATCCAATCAGAAGTACGAGGAGGAGCTTTTAAATATATTTTTGCACAGACAGTCGTATCAAAGTAATTTTATGCGGGTAGGAGTTGTACATAAATTTTATTTAGAACACTGAAAAATCAGGCTAATCCATAATTATGTTTTTGCATATTATGACTGCCCCACTAATCTGTTGTGTGACTTCTGTCTCTTTTATGAGGGATATATTGCTGTGATTTCTTATTTGCAGTGGTACTAAACTTGACCAAATTATTTCAGTGCTTTGCATTGTAGCAAATAGTTGAAGTGTGTTGCAAATTACATATTTTAATTTTTATTGCATTTTTAGAAAGTGCCTCAACTTTTTTGGAAATGGGGTTTATACTTTAAGCGGACCTATCACCAAAATTTTTACTTTACATAGGGTGGACAACCCAAGACAAGAAAATGGGAGCAATCAACACAGAATGGGAGTGCTGAGCCTCCTGGAATACCTGGCATCCCTGGATGCTTCTGGCTGCTCCTTCTGTGCATGGCTAATCTTCGACATGTGCAGAACAGGCTTTTGTGGGGGTAAGGAAATGCGGATCTCAATCATACGCAATTAGTGAGCATTATTTTTTTCTTCTGCTTTACTGCAGGCATGTCATGCCTCCCCTATCTCATGCCTACGCAGTGTGAGATATTGTGAAATAGCCAGGAAGACCAACAAAGATGGTGTCGCCCCTTGACCCAACTTAGGACATCTCCGGCAGGGTCTGTAGAATAAAAATAGGTGTGATTTTTTTTAGTTTAGTTCTGCTTTAAAAATTAGAAATCAAGATGTCTAGTCTGTCCGATAGATATTCCGCACCATTTGTACAGTATAGCCATGGGAAATAAGGTGTCATGAGAGGTGTCAGTTTTTACTGTCAACCAAGCAGATCAATCTTTGTGTGTGCAATGGCCAAGAGACAGATTTACAGCACCTCAGGTCCCAGTCAGCCATTCACCATCCAAAAAAAAGATTTCT
The DNA here is from genome assembly GCF_032062135.1 of Pyxicephalus adspersus. Lineage (NCBI taxonomy): Eukaryota > Metazoa > Chordata > Amphibia > Anura > Pyxicephalidae > Pyxicephalus > Pyxicephalus adspersus. The sequence goes on from NC_092858.1 coordinate 144,402,136, forward strand.
GAACTAATTTTTTTATTCATTTATTATGGCTGATACCAATCTGTGAGCTGACACTATTACATGGGGCTAAATTAGAATCCTATTTCTAATTTGGAACAAAAAAAGGAAAGTAGAGCCTGGTCATAGCATACAGCACAAGCACTTAGCATTATTGTTTTATAGACTGAATGGGATCTTTATAGTATAATAAAGAACATATTGAATCCCATCCTATTTGAATCTCATATTCAAAAGAGAGATAAAATTGACAACTAGGAAATTAACCCTTTGCTTAGTTGTTTTTTCTATTAAACCTTTTATTTATCTAGGTATTTATTGTATATTCTTTAATAGGTTTGCAAAATGTACAGTTGATGAGGATTTGAATAAAAAAGCAGCTAGACTGTTGGATTTACAGTGGCTTGATCTGTCAGTGCATGAATAATGCATTCAACCTATGACTGATACTGTTCTGATCTTGGTGGGAAGCTCAGAAGGAAGGGTTTAGTGCTAGGGTGACATGAAAAAAAATGTTATAAAAAGTAAATAGAAATGCTTCTCACTGAAGCTAAATAGAAAGGATAAGTGTATATTTTTATAGTATTGTTCTATTCTATTGTTCTAAGGTCTCTTTAAACCATTCTGACTTTTTATGTAGCCTTTGTAGGATATCTCCTGTAAAAAAATTAAAAGCGTGCTGGACCCAGGTAATCTTTGATCTCTTCTATGTTGTTCAGGTAGATCTTCACTTCTCCAGTGTTGCCTACCTCTGGTTTACATTATTCAGGTGTTGTGAAACCTAAAGGGATATCTATAACTAGTATATATTGATTTATTCTTCAAATATATATAAAAGTAAAAAAGAGATATTTGGATAGGCATAAAATATTTGTGTAGCAACTATCTGAAACTGTAGTTAAAGAATAAACTAGTATTATCACAAAAACATTGTTACTATTTAAAAGTCCTGAAGTCTGCCCCGTTTATTCCATTCTGATTTGCATATAGTAACAGGGGGTAATACATTGCTAGCCAGAAAGGTGAGAACTAGCCTCCAGAAGTTTCATTTTTATTTGTAGACACTGCTAACTAACCAGATACGAGATATGTGAAGACCAAAGGAAGAAGCTGATCTACATAATTGCAGTGATGTAATAAATGTAGGTGATTCTTAGCTAGAATAACTTCAAGGGACCAAAATAGGATACTAAGGAAAGAGAAAGGCACATGTTGGTTAGTAACATTACCACTGCCCGACAAAACCAACACCATGGCAGCATTGTCTGCCAGCCACTGAGATATCACATGAAGATAACGGCTGCACATGTGCATAGAACCTTGGCAAAAATGGACTAATCTATAAAGATATCTTTTTGGGTGATGAATGGCTGAGCAAACTGTGTTTATAGACAGTTCGGTTGTTGCTTAGGGAGTCTTAGTGGAATAACATATTCATAGGAATGTTCCTTAACAGTAAATGTATTGGTAGCTGGACTGGGAATACAGTAAATTAAAGTAATTGTGAGTGATACTCTTACACTGAAAAATTGTGGTTCAGATTTAAAACTGTGTATGGTAGAGGGCAGTGAGAACATGAGAAAATTTGTACCCATACCACATTGTTTCTTCAATGTTTCTGTTGAATCCTAGGGTTTCTCCAGGGACTGCTATGGGTTCCTTTAGCAATGGACAGTTTGTGACTCTCAGGTCAGTTTAACTGACACCAAATAACCTTTTGGCTATCTGTAATGATGTCATTCCACTCACTGTCCAGCAATGTAAGAGGTTTTCTCCTCACTATATAGACTCTCCATACTAGAGGAGAGAGCACAGGGGGCCGACCACTCCGTCCTTCTTTCCCCCTCCCCTCTCGATAGAACAGAACAGTGATGTATGTACACCACTCGTTCATGCATGGTGCAGTCGTTTGTTTTGGATTGTGAAGATCCTTTCCAATGACAAATATTGCATGTGTGTACATTGCCTTACTCTCCATCCAACTGATAAAAGTAATTACTGGTTTTTATTTTTCCTTATCCACCAAACACAGAGTAAATCAACATGTAGTTGTTCAAGTTGTGTAATGAGTAATGAAGTATGACAATGTTTATAAGTATGAATACATCATTGCATATGTGTTTAGTTTTATAAATAGATCCCTAGAGTGATGTTGAAATTTTTTTTGTCATGTAACTGTTTGCTAAGGGCTAATTATCTAACACTGATAGATAAATCTCTGTTGGCAGCTTGGAACAAATGTTGATACTGTAGGTTGATCAAGGTCATACTTTTGTTCTTGCAAACAGTTAAAGCCACTAATGTATTGTAATAAAATGTATGTACTTGTGTGATTTCTTTTCTAATCTTGACTGCTGAAGAATATTTATAGACTGTATGCAGCTGGGATTAAAGTATGCTTTGTGATTACTGTCATTGCTTCTCATCCAGATACTAAATAGAAGTTTAAAAAAAATAAAATAAAAGTTTGTTAGAAGAAACTTGGGTTTATTAACTATGACAGTGCAGAGAGCACAAATGTGACACGGTGTAGTAAGTCACAGCAAGCAATTAAAATCACACTTGCCTGACCTGACTATGGTAAACTGAATTGTAATAAGTTGCAATGTTTTATGTATTTTACAGATCATTGCTGCCCTTTGCACTTCCTTGCAGAATGAATTCATATTTTTTAAGTAAAAAATAATTTTGAGTGCCCCTTAAAGGGAATCAGCAATGGTTAAAGGTGAGCTGAACAAATAAATTCTAAACAGAGTCAGATTGAATCTGGTCTGGATATGGACTGATGTCCAGATGTGACCACCACTTTTGGTTATTTTTTTCAACTAATCTACAGGCACATATTAATTACATATATGGGAGTTGTGCTAGAAGATTTTTATTTGTAGCCACCAAATCTGGAGATTTACTTAGGCTTGCCATGGAGATATATATAATCACAGCACAATCAGCCCAGACTCCTGACCTCCATACTGCAGTGAAGTATTGCAACTAGGTTCTGTCCCTTCCCCAGCTTGTGACAGATGGAGAGACGGGGAATAAAGAAGCAGTAGCCTGATAAACCCATCCTTCTGCCACTATACTCCCTCCCCCTGTCAGCTGGTTTACTAATATTACATAATCGCTGCAGCACAACTGATTGGCTTCTTGTTTGTTCTGCTTCTCATTCTCCATCTCTGAAGCTTTCTGTACAAGAGAAAGCAAAAGACTAATAACAAATCAAATTCAAGTAGTTATTATTTTTTTAACAAGAACTGTTAACCAGAACTGTTCCTGGCGGATCAGATTGTTACGGCTTCGCCCCTGGCAGGTGACACAGGTTTACCTGGGGAGCAGAATCTAAGTGTTTCCTGGTCCCCACCAGAGCACCCCACAAGGGATGCTGGGCCGGTGACCAACATCTGGCCATCAGCTGGCCACGGGACTGCTTTGCTGTGGGGAGAACACCAGATCACAGTCCCCAGGCTCTCCTCTCCAAAGGCGATCAGGACAGAGGGCTCTGGTGTAGGGAAAGCCCAGATCAGGTACTCAGATGACAGCAGGAATGTACAGTCCAGGCAGACTGATGGACAGAGCAGGCAGCAGATAAGGCGAAGGTCAGGTAACAGGCCGAGGTCAGGACAGGCGGCAAGAGAGGCAAGGTCAGGTAAGAGGCTGAGGTCAAGACAGGCGGCAGCCGAGGAAAGGTCAGGTAACAAGCTGAGGTTAGGACAGGCAGCAGACGAGGCAAGGTCAGGTTATAGGCCGAGGTCAAGGCAGGTGAGGCAAGGTCAAGACAGGTGGCAGGCGAGGCAAGGTCAGGTAAGAGGCCGAGGTCAGAACAGGCAGCAGGCAAAGCAAGGTCAGGTAACAGGCCGAGGTCAGAACAGGTGGCAGGAGAGGCATGGACAGGTAACAAGCTGAGGTCAGGACAGGCGGCAGGCAAGGCAAGGTCAGGTAATAGGCTGAGGTCAGGGCAGGTGAGGCAAGGTCAGGACAGGTGGCAGGCGAGGTAAAGGTCAGGTAATAGGCCAAAGTCAGGACAGGCGGCCGGCGAGGTAAGGTCAGGTAACGAGCTGAGGTCAGGACAGGCAGCAGGCGAGGCAAGGCCATGTAATAGGCCAAGGTCAGGTCAGGTGGGGCAAGGTCAGGACAGGCGCCACGCAAGGCAAGGTCAGGTAACAGGCCAAAGTCAGGACAGGCAGCAGGCGAGGCAAGGTCAGGTAACAAGCTGAGGTCAGGACAGGCGGCAGGCGAGGCAAGGTCAGGTAAAAGGCCGAGGTCAAGACAGGCGGCAGGCGAGGCAAGGTCAGGTAATAGGCCGAGATCAGGGCAGGTGAGGCAAGGTCAGGACAGGCCGCACGCGAGGCAAGGTCAGGTAACAGGCTGAGGTCAGGACAGGCGGCAGGCGAGGCAAGGTCAGATAATAGGCCGAGGTCAGGGCAGGTGAGGCAAGGTCAGGGCAGGCGGCACGCGAGGCAAGGTCAGGTAACAGGCCAAGGTCAGGACAGGAGGCAGCCGAGGCAAGGTCAGGTAACAAGCTGAGGTCAGGACAGGCGGCAGGCGAGGCAAGGTCAGGTAATAGGCCGAGGTCAGGGAAGGTGAGGCAAGGTCAGGACAGGCGGCACGCGAGGCAAGGTCAAGTAACAGGCCGAGGTCAGAATAGGCGGCAGGAGAGGCAAGGTCAGGTAATAGGCCGAGGTCAGGGCAGGTGAGGCAAGGTCAGGTAACAGGCTGAGGTCAGGACAGGCGGCAGGAGAGGTAAGGTCAGGTAACAGGCTGAGGTCAGGACAGGCGGCAGGAGAGGTAAGGTCAGGTAACAGGCCAAAGTCAGGACGGGCGGCAGACGAGGCAAGATCAGGTAACAGGCTGAGGTCAGGACAGGCGGCAGGCGAGGCAAGGTCAGATAATAGGCCGAGGTCAGGGCAGGTGAGACAAGGTCAGGACAGGCGGCACGGGAGGCAAGGTCAGGTAACAGGCCAAAGTCAGGACAGGCGGCAGCCGAGGCAAGGTCAGATAACAAGCTGAGGTCAGGACAGGCGGCAGGCGAGGCAAGGTCAGGTAATAGGCTGAGGTCAGGGAAGGTGAGGCAAAGTCAGGACAGGCGGCAGGTGAGGCAAGGTCAGGTAACAAGCTGAGGTCAGGACAGGCGGCAGGCAAGGCAAGGTCAGGTAACAGGCCAGGGTCAGGACAGGCAGCGAAGAAAGCAAAGTCAGGTAACAGGCCAAGGTCAAACACAAAAAGTCCAAGCAAACGACTAGCTGTCAGAGAGGCAGGGAATGCACTGAGGATCCAGCAACTAGAGTCTGGAATCAGGGAAGTATAAATACAGCTAGCAGCCAATAGCAGGACAAGGTTGGAACTAGGTACTACTCTGCTCATTGGCTGCTCGCATTTCCTGAAACACCCATCAGCTGAGCACAGCCTCAGAGGAAGTGCAGGGGATGCTAAAAAAGGTATATCTTTGCACAGCTAAAGGGAAGTTGAGGATGCTGCAGGCTGCTGGACAGATGATCTGCGGGTGGAGTGCTAACACAGATATAGAATAGTTAGAATTCCAGTTTGCTCAATTGTTCTACATCAGTGCTTTAGGAAGCCCTGAAGTCATCAATTAATTCGAAAGCAAGGCAGCCATCATATATTAGAGGTTTCCTTTAACAAATGTACAATTTTTTCTAGCAGATGGATCAATGCAAAGTTATTGGTGTTACTGGGCAGACACTAAGGCGAACAAGTACAAAAGGACAGAATGCGTTTTCCCTAGTGTGTGTTGTTCTGCAACATTTAAAGGACATTATCTTTCCCAGTGTCCATGTATTTAATGATATTTCCCAAATAAGGAGCAGAATATGTTATTATTAATCAAGCAGAAGGCAAAGTGACAGGGCACAGTGGGTGATTTCTAAGTTTGGCAAACACAGGATGCTGTTCCCTGTTATTCATTAACCATGTCAATCCTGACTGAGAAGGGCTTACATCTATTCTTGGTTCAATCAAGAAACTGCATATCATACATGTGTTAACAATTACTAAATTAACTGGGGTCAGCCTAGCCACTAAAAAGATATTTGCAGCTATCATAGCTTTGAAATAAGGTAATATACAGTATATTTTACTGATTTAAAGTAGGCATGTATTAATACAGATTCGGAGGAATAGTAATATTGGCAACTTTCAAACTTAATGGAAAAACCCTGCTTTGTGATTGATATAGAGTCCTATTCCCACAATAATTCTGTAAACTTCAAAATGTCTTATTATATGTTGCAGTACACAGCCTATTCAATATGAATGGGCTGTCAACTAATTTAAGTGTGCACAAAAATAGGTCCTGTGCAAAACAAGTCTCCCAGATCACTGTGCACTATTGCCGAACACAATAATGCAATAAAACTGTAATGCAGTAAAACACGCTGTGGTGTGAACATGTCCTAAATGTTTAATTGCTTCCAACTGGTTCATTTAATGTCTTCTTTTCCAGGAGCTCTAAACTAATTTAATACAGCAGAAGCCTACATTCCAGTGTAAGAAAATATGTCTACACACATGCGGAGATGGACTAAGACACAATTGGGCCCTAGGCAAGGTAACAGCTTTAGTCCCCCCACCACCACTTCAATTGACATTGATCAGTATTGCAACTGACACAGAAGAAGTCTCCCTAGTTGGGTTGTCTATACTGGTATTGTCCTACATGACACCTATTTCTTGTGAAGTGTCAGGGAAGAGCACACCTCTAACAAACTGCAATATTTCTCAGGTTTACTAGAGGTGAGTGGAGACTGTAGCTGGGCTTCCTGGACATCCATCCGACCCTTGCCTTGTGGATGATAAAGCTCTGCACATACATCATAAAAACAAAGAAAAGAGCAATTCATATGGCAGCAATTGATCTTCTGATCTTCAGTTAACCTGTTTTATAGCTTTTTACCTTAAGCGTTTTATAGCTTTTTAGGTAAGCATTTACCTTAATAATGGAGTTTGAAAGTTCTGAGACTGAGTTTGACCTGCTTTACTATTCTTTGGACCAACCAGGTCTTATTCATATTTGTTTTCATTGGAGGCAAAGCAGGTCAAAACAAGCCTTTTGTTACAATTTGCTTTCCAAAATATGCCTTTGAGCAGAGTTCAAAGGCAAAAAATCAGCAATTGATACCAACTTCCATCCACATGAGCCTATGAGTTGGGAACATATGATAAAGGCTCCTAATAAGTAGGTAGGTATTGGGAGAGAGGGGCATTTTAATGGTATAATTGTTGAGGAAAAGGTAAAGAAATCTGGCATTCCCATTACAGCCAGGAAACTAGCATTTGCAGGACAAAGCAATCCCTATTAGCCAGTATTTATATAGCACCAAAATATTATTCAACGCTTTACAAAGTCCATAGTCATGTCAATAACTGTCCCCCAAAGGGGCTCACAATCTAATATCATAGTCATGTGTCATTAATGTATTGTAGACTAATTTTAGACAATTTTTTAAGGAAAGCCAATTATTCTAACAGCATGTTTTTAGGGTTTTGGGAGGAAACCAGAATACCTGGTGGAAACCCACGCAGACACAGGGAGAACATACAAACTCCTTGCAGATAGTCCTAAACTAGTGCTACACAGGCCAGAGTGCTAACTTCTGAGCCAACTGCCCTGGCCATCCATGTTACTTTTAGAAGATGTGTTCCTTTTAGAGCCTGCTTAGGAGGTAAGGTAAATGTTAAGCCACCTAGAGATAAGAGAGTTTGACTGTTGAAGTATATCTTAGATTAAGAAAAAATGTAATATATTACAGTCAGATGAGATGGATACAATTTACAATTGTTATTGTGTGGCTTTATTGTCACCTGATGACCCATTACCACACTTGCTGTCTGAGATTGACTGTTTTGTATTTATTGATAAGCAGTGTTTTCACCCCAGGGACAGAAAGTCTATTAGGGCTTCAAGGGGAGAGGTGTTCTGACATCCAAACAACTGGGCACAGAACTGGGCATTGTAACACTTGAGATAATATTGCAGAGTTCACAGGCAGTTATAAGCTCGCTGGATATCTCAAAACAAGCTACTTTTTACTCCTATTAAATTGATGTAAGAAAAGGTTTTCAATTGCAAATTAGCAGACCAAGAGAGCAAATAGGACGAAATCATTCCTAAGGTTTACATACACTTTAAGGGATCACGTTAGGATTTAGGTGCTACAATCCGGGAGGGAAAGTTCAAGTGTTAGGTGTACTTTTATGTAGAGTTTTTTTTTTCTTTAGTTTAGAAGACAAGTAGAAATTTTGCTTGTTCTTAGACTTAAAGAACCATTCTGAGAACTTGAAACGGTCTCCCAGAACAAATAAATGCACTGTTTAATGGGTTAAAGTGAATGGGCCTGATTTATTAAATCTTTCCAATGATACAAAAAGCTGGATAATCCAGCAAACCTGGAAAGGATCTGGTCCAGGATTCAAAACATTTGCAAACACATAGCAAATTACTTTTAAGAAATCTATTCCAGGTTTGCTGGATCACCCAGCTTCACTGATGAAAGTCTGTCCTCTCCAGCCTTGGAGTGCTTTAATAAATCATCCCCAATGTGTCATCCATTTTCATGAGCTGCCCCAACTCTCTGGAATGCTCAAAACCCATCTTTACAAACTTGCCTACCCATCTTCTGTGTCCTAAACCCTCACTACTTCCCACCATCCCATATCTCCCCTCTTATTGTCTGATAATTCTCCCCACCTCTAAGATTGTACGCTAGCCTGGGCAGGGTCCTCTCCTCCTCCTGTATCTGTATGGCGTTTGCAGCCCCTATTTAAGGTACAGCACTGCAAAATATGTTGGCGCTATATAAATACTAATTATTAATAATATTATGTTAATATTTAGGAATATACCCATGTTATTGATACTTCATGAAATGATATTGTGACTGCTAATATCTATATTCACAAAAAAAAAAAAACAATAAAAGTGAAATAACCATGCTTAGCTTTTCCCGGTAAACTTTTTTTGTGACACCATTGGTTAGTGTGGGATGTATTCTATGTTACTGGTGCAGAACATAAGGAAATAGGCCGTGTGGGTGTTGAAATTTACCTTTTGACAGTTACTAGATTACCAGAGAAAACCTTCCACTTTGAAAGATAAAAATACTTTTGTGTTCAGGTTCCTTAATCTGAGTACGCATGCTGCCAACATCCCAGGAAAATCTGTGCACCTCTCTCTATAACAAAATAATCTCTCGAGGTTTTAGATGAGTGATGCACAATCTTATGTTTTTTGTCTTCCAAAAGAAAAAGATAACCACACCATCTGGACTTTCCTGAAGGAGTGTATTACAAGCAAAACACATGCATTAAACATAATCATTCTGTCCTTCCCGGAGACAGCTTCGTAGCTTTGTCTCATTTCATACATTTCACTTGGTGCTCAGCGGCTTCTTTGTAATGGAAACCAATTACAGAGTCCCTGAATTCTGTCCCTGGTTCTCTGCTATCTTACTTTAGCATTACTGCACTCCCTGGAAGTGATATACCCTTCAGCAACAATAAACAATATTATGACAGCAGTGCATTTACTGGCACTTTTGAGATTAGTGTATTCATTAACAAGGCAATGTTCTGCACATTAATTCTCATTCTGGGGCTTTCAACACTGTTTCAGGACTCTGAGGTCTGTGGGTTCTTGGCTGCCTTGCTTAACCTTCTGTTGACCAAAAAGATTCATCAGTTTGTCTAGTTGAAAAAGTTTGGCTTATGTAGAAGTTCTAAATAAATTATCGACAAGCTATATGTTTCTTTAGCATTAGAAAGGTATGCCATTATTTAAATCATGAAAACAGCAATTTTTATATGTGTGATTTAGATATCAGTTTTATCTGCATGCCTCTATTGCTTTATGCCCCTGGGACATAGTTTAATTATTTAATTTACTTGCAGACGTTGTTTTTGGAAATATTACTAAACACAATGTTAATAAAAACTAAATTGGCTTAGCTAATCTGCTAAACTGATGTTGATGGAGCTGAATTAATAAATGAATGGGAAAAAAATGATCATTACTACAGCACAACAGTGTGACTTCAGCTTAAAGTCAAACAAAGAGTAAAAACAAGATGGTCATGGCTCCTTTTTCTGCGAATGCTAGCTACTGACTTCATAACAATAGTTTATTTACTCACCCAGAACTATCAGAAAGATAAGGACTTTATTCTGATATGATGTACTGTATATGGTATAAATCAATGAAAAAGAAATTATTGATGCAAGTGATCAGAAAATAGGTGGGCAAATAACTTTTCCATATCCAGCATGGTGGTTCAGAGCTGGTTTAGACTAATAATGACATATGACTATGGTAGGGACATTAGATTGTGAGCTCCTTTGAGGGACAACTAGTGAAATGACTATGGACTTTGTAAAGCACTGCATAATATATTTGCACTATATAAATACTGTCCAATAATATCTATACATTTCTGGGTACAGTAGGGGTTGGATAAAACTGATGAATTTTTATGACATCAGTGTCCTATTTTATGCCATCTTACTTACTTTTTTTTTACCCTTTAATACTCTTTCAGTAACAACTCAACATTCTGGATTCCCTCACTTTCAGTTCCCATGACACTACTAACCAAGCCTTGTCAGTAGTGTTTAGCGAACTCGAAATGTAAAGTTCCGGTCCGTACCGAACTTTACAATTTTGGGTACCAAAACCCGAACTTTGAGCCGAAGCTCGGCCAAACCCAGCGAACCCGAGCTTCCAGGTGTTTGCTCATCCCTACCCACTAACCATTAATATTAGTGTTGAGCGAACCTGAACTGTAAAGTTTGGGTTCTTACCGAACTTTACGATTTTGGGTACCCGGACCCGAACCCGAACTTTAAGCCGAAGTTCGGCCGAACCCAGAGAATCCAAACTTCCAGGTGTTCGCTCATCCCTACTTGTCAGTATATCCTTTTTTTTAAATCCTGTAATGTGAGTTTACCTTTTAGTAATCCCAAATATATGTATTTTATGCCAAAATACAAATTTCAAGCAACATAATTCATAGAGCACAGAAATGTTACAACTCTTCCTCTTTTATCAACCTACCCTATAGTTCACAATAAAAATTGAAGAACCCATTGCTTATTTGTATATTTTATAAGGAACGAGATAACATATTATTATTTATGCTAACCTTCAGTCTTACAAGCTGGTGATCTGATCTGTTTTTTTCTGTTTCTTTCTTGGTGTAGGTGAGCATTGACATTTGTTTGCATACAGTGATCAGTGGTTCTAATTTATATAATGCCAGTGACAAGGTTAGTGAAAAACTTTTAAAAAGAGCAGCTTCGGGGAACCAACTGTCACAACTAGAACTGCCAGGGAGGAAGACCATGGGACCATGGAAGTTATTACTCAGTGTTACCTATCGCTTAGAAGAAAATAAGTACTAGTTCCTTATCATCTATGGGAATTTACAATTTTATTGAATTGGAAACTTTTCAAAGTAAGGCTTTAGTCCCAAACCATTTTTATCTTATACAGAAGGGAATGTTATTAATAAGTTTTAAATGCATGTTTCCTTTCTGAAGAAACATTTCGAAACTTGGGCATGCAATAAAGAAGAGGTTCTATATAACTTCAAAATAACACACTGTTTTTGCAACTTTGTTTCATAAATGTCCAGCTGCTGATTAAAAAGGTTTAAGGGTGACAATTTATAAACCCTTGGACTTTTACCACAGTGGCATCCATATAAGATTCACTTTAATAACTAAAGTTCGTGTGCTTTAAATTCCTGCAATCTTGGTATTGGAGGATATTCCATAAACTCTCCCTTCTTTCTGAATATTTTAATGCCAAATTGTTGCATGGTTGGCAATACAAAGTTGACATACTTCCCATTCAAAAGAAATAGTTTTGGCTGGACTTTCCTTTTTTTTTTTTTTTCATTTTTAGTTTTGGCTGGACTTTCATTTTGTTTTTCATTTTTTAACCGAAGTTTAAAAAGCCTGAAGGTTTAAACTTGAATCCACAGTGCTTTTCATATATTTTTACATTGGAATCAGAAAACATCCTTTTGGAAATTTTACAATAGTAGATTAATGTTAACACTACAGGAATTTATAGCAGATATATTCCACTCAAAGATTAATACCACTGAAAATGTATTCCCCATTTGCCCAAAAAGCTCCTGTAATTTAAAAGCCATTTCCCAAACACAGCCCCTAGAGGTTTTATATTTACAGTCTGCTGTCAGTGGTCCACAGGTTATAAATTGGTTGTAGTTATACACACAGGAAAACCCCCTTCTCAATTACACAACACATAATGGTGACCTCCTTGATCTGATACATTTTATGAATTATAACATCCTCAAATTCCCAAAACTTAGAAATGACTGAGAGGTCCAATATGCCATAGATTCACATGAGCAAAAATTCCAATTCTATGCAAAATATGTGGAATGTTATCCATATCCATGCAAAGCCTCAAAAATGCTAAAATAATAACTAACAAAGAAATCACAGTGATGAAACAGAGAAATCAATGGAAAGAATCAATTTTTCTTATATAGTTATAAAAGCCAATTTCTATTCTGAACAGATAAAACTAATTAGTCAATTTGCATAATGGAACAAGTCTCCAATGTCCACTTTCACCTGACCTCTTGTGACTGGATGCTATTGATTTTGTGGAAAAAATGAAAGCTTTCCCTGTTAAACCATATGTTTCATATTTCACAAGTACAACATGAATATATTTATTTAATATAAGGAAGGTAAAAAGGAAAATGCACATAAAAATTGAAAAAGGAAACTAGTAAATGTAGAGGGGAAACCATATAATGTTTATTGAGGCATGCAAATAAATATGCAGCACAGAAAGAAAAAAATGCATATAAATATATATATTTATATGCCCGTTCTTTATGTGCTTTTGTTGTTTGTGCTGTACAATATTTCAACTTATAGTTACATTTACAAGCCCAAATATAAGAAATATAATGAAATGCCTTGGTGCACTGTACAGTTGTTCAAGTATACTGTTAAACTTTAAAAAAATGACAAAAATGTGCAGTGACAGGTATAAAAATACCTATGAATGGTAAGCGTAAAGAGATAATATTATAAAGCCCACACACAGAGTGTTTTAGTGCTGAATATGGAATTCAATAGCCATTGAAACATGAACACAATAATATGGTGTCTGAATAATGTGTCTTGTGTATTGTGTATAATGTGTATTTTGTTCCAGTGCTTATTTTCACACAATATTTTCACATTATAAAATATTTAAATAGCAAGACCTTTATGCAGCAACAGTTTGCTGTAGAAACAAGAAAATATCAAGTAAAAAAATACACAAATGCCTTTTTTTCAAACATATTTAATATAAAGGACAGATTTTTACAAACTTTTTTGCAAACTTTTTTGTTGTAAAAAAAATTATAAATAAGTGTTGTCATGTCCATTTTTAAAAGGAGGAGGGTATACATGTATTACTGTCATCTGGAGGGCATACATGTTATAACTTTGGTTCAATAAAATACTTATTCCAGCATTCAAGTATATTTCATTTTTTTCTGATTTAGTTAAGTCTTCACAAGTCTGCAAAATATAAAAGATAAAAGCACCCCAAACCTAAAGTTTACATAAAACCAGCAGATAGACTTCACACCTCCAATACAGCAGGCACATGTTAGTTTCACATATCCATTAATATGCGAGTAAGCCAGAGCCAACATCAAGTCCCATCTCCTGCTGGTGTCCCTTTGCTGATGGCAAAGTCTCATTCTCAGTGTCAGACTCATATCTAAAAAGTCTTGAGTGTGAACCTACCAGAAACTGGCCCTAACTTAATGGAATGATGTTTAAAAAAGGAGTTAAGGACATGCGACATACAGACGAGTCCTAGATACAAACAGGGCTTCCCTGATCACTCGTGTGCAGGACGGAGGCTTGATAAAGGTGAGGGGGTGGTTCGCATGACTTGCAAAAGAAATCTTTTTGTGTGTGGGACTTGCAAAAGAAATCTTTTGCTAAACACAGCTGAGGTTGTAGGTGGTCATAAGGACTGAGCTCTTCTGCTACAAGACAAACTCAGTTGTTTCTTTTTGCATATCAAAGCACAGCTTCTTCCAGAATTTAATAAATGTCTAGGCCCCTTAAAGTTTTTTTTTTTGCTTTGTTTAATAATATGTTGAGACAAACATCTGTCCTAATTGCATTTATTAAAATAATGTACATGTTCCAACTTACATACAAATTCAACATATGAACAAATCTACAGTCCCTATCTTGTATGTAATAGTGTTGGTCGAATAGCTCACTATTCGATTCGGCAGCTATTCGGTCGAATATAGCAAAATTATTCGGGTGGTCGAATGTCAAAGTCGAACACCATTAAAGTCAATGGGAGGAAAAATTCGGGTTTTTTTCAGCACTGTGTAAAGCTTCTACAGGCTCCAAACAGATGTAAAAAGATACATTATAAAAGGATACATAAAAACATACATTGTAAAAGGATACATAAAAAGATACATTATAAAAAGATACATAACCCAATTACATACCCCTGTACTTCACATGAATATTAAAGAGCACCTGTCACATCAATTTTAGGCTAAAGCTAGGTACACACTTCCAAAAATTGTTAGAAAATGAACGATTACGACCGATCAACGATTATGCACGATTATACTTGAACAATCATATTGTGCACAATTCTGTACATTCTGTAACAATATGATCGTTCATATATAATCCACCAACAGTGTCCACACGAGAAAGTGTACCGCAGAAACATGCGCGATCACTGAACGACACGATACTGTACACACGATAGATAGTGAAAGATCGTCGGCCAATCAGATCCACTGTGTCACTCTATTGCCCTAGTATTGCCTGCGGTTACAGCTAACTGAAGGCACCTGCTTTCAATTAGCTGTGACCGCAAAGCTCCTACGGTCCGGGAATCCCACAATGACATTATGATTCATAATGTCATTGTCGGATAACCTGTAAAAAATTTTTTTTTCCTGAATTTTTGCTGTCGAATCCCGTGTTTTTCGGTACGGGTCTATCCGAATTCGAACAGCCATATTTGGGTCGAATATAGGGACAACCTGAATTCGAACATCAACACTAGTATGTAACCTGGGGACTAACTTTAATTGTAATAAACATTATTATTCCTATTCTGGAACAGATTCTATCCTGGAACAGATCTGCTTGTACCCACTGCAGGCTGCTCTTTCACTTACTGAAAACCTGTCCTTAATAACAATTCTAATATTAGGGAATTCCTCGCAGATATCTATCAGATTTTTTAGCATTTTAGAGCATGTTGAAGGACACATTGTGATCAGTGATACAGGAAGCAAAAGAAAATCCAAAGGATTAGAAATGAAATATTTTCTGCTCATTTATTGACCTTAGTGAATGGCCTGTACAATTCTTGCTGCAGGGAAACACAAATAAATAAAGTAGGCTGAATGAACTTTTTGATTTGGACTTGATAGCAATGGTGACCTGTAATTGCTTTCACCTGTTGCTTGGAATTGCTCTTTATTTAAATATAGCTACAGCATGGTGAAATCCTAATAAAACAACATTATTCCACGGTATTTGCAAACTTTGTCTGCTTAACCTTCTGTAGCCTGCACATATATGTCAATAGTGCATTTGCTTAAAGCTACCATTTGTAAATGTCAGCTCAATATGGCTACCACTCACAGTTGGGTGCAGACTCACAAATTGAACCAGGCTGTCGATGCCTGAAAGTTTACAGTCCAATGTCATCACTATATCATTAGATTTTTCTTGCCTGAAGGGGAACTGTTTGAGAAACGGTCTCTACTGTTTTTCTTGTATATATGCTAAACTTTCAAAATAAAACAATGCTTGATTACTGTCACAATGATAGACTCAATGCAATATTAAATAAAACGACTGTTACATGTCATCATTTAAAAGTAAAGTATGCCTGCTAATGCAACTTATTGAAGGATGTGTATTACTATGTGTATTAATAGTAAAATGATGAATTAACTATATCATATTATTATTATTTTTATAATTATTATTTGTATCATTTTATAAACTAATATATATATATATATATATATATATATAATTTTATATATATATCATTTTACATACTTAACCTTTATATATATTTTATGCACCACACATTAATGCTTAACATAATGGGCCTAATTTATTAAAGATCTCCAAGATTGGAGAGGATACACTTTCATCAGTGAAACTGGGTGATACAGGAAACTTGTAATGGATTTCTTCAAAGGTATTTGCTATTTGTTAGCAAATGTTTTGAATCCTGGACCAAATCCATTACAGGTTTGCTGGATTACCCAGCTTCACTGATGAAAGTGTATCCTCTCCAGTCCTGGAGAGCTTTATTAAATCAGGCCAAATGTGAGATAAAATGCACTTTATTGCAACACAGAGGGATGGGGAAATGTGGTCCTTTATCTATTGGTAAATAAAAAAAGATATGAAACTTCCAATATTTTTCTAGTACGTGAAAGGAAGCCATTAAAAAGAAGCCTAGATGATATGTGAGCTCAATTTAATGTGCCACAAGCCCTTAGTATCTGAATTCCACAGCAATCAGACAGAAATTGGGAGTCATTAGACCAGCCAAAATTTTTCCAACCTTCTCTTGTCCAATTTTGTTACGGCCATATGAATTGTAGCCTCAGGTTCCTGTTATTAACAGACAGAACTGTCATCTGGTGTGGTTTTCAGCTGCTGAAGCCCCTGTGCTTCAAGGTTCTACACGTTGAGAATTTAGAGGTAATCTTCTGCATGCCTTTAACCTCCATGGCGGTATTCCTAAGTGTGGCTCGGTGTGGATTTTTCATACCAAAAGCGGTAACTCCGAGCCACACTCAGGGTGGAATTGCCAGGGAGTTTAAAACTCCTACCTTGTTCCCACATTCCAGCGGCGTCCTCCATCAGTGCCCACTGCCTCCTCCAAAGCCCGTCATCTTCTTCCTCTCGCGATGCCCGGCCGGCATCTGCGTCCCAGGCATTTGAATGTTGGGGGTGGGAGGCCAAAGGAAGCAGATGCCAGCCGGGCATCTGCTCGCAAAGTCTTTGGCTCGAGGGCGGGACCGCGCGGGAAATTTAAGATAATGAGGACTATTGTTCTCTCATTCCCCTGGCATTTTTCACCATGCTTGCTGGATATTATTCTTTTTTTTAACTGTTGTCTGTAATCCCCAGAGATGGATGTGCACGAAAATCCCAGCAGATCAACAGTATAAATACTCAGACCAGCCAGCCTGGCATCAACAATCATGCCATGTTCAAAGTAACCTAAATCAACTTTATCCTCAGTTCTGATAATGAAGTTTAGCAGGTCATTCTGACAATTTCTACATGCCTAAATGCACTGAGTAGTTATAGTAAATACACTGAAGGATGTGATTGGCCTGTGTGTAAGTGTATGAACCTGCTCGCTAAACATTTGTGGATCATTTGTCGATCAGTTAGTACCATAGTGCATTGTTCAAGGTTAACAGCTGCCAATAAAGTGAAAATTATCTGCATTTCATAAATTGCATTAAATTGTGGGATTACTGCACTTAATAAACAAATTACAATGACTGTCACTAGAGATTGATAAATGTGACCTAATAAACATTACGAATGATATTTTTCAATAATTTACCAAAATCGCATTTTGCCCTTTTCCAAAAATATGTAAAGCAGACCAGGGATAGATAAACTTTTACCCAAGACAAAGAGCAGTAATAATTTGATTGAATTTTACCAGTCTACATGTCCTGCAGCATCTTAGGCAGTTATGCTTCATTTTTATCAAGTTATCAAGATTTTTTTTTTTTAACATTAACTTTCAAGCTATCACAAAAGAGTTTGCAAGCACCTAGTATTTCAAAGAAACCTATTTCAACTTTGTACTTGATTTTTCTCATTCTGAATTTGAAAAACAATGACCTGGAAGTGACCAGAGCAGATCTGTCCACCTGCTTGGTTATCCTTAAATCTGAACAGCCATCCTGAACTCCCTTTTGGTAACTTGAGGGGTACTTGAGCAGAGGATTCAACACTAAAATGGTAAGGCGGAAGTATATTTGCTTCCCCCTTGCTCCTGCTTTTACCTTTGTGATCTTCAATTATTTTCAACTATTTTAATTGACCAGACCAGAATACAATTTTTTTCTGTGCATGTAGAGATAATCTTCTATGAATCAAGGTATTCAGAGAATGTACAAAGAGCTGAGCATCTGCAGCTCAGTACACATACTAGAACAAATTACAGGTCCGTATGTTTTTTTTTTTTTGCAAAGGAAAAACAGTGGGCCTGATTTATTAAATCTCCAATACTGGAGAAAATACACTAGCATGGAATAACCTGTAAAAACTTGAATTAGATCTGGTCCAGGACTGAAAACATTTTCCAAGTAATAGCAAATGATTTTTAGGAAATCCATTGGAGGCTTGCTGGATCACCTGTGTTCTCTATCATCTTCAGTCTTGGAGAGCTTTAATAAATGAGGCCCAGTTTGACCCCTATGCCCTAAAGAGCCCACTGGTTTGCACATGTTTTGAGTTAAATTTCACTTTTAACTGAGCAGCATTCAGGGATAAGCATATTTGCAGTGGACTCTCAAAGTTATTAGCAAGGGTGTTAAAGTCCCGTAACAAACAGCTGTTAGATCCACACTAGGGTTTGAGAGTCACTTTTTTTTCAAAAGATCGCCATTTATGATTACAGAGCTTGGCAGTAGGCACTGGGGGATCCCATTTATTACAATAGTATTAAACTCCCAATTGGCTTGACCTTAGAGGTATTGAGTGTTATACCTGCTGCTTTTTAAAAATGGTTTCCTCTAAGATGATTCATTTTTGTTACCTCTATTGTAAAGTAATCTTTACAAACGGCATTTGTGAGCTCTGCTATGGATTTCTCATTATGCTCCTTTATGAATGTTCCATAGTATTCATCTCTAAGCACAACACCTTTATAACGTGGAACATTTTAGATAATTATTTTTAAAATGTTTTGTAATGAATAGATGAATTAGATACATGAAGGGTTTACAGTCAGAGTTTGCAGGATTTTTTTCATTCTTTCTAGATTTAAATCTTAATGATAAAATTTCACAGCATGTAAACAGTAGACAATAGTGCAATGCGAATAGCAGTACTTGATAATAGATAAAAGTAAAGATTTATTTTTTTAATTAGGAGACAAACTGTGCAGGAGCAAATCAAAAAGTTCGCAACACAGCAAATGTTGTGATTCCCTGCTAAGTTTAAATGGCAAAGAGCAAAGAATGGAGATGTAAGCAACAATTGATGTATTAGGCTCTATTACTTTTTACCCCTGTTCTTACAACGTTATCTCAAGACAGTTTTATACAACTCTAATAGGCTTATTGCTTATGTCTCATTAAAACTCAAAAGCCACAGCTATTAAACATGTATTAAAAAAGAAAAACCTCAATTGGGCATCTTAACTAAAAAGGATGATCATTTTGAAATATTTAAATAAAGTCACTCATTGAAATCATATGAGTATTGCCCAGTTACCACAACTTCAGCTGATCTGTGGTGCAACGAAAAGACTATAATTAAAGGGATATTTATCAAAAAATTGCATCAGTTTTATGGGTTATCGTTCGACTGATTTTTGTAATTTCACAATAAAATAAGTTAAAGATTGGTCAAACATCGCCCCTGGAGCCCTTGTGATTAGGAGATATTGGCTGGCATGTTTTTAAAATAAATCTCATTTTCTTTTAGATTGTCTTTAAACTTTTTGATCACCCACCCCACCTGTTTTTAGAGTAGGAACAAAAGGGGTCATTTTATGGAAGCAGATGGATGGTCACACTTCTGCTTTGATCTCTGTTTAATTCTGTTTTTATCTTTTCATTTTATATTCTCACAGTTTAGTGGTATATACCTTGCTAACAGCTGAAATGATTTCAACGCTTCTGTGAGATGTGGTTAGCTGAATGGCCTCCTAAGTTCATGGTTAGGACAGGTTTTTCTGTGCTTTAACATCGGGGTATTAAGAGCTCCGCTGTAATTGACACTTGTTATGTTCGGAGTTATTTATTGTTATGGTTTACTAATTTATTATTAATTTATAATCAATACACATTTGGCCTTGCCCTTCATTCAAATTGATGTTTCTGTTTTTATTATATCAGGAAGGAACAAGTTGGCATGTTACAGACCTATAGATTATAGCAGCCAAAGCAAATTCTAAAAACGTTGCCAATTTAAATAGTGTTGCATGTAACTTATGACTGAACAATGCCTTAATTCTGCCAAAATGTATTGTTCATTCACAGATACCGACATTCACAGATACGTCAGAGACATTCACAAAACAGAAGTAGTGTGAATTTGCAAATCTTTATCTGCATAAGGTAGATTATGAAATGCAAATAACTTGCACATACTTACATGGTGTGACATTTTGAAATAGTGAGCAATTGCCTTTGTAAAATGTCTTTTACTAAAAAAAAAGGTGTGGAAATATAATACAATAGTCTTCAGGTATACGTATCAAAAGACAAAGCTCCATACAACATATTTATGATGAGAGGGTAGCAATGGCGGCCACTGTGTTTCTTTCATAAAAAGTTATCTTTAATGGACATTGTAGGAGTTGGTTAATACTGCTGGATTAAGCATTCTTATTCTAAAGTGAAACTCAAGCAAACAAATGCATAGAAAAACAAAACAAAATCAGCTTTTGTTGCAATATTGACCTTCAATTCAGAGTTTTAGACCTTCTCAGTCTGACAAATCCCCAAATCCCCTCAGTCTGACAGCTAGCATCATCCAAACCACTTTCTCTGAGCCCATGGTATGTCATGAAATTTAGATATGTACATTTGTGTTCTAGGTCAGCATTTCCAAGGGAAACGAAAAATTATTAGAGACAGTGCAAAGGTAGTTACAAATTCAAAATCAAGCCAGTAATACCATATTTATATACTGTTAGGTTACTTGTACAAATAAGCATAATTTGTAAGTTTTTTTTTCCTGAAATGTTCAAAGGGTTACAAAAGCTCCTTTAAACTATGCTGGACCACAAAACATTCTCTCATTAACTGTATTACTCCCTTTTTTTTTTTACAAAAGATAAATATAAAGCAGTCATAAAAGTAAATAAAAAAATTGAAAGTAACCGTACAATAATAGATTAAACACATAAAAAGTAAAAGCCAATTTAATTTCCTTGGTACATTAAAAACAACAAAAAGGCACTCCTGATGTCAACTACTCTATTAACTCCAATGTTTAAATTACTAGTAATAATAAAAGATTTGGTTTAAAAGCTGCATACATAAGAAAGTACAAGTACAAGCTGGTACAGGGGAGAAAATGTACGGTGGTAGAGAGAGGAAGATGGTGGAGCAACTTTGAAGAGATGGGTTTTCATATCTTGCCTACTCCTGTTTTGTTAAATCTAGAACTAAACCTAATGGGATTTGGGAGGCAATTCAAAACAGTAGGGGCAGCTCTAGAGAAGTCTTAAAGTTGTGTATGGGAAGAAGTGAGTAGGTCATTGGTACGTCCAAGTAGGAAATGTTCTGTTTATCACTGTAGCTTTTCTTACAAATTTTAGGCAAAATAAAAACTCTCATTCTACTTATTCCATTTATTGCTCACAAAAGCTATCCAACTACAAAATCCTTTATCAGTATAAAATTTAAACAACTAAGACAATTAGTAACCACTAGAACCATATTTTTACACCCGCCCCCCCTTCCTACACTCTTTTCTAATAGTGCCATTTAGATACCCTAAAAAGAACTTGTTTCTAGAATATGCTCAAACAGTTCAGTCTCTTTATAACAAGCCATGATTCACCTCTGTAGCCATAGACAAGGAAGAGAAATATATCTTCAAATTTCACAATTGAGGCACAAGAGCAGTAGAGTTTCTTTCAGACCGCACACTCAATTGCTCTCTCAACCACTTTTATTCAACCATACTGGAACAGTTGCAAACCATTTTATGCTCAAGTTAACACAGTAGTGTTTTGCATTACGATTGTTTGCTTAATGGTACCTGGATACAAAATGTAGTATCTGGCTGACCTGCTTCCATTGGTTTGAATGGGTATACGTTTCAAAAGAAGTGAGCAGTTGTTTTAACATTGGGTTGCAGATGTTGCTAGAGGGCTGGAGATGGCCCACAATCATAGCGGTTTTCTCTAAAATCTGCTTCCAGGTACCTATTGGGCTGCCCAGGGGAAGATAACCACACAACTTTAGATCTGATGCCTGAAAGAGACCTATTCATTTCTATAGTTCTAAAATCTTGACAACCTGCCAACTGTCCAAGGCTTTAAACCAACAGTTTGTTCTGAACTATTAGAAATGGACTGAAACGTGACTTTGGAGTCTTTATTGTGATCTTTGATGGTCTTTAATGATTTATATACCAGTGAAAAACAGCTAGATATGACATATATTAATGTACTTTTAATGGCCGTAAAGAATGATTAAAAACGTTATTGCCCAAACTCTGGGCACAAAAACATTTAGAAGCAGAACTTCTATATCATATCTTGCATGGTTGTGCAGGCTCCTCTCCTGAACTCAAATTCCTTATTCTAGCTTCACTGGGTAATGTGAGGTTCATTTGAGCACTTGAGAATATCCAGTATTATCCTCCCCAGCAATACATGTGGGCATTACAACAGCTACATCGTCCTACCAACCATGATAAGCCTGATCACCAAGATCTGATGATGTCTAAAATCAGGTATGTAAATGAAAACAGAAAGGTTAAATTTAATTTAATTAGTTTGTTGATAGAGGCAAAATATAGAAAGATTAAACTTCAGCTTTAACGTTGTTTATGTTCCCATGCATATAGTCAATATCATACGTGTGCAGGTTTACTTATAAAAGATTTATATTTTTTTATCCATTCTGAGTTCTACTTACTTTTCTTCATTCCTTACGTCTTGAATCGGGAGATAAAAGGTCACTAAAAGTCTGATAGTTGCTGCCCAGTCAAATGCTTTACTTCAATCACTGGGCCTGATTTACTAAAGTGCAAAGTGAAGTGCAAAGAAATATAGAAGAGCAATGAACCAAAGTGAACTGCATCCATTCCTGACTGTGCAGTGTTTGAGGTCAGACATATGTTGTTAAGTGACTTTCACCACTGACGTAAGTGTCAGATACACGAAAAGTAAATATAGTTAAATAAGGAAAGCAAAAATAACAAGTAAAAAACAGCAATTTCTTATTGAGTATTCATGTTCTTGATTCTCTATAAAGATAGCACAAACTTAATCTGAATGTGAAAATGCAGTAAAAATGAATGACCTTACAACAAAGGATTCCATTAGTGTGATATCAGATAGGCATTTCAGTACTGTATTTGACAAGATAAAAACAAGAAAAAAAAATGTCTGCATATTTTTTCAACACCATTGTAAAAGTATGAGTTCTGCATTCTCATGACATTCAAACAAATGAGCACTTTTCCTGTTCTTTTAACAGCACCATGAAAATAAAGGTAGCCATACACTGCTAGAAGTATGGAGTATTGATCAAAAATCAAGTAAAACAATTTAATTTGCAACTGTATTTTTTGTTAAAATATTTGAGAAGAATGTCAAATGAAAATCCATTGGACAAGATGGGTATTTTGTCAATTGGATAACCATCAAGCACGTAGGCCAGCGGTTCCCACCCTTTAGTCCGTCGACCCTGCTTGGGGGGTGCACAGGCCAGAGCCACGGAACATCTCCCCAGTATGTATCGTAGGCTCAGGGCTGTGGGCAGGTTGTGTCTCTGGACAAGTGGGTGGGTTCTGGAATAATGACTTCACTCTGGGGAAGTGTCTTCCCCTTTGAGTCACACATGGCTCCCCACAAATGCGCGGTCCAGAGGTCCGAAAAGGTTGGCGACCACTGCTGTATAGGACATAGCAATTCGTTAGCTGTGATATAATGCAAGCATGAACTAAAGTTGGCTGCTTTCCTAGGGAGATGTAACATTTAATATTTTCAGTAGTACCTAAGTGAAAGTAGGTTCACCACAGAAAAGATTGTTTTCTAAAGTTTAGTTCTTTATCAGTTATTGTGTCCATGCTGTGCACGTGATCAGAGCTATATAGTATAGTGAGGCCTGGAGACCATAAAAGTAGGCGCAGGGCCTGCATGACAGATTGTGAGGCTATCCCCAGGGGAGTGATAAAGGGTTAACAGAAAGAAGTGTGGTAATGGTTGGAAAGTGCAATGGTAGCGTCGAACATAGGAGGGGATTAGACATAGGGAGGTTTAAAAGGGCAGACACGGAAGTGGGAGGCTCTTTTTTTTTAAAGAAAAAGTTTCCCACCCACCGTCCCTATTTTTAGGGTCTTGGAAGGCATGAATCCTGGGCTTGTTTTAAGTGGTGGATGTCGGCAGGAGGGATCCTCTTTGGTGGGGTTCCTCCTTTAGGGTAGAGTAAAGGTCTGGAGAGCAAGGGGCCAAGGTTTCTGGAGGAGTTAAATTCCTGATGGATGCAGATTTCGCCTTCTGGGACCTGAAGCCGGGTTGTTCGGGTTTGGAGTCGAGAGGTTGGAATTTAAAGCAATATTTTAAGGATTGTTGTTGGTGTAATGATAATAAAGGAGGGAATTAAAATGTTGATTATTTAGGTTTGAAGTACTTACTATTAGGTTAATTTATGTTGGCAGATAAGGGGTTAGTATTGGGGTTATTCATTGTTATTTAGTTATTGTTTTTTTATTTACTGGTATTTCTGTTGAATGGTTATTTAATTATTTATTACATAAAAAAATTGCTGCTCGCCAGCCAATTTAATTCCACTTTTTGTGTTTGTGTATTCTTTGAGGAGTGGGGGGTTGGTTGGTAAGCAGGTTGTTGGGATGTGGGGGGGGGGGGCAAATTGGTTTAAGATTGGGCTTTAAGTATTTGGGGTATAGCAGTTATGTGCCAGGCTGTGTGTAATGCATCTTTGTTGGTAAACTCTGGTAAAAAATGCCAGTAAACAACACTCAATCTTAATTGTGGATTTAAGTCTGCTGAAAATACATATATTTTCTTCACCTGAAAGAAAGATATTTCATTTTTCCACTCCTTTTGGATATTTTTTTAAAATTCGAATCCTTGATCCTTCTATTTAGGTAATATCAGTCATTATTAATGCATTCATTGTATATCTGAATTTTGGTGATTGACACTATTGACCTGTGTTCTAAGTCCATGCATAGATATACACCTAGTTGGTACTACAGGGCACATCCATGCCATTTGGTTGAGAATTTGCCAATATCAATATCAATTAGTATGAATACCAATTATTCATGTCTTATGCATAGAGTCCGAACTTGACTCCTGCAAATATCAAATCGACATTAAGGGCTCCAATTTCTTTAGAGGGGTAGCTCCTCTTGGACTGTGGGCTATCTAGGGAAAAGTCTGGACATGTCAGACACTGATATTGCTAGAGTTCCTTTGGTCCAACCATTTATTTGATCGAATTGGAGAATCCCACATAGCCATTCACATTTGCTGTGATAATGAACGTTGAAGGGAGGTGAAACAAGCACTATTTACAAACACAGCTGTTACCTTTGGGATGTTCTGTAACATGCAGTCCCCTGGGGCTAGTATGTAGTCTCTATTTCAACATTCTCCAGACGTCATAAATGTTACAGCTGTGATTTATGTAATGCCCTTATGACTTAAAAGTACATCTCCCATCCTATTCAGGGAAGTCCTTTCTGATCTGTTTTTTTTTTTCAGTTGCAATTTTAAGTATTGTATTTATAGATTAGTATGTCAATGTTTTCTCAGTTATCTAAGCAAGGCTATTGAATTCAAATGCAGATTTCAGCTTGATGACACTAGTTAGTTCTTACCAAGAATAGATCATAACAAACCGATAGCTTTTTATTTTACTGAACATATTTACCAGGCACATGATTTAAGTGGTATAGTGAATGACAATATTCCTAAAGTCCACCAGGGTGATGACTGAGATCATCTCTTACCAAAATGTATGGTATACTGGATCTTCAACTTTTATAATCCCCCCCCCCCCCTCCAAGGGACTTAAAGTGCAAGTAAACCCAAAATAAAATAAATACGCTTACCTTTCAATCCCACAATTCAGTCTACTTATCAAGAGGTTTCTTCCATTGGGTACCACGTCATCCCAGTATCTATCTTCAGGCTGGCGGATAGGAAACGCTGGGTGCCGACATCTTCTCTCTTCTACCAGGTTTTCCTTCCTGCGTCACCCGATCTCGCACTGCGCGAGATTGGATGACGTCGATTGAAAAAAAAGATTGCCCATCTTACTGATCATGCTTGAGATTGGCAATTTTTTCCATTGATGACCAGCCAAGAGCCTCCTGGGATGCGAGGCGTAGGTATCCCGGAAGGCTTTGTTCTCCTGTGGCAATCAAGACAGAAAGGGGAGGTGCTGCACCCATTTTTATTTTAAAAAGGTGTTGCACCTAAAAAAAAAGCTAAACAAAATTTTTACTTTGAATAAAGGGGTTGTCTACCCTTTATGTAACGTAAAAATTCAGAGCTTAGGTCTGCTTTATTGTTACAATGTTTTGCTTCTATACAATAACTTTTCTCTCAGTAGCTGCAAAATATATGACTGTGTGTGTTCCTGATTGTCTTTTCATCATGAACTTTTCCCAAAAAATTTCTGTTTTGATGTTACATTTTGTTTGTATATTTCTCCACATTTTTTAATCACTTACATACCTCTCAAGGTAGTCTTTATTGCGATCCTTTGTCTTTTTTCCCTTTCTTCATCTTTCTCCTATTCCGCCCGTCACTTTGTTAGCTCTCTCCGTGACTGCTATAAATGGATCTTTTTTCCCTGTTTTTACTTTCTTGTTTTGCTCTTATTTTATATCGCTTAATATTTTCCTCTGGTTTAATCTCACTTTTTCTTCCAATTGGTTCTTAGTAGCGCTTTCCTCTAGGTTATCCTTCCCTTTTTTCCCCATTGGACTTGTGCTATCTATTTTTTGCTCTATCTATTTTATTCTAAGTAATAATTTCCTTTCAGTTATATTAACATGCAGTGTTTCGTTTTGTCATTTCCTTTGTACTATTGAATGTTGTTTTTCATTTACATGGTTTTCATTTGTTTATACTGCCCTTTCTTCCCATTGGTTACACAATGCTCTACTATTTCTTGATGTTTTGTTTCTATCCTTTTCCTTCTTGTATTAGGTGACTCTTCACTTCTATGTTTATTGTTCCTCTACTTTTTTGCCTTAAGTTTCATTCTTTTGTTTACTTCTGCTAGGCTAACCCTTCTCTTCTGTGTACCATAAGTCCTCAGTGGAGATTAGATACTTTAGTTTGCACAGCAGGCAGTGCTGTTCATAGCAGATCTGCTTAGAAGAAGGAAATACAATCTTCAATGCTTGTTCTTTAAGTTTACCTGTGCAAATAAAATAGCCACGTAAATATCAAATTTATCATAATAAAAATCTAATAATATAAATCTGGGTTTAGAAAAATGTTAAAATAAATCAAGTATTTACATTTTGTCATTTGGAGTGCTGGCTTCCTGCTTTATATCTTTTTGTGAGCTGAAGTGCACTACCAACACATTCAAAATGGATGGGTCGAAACCTGCCATGCCATAATGGATAAAAATGTGTTGCATTACCACAAAGCACAGTTTTAAACCATTCTAAAGGATTCAAACCTATATAAAAAAAACTAATAAAAAAATCCAAAGAGCTAACACTCAATTTGAATCCACTGTACTCTTAATAACACATCTTTTTGATGACGACATATCAGGTAAAAGACATCCACTCTGATGCTTTTCATGCACAGATTTTAATGAAAATACAAACCAAACAAAAAGGAAAGAGGTTAATGTTCACGAACAAAATGAATACTTATAATAGTTTGCCTTTAACTTAGCTAGAAAAGTTATACAAGGCACCTGGAGCGTGAAGTACGAGTGCTAATGGCAAGCACTAATTGACTGTGATTACCTGCTGATTTACAAATTCTGTAATTGCTTGTTTATTTGGACTAATTCCACTAGCCCTACCCTTGGAGCATCAAAAGTAACATCTTGTTTTGTAATGGGGGTTATAATTAATTTATTTAATTGAGTAATATAAATAAAAAAATAGACAGAATTTGTATACAATATTGTGATTGCAAAAGCAATTTTTAATGCTAGTAAAACTGTGAAGGTCGGTCACATAAGGTTAAATACAACTTATTGCAGCTTACTGCTTGCTTATGGTAAGTAGAAGCTTCATTTAGCAGCTATGTGAAATAGAAATAATAGTTCCCTGTGGTGCTGTGCTTACTTCACACTACTTTTAGGAGCTATACAGTTATACAATGTAGAATCTTTTTCATATCCTGAACATTAGTACTGTTTGGTTATACCATCACAAGTAACAATGGGCCCTAAAATATCTATAGCTATTGTTTTAAGCAAGGCTCAGAGATTAAATCTTCCCTTATTAAAATATTGCAAAGTGCAATAAACTTTTTTATATCATAAAACCTAATAACAATAAAATTTCAAAAGTGAATTTTACAATGCACCCTTTACATCAGCAGTGTTTATTGTATTCTGAAAGCCTCAATGAATAAGAAGGGAATAGATATGTACTATGCACTATTTTACTAACTAAAAAAGTTTAGCAAAACTATGGAAAACTACATTTTTAGATTTTGCATTTATTTCAAAGAATTCCAGATTCAGCAACAAAGGAATGGATATTTGCATGACCATGCTGTGTAAGAACATACCATACCAATGCACTTGAAATGACACAGTTAGGTACTGTCCATGATACTTATTTTTCCTTGCAGAATCAACTTTTGGACAAGCTTTCAGAATGTCTACCCCCTTCTTCTCATACAAGTACTGTTTAGAAAAATACTAGGATAGATACTCAATGGTGTGTTCCAAAAAGGCAATCGTTATTGCAAATACAAAAAAGTATCATACATTTGAAATATATCATAATTTAAAAAAAAACACTTTGCAAGGGATGCAGAATTTTAATCATTTGTATGATGCAGAACTTTTTGCAGTGATGTGCACATGAATGCAATAGGTATGCAATAAGATGAGGTAGGCTGAATTTCAAGCAGATATAAAAATGAACAGCAATAAATGTAGGTATGTATTTATTAAAATATCAAAAATATGTTATGCAACTTGCATAAATCTGACTTCTATCCTGTATGATGGAACTTGAGTGTAGGCAGCACAAGGGCTTGTCCTATCATCTCAATGCACTTGTGGTGGTACAAGGGAGCTGATAAGAGGATACAAAAAAGATAATATTTTAATTTTGCTTGTGCACCTCATGGTATCAGTGGCTTTGGGTAGGGAGATGACCATGCTTTATTGTTTACCTGCTTTCAAAAATGTTGAGTAACACTTCTGGATGTGGTGTATATCTCAAGGATGGATGGAGAGAAATCCATAAATCATCTCCTATATATTTATTTTGCCTGTAATTTCCTAGAGTTTTTTAGATTTTGCTTAAAAGAGTCACTGAGACTTGAGATAAGTTATAGGTCTTGTTCTTCCTATTACAACTCTCTCTCCAGCAAATTACACTCACCAATCTAAACTTTCTTCCTGCCTACCAGTTTTGCTTGAGCCTTTGCTCCATTGTGGGGCTTCTGGTTGTGGGGGAAATTATAGACCTTCCCCATATCCAGTTGTAAACACTGTCATGCTATGGGAGTACGGACATCAGGACACAAAGGTGGACATGGATCAATAAAAATAGTGTGTGTGGGAGGTGAGCTATCTGGAGGCTCTTTATTGGATGATGACAACACATTTGTAGTCAAGTGTTCTAACACCACACTTAGGCTAGGTACACACGTCCAATAATTGCCGTTAAAAAACGAACAACTAACGGCAGATCAACGATTATGCCTGATTATTTTGAACGATCGAATGTGTACAATTCTGTACATGCTGTAACGATACGATCATTCAAATATATTCCACCAATAATGTACACACGCTAGATACGATCGTTTGAACGAGGCAGGAAGTGACATAAAGGAGAAAGTATACCGCAGAAGCATCCACGATCACTGATTGATCGTACACACAATAGATTGTGAACGATTGTCGCCAAATTAGATCAGCCAGGAGGGTTGTTCATTTCCAGAGACAATCCTCGTTCATCGGCGTCGTTGTGCACTTTTTTTGTTAACGATTATCGGACGAACGGTCATTAGTCATTCATTTCCAACGATAAATATTGCACGTGTGTATGCAGCCTTAAAACCTGCTGGACTGTGTGTGTTATTCAGCTAATCAGCCTTGCAAGCCCTGGAGTAATGAGGGTATAATAAATAGCTGACAAAGTGGCATCACCTTGTCCCCCTGCCCAGTAATGTGCTGCAGTGTTGTAGAAAATGTATATAAAACACCTTCATCACTGATTACCACAAAGGGAAGACAGTGAAAAATAAGCATTGAATTACATAGAAGGAGATGTGGAATTACCTGCCTAATGTGTACATATTAACCTCCTGGGTGGTTCATTTTTGTATGGATTTATATGTCTAAAAGCAGTATATTGTCTTTCATGAAAATTTATTTTACAGTATATTATAATAGTATGAGTATAATAAAGTTTAAAACACAAAATCATGTCAAAACAATAATAATTATAAATATTATAAATAATAATAAATAAATATTTTTTAATTAATTTATTAATAAATTTAATAATAAACGTTGACATGATTTTATGTTTCAAACTTTATTATACTCCTGCTATTATATTATACTGTAAAATACATTTTCATGAAAGACAACGTACTGCTTTTAGACATAAAAAATTTAATGTATTGCATTCAATACAGTTATTTCCTGGGGAACGTCAGCGCACTTGCCGGGGGACAGTTTGACAAAGAGGACGTGGCCACAGGATTGCAGGAGCCTGGAGGATGCCGATGGGACCAATTAAGTGTTTGTTTTTTACTTTTTTAACTACCCCGAGTGTGGCTCAGGGTTACCGCTTTCAGCTTGTTTTTTTTACCCCGAGTCACACTCGGGATTACCGCTGGGTTAAGACAAAATGGTGTGGATATTTGGCACAGATGCTAGAATATTAGTCCAATCAAGGCTAAATTTCAGTTTAAAAAACTGATGTGTTTAAAGTGATTCTGTCTCTTGAAAAAAAAATTTCTACAAAAAACACTATCTTTTATACTCTGGTATACTTGCCTGTATGGGCAAAATTCTCAGCATCTGACACTTCCAGGTATACCGGATGCCTGTGCACCCCACTCTATGGCTCCATGTGCTGGCTCCTACTGCCATACAGGACACATTATGATATAGAAATGGACAGAGAAACCACAGCACACAGCAGAGGTCCAGGCATCAAACATATCCAGAAGCATGTTGTATGGGAGGATTCTGATGGAGGCTTGAGGAAAGGAATTACTCAGAGCAGGCTGGAGGGGTAAGTACTAAGATCCCTCTTTAGAAAGCAATTTTATTTATTTCACAAGACAGAGTCGCTATAATTCCTTTCTCTTGTAGTATAAACACCCATACTATCACACCAACCATGCCAATTCAAAGAAATTGTACATGATAGGGTTGATTTACTTACAAAGTAGATAAAGTTCCAATAATAAAGTTGATGTTAAGTTTAGTGAACATGGTAAATTGGTGTTTACACTTGATTGAGAATCAAGTGCTAAGTGCAACATTGCTTTTCTATACAAAAAAAGAGTTAGCATAGTTTATACACTAGGCTAAGTGAACTTTAAATTGTAAAATAAAAAACCTCTGTAGTCCTTTAGCAAATCATCAGTTTCATGTTTCAACAAGAACAGGCAGCTATGTTACCGACTTTATGTTTTTGAAAGACCATCAAATAAAAAACAATCTGTATCTTTAATCATCAATGATTTACTGCTTGTCTGGTCTTTTTGTGCCCTGGTGCTAGAATAGGTTCTAGACAGACAGGCAACTGAGAATTGACAGCAACAAGACATCAAGAAACTAGATGGTACTTCCTAGAAGGTTTTGTAATATTATACATTTATTTCTATAATTAGTTTTTTTATTAAATAATAATGTAAAGACAAAACTAAAAATAAATAAATGTGTCTAGGTTGCATCTGTCATATAAAAGAGCTAATGTTTCTCATAATACTGTTCCTCTATAACATTTTCTTGTTTATTTCTTCATACTTCACCATCTCTGTTGGAAATGCGCTTTCAACTTTTCATAATGCTGCTTCTGTCATTCAACTCTACGAGGAGCCATTTCCTTCCCACTTTAATGACCTCTAAGACAAATTCTGGCATCTCTTCCCTCTAGCTCCCTGTGCCACCTGCTTGTTTCTCTTTTAGAAGCACAGGGCACCTAAATCCTATGGATTTGCATTACTCACCTAATTAGAACGGGTAATGTGGCTGGAAAAAAATCGAGGCTCTGCAACACTTCTTTTACCTAG
The DNA here is from genome assembly GCF_032062135.1 of Pyxicephalus adspersus. NCBI lineage: Eukaryota > Metazoa > Chordata > Amphibia > Anura > Pyxicephalidae > Pyxicephalus > Pyxicephalus adspersus. The sequence continues at coordinate 144,434,600 of NC_092858.1, forward strand.
TGATATGTCACAATGTCAGACTCCTTGGGGTTTTGTGAATAGAATGATAAAAAGGTAATGTTTAATGCTCTGTCTCAATAATTTCTTTTTTTTTTCCTATTCTGAAGGAACAGACATGCTGCAGAAATAATAATAAAAAGAAAAAAGTCACTTGAAATATCATACAGAATACAATAAGGATGTTTTGTAGTTTTTTTTCAGTATTCCTGCTGTGAATAAAGAAAAGTCCAGTATCTAAACCCAGAGTTTAAACACGTAATGTGATAGGAATACATAGGACCTTTAAACAGAGCTGAACCGGAGATCTTTGAATGGGGAATTGGCATCAACATAGTGCATTTTGGGTTCATAGTCTCATTAAGGTGGGACGTGTCCAAGTCAAAGTGTTCAGTATGTTCAGTAAGAATGACTTAAAGATGGGGTCATGGCCACAATGTGGAGGATGGAGAGGTTACAAATAAGGGGTCAAAGCAAAGAGGGAGGAATCATAGTCAGATGGGTCTCAGTTTGGGTGAGTGGGTTTACAGTCATGATGTAGGCATCACCATCAGGGTGGAAGGGTTACAGCTGGGGATGGAGGGGCAACAGTAGGACCTGGTTGGTGCTGAAAAAATTTTACCAGAGAATAGATTTTACTTTTTTGGTGCTCAATGCTGCTGCTTCCCCTAAGATAAAGTCAGTGTGGGACCACTCTAAAATACTGCAAAAAAAAAAGAAAAATTCAACTTGTGAATATTTTGTTTTTAGCAAATAGCTAATATATTATTGATTAGATATCCTGGACATATACTGTACCTCCAATGGTGAAAAAAGTACATGAATGGACATCTATTGAAGGTAGTTTGTACTCCAAAAACAGCCAAGCCTACCAAAATCTGACAGACTGCTTTAGTTAAATAGCATGTGAAAAAGTGTTGTATCTTTTGCATAACCATGTGGTTCATGCCCATCGTTATCCAAAACAAACACTTTTGTGTCAACTAAAATCTCTGTTGGGCTTTAATATGGTGGTTTATTGCTTTTTGTCTACCTAAAGTTATTACTGTAACCTAAATCTTTACTACGTTTTGTAAGTCCACGAAGCCTATAGCACATTGACAAATAAGCAATTCTCCTAAGTCAAAATAATAAATACCATTTGTAATTTACTGTATTACTTTTACCAAATGCTAAAATCAGCACTGTCTGCACTTAGTTTGTTAAAAATTAATGGCTGAAAAGCTTCCAGCAGTATACCACCTTGTATAGGCTACAAATTTATTATACACTGGACATCTATTAATTATGCTTCTTGTTCTCAAAGTTTTCAAATAAAGGTCAATTTAATTGTAATTCTGCAGAGGTTACTTATGCAGTGGAATGTAATTACCATCTAAAATGCTATATTTGGGGAAAATGCTAAATGTTTTTATATTCTAAAGAAGATTTTAAACAGTTTTGTGGATTTATGCTATGAAATGTTTATTTGAATAATATATAGACTAAACAAGGACTACAATGTAATGAGTGTACATAGCATAGTGTTGCAATATCTCAAATCATTTTTGTATGAAAGAAACAATTTCATTGCATGCACAAAACCCTGGCAGCAAAGATCACATGTAATAGAGGAGTGTATCGGAAACTTAAATTGCATAACCGCTTATTGCCAGCAAACCTGATGCTTTGGCTACTGGATAGCAATTGTATATTTAATTTTTTCTGATGTTAAATTAGAAAAAAGCTTGTATTTTAAATAAGATATATTTTATTATTCAAATCAATAATACCCATTTAACAGAAGTAAACTCTAGATTATATTACTATGTGACCGACAAAATGGCATTACCCAGACAATAGAAAGCACTCAAAAAGAAGCATAGTGCTCTTCTCTCTTTTTACATGGAACCATGTGGCAACATGACACCTATTGACATGAACCATTTCTGGCAAATCATGGCACTACTGCAGAACATTTACACATACTGTACTGTGGCAACCAGCCTTTTGATTCTAATCTGACATTTCTCAACTATAAAAATATACTTATATTCTAGGATTGGTAGGATTCAGATAGGAAAACTCTGATGGATGCCTTGCACCTCCGAATATACCATGACATTGATTTTGACTTTGTAAAGCATTGAGCAGTGCCTACACTACACCCGTCTGCCCTTTACATGGTGCCATGGTATGGCATTGCCAAGTGTATGGCATTGTTGACAGAACAAAAAAACAGACACTTTTATGTTGTTTCTCTTCTTTCTGAGCAGAAAAGGTGAAGTGGAAAAGGCGAAAAAAAAAAAAAAGATAATTTACTGGTAGATTGGCTGTGCCAGAGTGAGCATTCTGCCCTCCCTCCCTTAACGAAGAATAAGGGTCATAGAATGAGCAGAATATGGATGTGAGATGATTCTAGAGGGATGTGGTTCTTAGTCGTCCCGGAGAGTAGTGGGGGACCCATCTTTGGTAAGTACAGTGAGAAATAGTATTGTTAAACATCTGGTGAGGCTGTGATGGGTCTGTGGATGGTTGATATTGGCACCCAAGGCAGGGAAGTACAGCTGGTCAAAAATATATATCCTTTGCAGATTCCAAAGGCCTAGGTTTTTGCTCCAAGTGTCTCGGAATCTGCAGGTAGAATTTTTCAGTTGTCCTCAGTGTTTGTATAGTATATTTTGTTGTATTGCTAATTTTTTTTACATTTATGGCTATATGTATATTAGGTGTAAAATTGTATTAAACAACTGCTTCTGCTAAAGTTTTGTGGTTTTGTTGGGGCAATCAGAGGTGTTATTTTGGAGAGGCCCTCTAAGCTACCCTGGTCATGAACATTATGTTAGTATTTCACTTGTCTAACTGGTATTTGCACTGTAATATAATGCAGTGTATATTTATGTCTGTATTTGTTTGGACACTATACTAAGAGTTACACATGGCACTGTGCAATATATGGCCATCCTACAGAGAAAAGGTATGCAAACAATCCAGAGTCTGGGATTAGTAACTAGTTTCCAGGTTTTCGAAGCAGTCTAGTTTTGTTTTTATTGCTTTTTTTTGTTTCTTTTTTTACTTTGTAAAATAATATTCCAAAGTCCAAAGTGATTATAAAAGACTGTACAATCATATTTTTGTTCATGTTTTTTCCTTACTGCAAGGAGTGTAAAACCAGAATGTAGCTTTGTGACATCCCCTGCATGGTGTTGTAGTTTATTTTGCTTTTCACCCTGCTTCCCTTAGTTTTGTATTACTGTTCATCATCCTTTTTTGTTTTGTTAAATGTTAATATCAATCCTGTGAATAGTTTACAATGCTCTTAGCTGTTAGTTTTGTGCCCCTATAGTATATAGTTGTGTTTATTCACCATTTATACATTTTCTGTATCATTGCCACAGGATTAAATTTTCTTCAGTTGTTGTGTATCAATTTATTTCACAATAAAACCATTTACTTCCACCAACCCAATATACTTGGTGTTTTCCTTAGCACAATTCCAGCTGTACATTAAACTGCAAGAATTGGATTCTCAGCTGGAAAATGTATTCTAGCAAAATATGTATCTGCCATGGTCTAAGATAAGAATATTGGAGTGGAAACCCATACATCTTTTCCTGAGCAAATCAAGGCTTTAACACCAGCACAGTCCCTTTCAATGAAAAATCTGGTGAGGCCAGGGTGGGTATAGCATAGCATACAAAAAAAAGATTGTAAACTCTTTGGGCAGGGTCCTCTCCTTCCTCTGTGTCACTGTCTGTATCTGTCTGTCATTTGCAACCCCTGTTTATTGTACAGCGCTGCATATTATGTTGGTGCTATACAAATCCTGTTTATTAATATTAATAATAATAATAATGATAATAATAAGAATAATAGAATTTTAGGTATAATTTCCCTGTACTGCCTGCACACTCAAATTATACACACACAAAAAATGTTGGTTTCTGACCCTTCAGCTGCCTAGTATTTTTTGAGACTGCTCAACAGCATCAGAATGTGAATATGTCTCTTCTTTAGCCTCCAACACCACAGAATCGCACTTAATCAACATTAGTCAAGATGGTACTGATGGAACTTACAGCCAGACATTTAGCATACCGCTTTTAAGCTATTGCGTTTTTGGACCTGGATTATTGACAATAGAAACTGCAAAAAGGCTACTAAAAGGCTGGGATGACAGCATATACTGTAGTATAGTGTTTTAATAAAACTTTGAAAAGAATGTTAGTTCTGCTTTAACATCATGTTCCAGGTTTCAGACTAAAGAAATTTAAAGTTCATGTGCATTGCATGTAGTTTGTTACATTATTTTAAAATATATAAACTATTTTAAAAGCCTCCTAGCTTCCCCCCCCCCCTACCATATATAAAAATACAGATAGACACAACTGTCCACCATAACTAAAGCCCCAGCTTGACCCTGTTAGATGGTCTGTGAAACTCTGGATGCAATATAAAAAATGAAATACTGGATTCATAAAACTGCAACAGCAATATCTTGAGATCCTATATGTTGTCAAATAAGTCTGACAGATTAGAGTTTTTAGTCACTTATAACATGACTGTAGACCGTGACAGATACAGTTATCATCTGACTTGACATACAGGGGGAGATTTATTAAAGCTCTGGAGAGGATACACTTTCATCAGTGAATGTGGGTGATCCAGCTATTCCGGAATGGATTTCATAAAAGTCATTTGCTATTTGTTAGCAAATGTTTTCAAACCTGGACCAGATTCTTTCCAGGTTTACTGGATCACCCAGCTTTACTGATAAAAGTGTATTCTCTCCAGCCTTGGAGAGCTTTAATAAATCAGGCCAATAGTGTTCAGATATTGATTGTTACACATATACTAGAATGTTGTATCTATTTTACTGGATGTTCAGCATATTTGAAGTAAAATGTTCAAATTTGCTACACTGATTAACACCCTGTATGTAGGTCCCTTAGCATATGCATTTAAAAAAAAAACATACAATGGTTTGTTAAAGAAGCTATATTGTGAAGAATATATTCACCTCTATCTGAAAATAAATGAAAGAGTTCTCCATTTTCAACCTTGTTGTAAGTTCTGTATGTGTAAGCCATTCTAGGTAAGAGGCATTACAGATTTTAGCTTGAACCGCTGTGTACACGTTGAAATGACTCTGATGAACTCTGCTGAGTAGAATGGTCATGAACTACTGTAATGTTCTTTGTTTTTCAGATGTGACACTATTAACATTTTGCCCTCCCAGCTGGAGACATTTGGCTACCAGTCAATCCACAATAGTTATTCCTGATTGCCTGCCTGGATCTGAAAGGCAACTCTCAAAGGCAGAGTGTATTTTTAAAGTCTGTGTGTCATTAGACGCTAAATGTTGGATATTATGGTTTTTCAATGTTCCCATCTGACTTTTTAATGTTAAAAGTAATGTTAAAGTGATAGTAATATATTTCTTATGCCATCTGGGCTCAATTTGAAAAAGTTTGTATATTTACTATTTAGGATTTTAGCCAAAACTCTGCATGGATGCAAAAAGAGTACTTTACCAGATAATACAAATATTCTGACTGGTAGCATAGCATATAACGCAGTTCACCAAAAACAGGACTCTCAGCCAGCAGGTTAATATACAGTTAAAATATTGGGTTTTTATAAAAAGCTCATAAATTTTATATGTCAGATATTGGAAAAACTCATTGCATTCTCCCATGTGAGTTCCCAGGTACTTTGTATTACCTTGTTGAAATATTGGAGGGCAACCTCTCTAGTATATAATGTACTTACACACATACATACACATACATACATATGTACATAGAAATATATATATATATATATATATATATATATATATATATACACTATAAGATTTCTCCTGATTGTGATCCTTACATTGTTTTTAGACCATTTTCTTAATTCTCTCAAAGAAGCTATGTGTGAAATGAGGAAATATAGATATTCTGGGTTCTAAAGTATATGTAAAGGCATTTCTGATCTTCTAACAATTGGACAGACAATGAGGGAAATGTACATAATTTTGTATAAGAAGGTGCCCTAATTCACCACTTTCATACAAAGCACAGCGGTTATTCTGTTTGTAATAAAACAATGGTTTTAGAACATTTAGAACATTTTTTTGGTTTTACCTGAAAAGTACTGTCTCTGATTGGAAAGAGCTGTACATCAATAATATTTAATATATATAAAAGGGTTACTGGTCTTGGATCCACCTCCCCCTTTCTGCACCCAGTTTGCAGTAGTTGGGTTTCTGGGTCTTTTCCACAGCTCTGCTTCCTTGATAGAGCCATGTTCAGCACAGTGAATATGTCACTACTACTTTCACAAAAAACATTTTTGCAAATTAATTTGTGGCTACTTGTGGCTACTGATGAATATATTCAAAATTTAGAGATAAGTTTTAATCACTTCAGTTTAGCTTTTAGTACATCTCTGTTAACTGGTATATTCTACAAGGTAGAAGGAAGAGTTGTACACTCAAAATTTTCTGCTTTTTTTAATGTCCAGTAAAACACCTAGCATTGGGTCAGCTCTTAGGCAAACATTACCAATTCTTGATGTGCTGATGTCAGTCTGAAGAATTGGGAATTTCTAGGCAGACAGTATTTGTACGTGGACCGCTATCCATAAAGTTAAGCCTTGACATCTGAAAAAAAATGAAATCCACTATATAAAAGGGGTGGTCCAAGGAGAGTTAGACTTGGGATTCAAGGGATAGGTGGGCTCTATTGGACTTACTGTTCAGTGAAATCAGAGTAAGGAATTCTTTTACAATAGAGAAGCCTATACAACCGTGCAAACAGTAGGTAAGACTGGAGTTCATCTTCATTAAAGAAAAAATATATATATAAAAATTTGCAACATAACTCCCTGAAAACATTTAATAACAAGCTAACCCATAATTAAATGACCTTATACTTTTTTAACAATGTTGTTATTTAAGAAAGAAAATATTTAACATATATACAAGTAGTTCCTAGTACATAATGTGCTAATAGTTATAGTATTACAAATTCTATGCTATTGTGTAGGTGTGTGGAGAGATAATTGAACACATTCACCATCCAAACAGATACATGCAATTTGTATTCCTGCTTGCCAAAAAAAAAGACCTGTTTTGAACCCTACAGTCGTATGCACTCTTTTGTAGAAGAGCTAAAATGGGTTGTGACTGTAGCTTAAGATGTGTATGCAAATAGTTAATTTGTTTTTACATTAATACTTTTTTTATTTTTTGTTGTTTATGCATTAATATTTGTATTTGAGAACTGTGCTGTGTGCAGCTTTATCCATGCTTTGGTATTAGAAAGGAGGCAGGTAATAGTATATTATATAATAGGCTTAGTAATATGACCCAATAATAAATACTACGTTCTTCTGAAGGTCAGGCTATCAGACAATGACTATGTTCAGGCTGGCGATGAGGTTCGAGTGTGATTACCACTTTCTCACACCCTTGAACGGCTTGCTTGGGTGACATGCAGCATTTCACCCACATCCACCAATAAAGAAGGAATAGGAGCAGTAGCAAGTGATCCAACCAAACATTAGTTCTTTAGGATCTAATGCAGCGGTGTAGGCAACCAAGTGGCTGCCAAGGTCCCAGATGCTAGGAGCCAGCACAGGAACCATTGTTCCTGATGTAAGTTGAACCATAGCCTATCATAGCCTATCAGTTGTCATGTTTTATTCGATGCTCATTTTTTTGCCTTTTGCTTTGTGCACCATACTTTTTGCTTGCTCTTTCTCTAGTTTATATGGAACGCTGCAGAACACCTTAGCAAAGCTATTGATTGGTTAGTTTGATCTGAACCTTACCTATTTTAAATAAGTAATTCCGGCACTGATACCACATTGCCAGCTGCATCACCCAGGAGAAGGAAATGTTTTTTTCTTAAAGTATAAATCAAGTTTTGTTAAAGAAAATACTAAAAACACCCCGTCTAGGGGATCAATGTACATTGCAAAGATTTAAACTGTAGCAGATTCCTACCTTTCTCTGTTCTGAAGCAATATCTGTTTGCTTTAATATGTTCATGGCAAAAAGAAATTCTGAAAGGGATTGTCAGGTTTATTATAAAAAGGTGGAACCCTTTATGTACACTTGTGGGAAAAGCTGCAGTGTCTGCATCCCTTTAGAAATAATTAACCCCCTATGGAGTTTCCTATTACAAAGTGATATGTCAGACAGTCCTACGCTGTCAGATTTTTCTACCTGAACACAATTGATGCCTAAAATTTGACATATATCCACATTTAGCTACAGGGCACTCTGGCCTTTGCAGCGCTGGGTCCCAGGTTTGATTCTCAGCCAGGACATTATCTGCATGGAGTTTGCAGGTTCTCCCTGTGTTTGTGTGGGTTTTCTACTAGGTCTCCGGTTTCCTCCCACTATCCAAAAATATACAGTTAGGTTGATTGACTTTCCCCCAAAATTGAACTTAGACTGTTTTAAAGGCATATGACTATGGTAGTGACATTAGATTGTGAGCTCTTTTGAGAGACAGCTAGTGACATGAATATGGAGTTTGTACAGCGCTGTGTAATATGTCTCAGTACAAACTTCTGGGAAAATCAGCAAGCCAATCACAGAAGCAGGAAATTGCATGTCTAGTCTTATTTCAGTATGCCAACAGTGTACAGATTCCCTTTAGGTTGCCATGTAGGATTTTATTTTGTGGCAGTTTTTAGAAGATTACAGTGACTGCAATAGTAATTTAGTGAAAAATAATAAATTACAAAATGACCAAATGTAGCAATTTAGTAATATAGTTATAATATTTTTTTTCTGCTAAAATATGTTGTGTTTAGTCTATATTTAGACTGGTCGTTCAGCTGCCCACAACACACTTGAACATTTTACAGCAGGAGCCACCTAATGGCACTAAAATGCTTACTGGCAACCCTATTTATTCTCTATGGTCAATTGTAGGTGAGTTGCAATTTTGACTTGCATCGAAAACAATGTTTACATTGGGTAGCAGAAATTGTTTTAGTGAGGGCTCATTGTGGAAAAGGTAAGTGGTTTCTTACGGCATCCAACATCATTCTTTGTCATCGTTCTAAATTATTTATATATATATGAGGAAGAAAGAGAGAGAATTCATTTTTTAAGATGCAATTCTTGAAGTTAATAAATGGTTAAATACAAACATAAAATCTCTGTAGATTAAATTCCTGAATTTTTAAGTAAGAAAATGTTATTTTTTCAAAAAACAGTTTATAAAATATGTATGTAGCAAAAATGTTACTAGACACTATGCTATAATCAGTAATTTACCATAATATTCAGGGTATTTTACCAGCTTATGGAATTAGCAAAGATATTTAGTGCTAGGAGGGTGAATTTAACACACTGTGAGACCTAGAAAAGCCTTGTAACACTTGGCAAGCTGTCGACACTGTATCTTAATATATTCACATAGGGGATGGATGTTAGCTGTGTCCTCTGTCACTTGTGACGACTGAATTCCATAGAAATGCATGTCAGGTAATAGAATGCGCACTTAGATCTCTGTCGAGGCCACCCTTTTCACGGCACTCATACAATTTCTGCCTAAAGACTGGAACCTCTTAGACAATAAGGGTGACAAGTGCCAGAAAATGATTCTAATATGCCGCTTCTGCTTCATGGTCTAAAACCTTCACCCTGTCTTCATAAAGTAAAACAGTCTGCAGTTCCTTCTTTTCAGGATGGCCTTATGCCTATGCACTAGGCAATAAATTAAAATGTAGCTTAGCTTTAGCAGTTAATTGCTATGGCAACAGTTGAACTCTAAGAAAAGGGAGTTCTTCAATCTCAAGTCTAAGCACAGTTTCTGTCTTTTTATTTTCACTCCATTTACTGCATTTCTTTCATGCTTCATTCCTTATTCTTTTTGTCTACTTTTTCTTTCTCTTAAGAAGAAAATGCTAATGTTATTGTAAGTAGTAGTATTCTTTTTTTTCAACTGATGGCTGCTTATGAAGGAAAAATAATGCTTTTTTTGTTTTCTTTTTGAAGTAGAAACCCTTGTGGTGCCCCGTGTATCAAAGAATCAATACTGATGCTGTACCTGTGCTTATGATGCTGGATCTGTATTGCTTGACAATTATCAGTCAGATCAGAATCTGTAAAATAATAGGGAAGGGTGTAGGGATTCAGTGGGAGCTCTTTCAATAAGATGCAAGTGTACACTGCTTTTCACAAAATACCTCTAAGTCGGCCCTGTGCAATCGATGACAGCTCCGCTCTTTCCTTTATCAATCCACAGGTGTCACTTTGCAGAAGCTTCTCCCATTGCATGTTATCTAAAGGGTGGCTGATAATGACGCTGCAACTCTCAAGCATGCACTATCCTGGAAATCAGTTCCATTTTGCAACATTTTGCACCGACATATTACGCAGTGCTTTACAAAATCCATTGTCATTTTACTAACTGTCCCCTAAAAGCAGCCCACAATCTAATGTCGCTACCACAGTCATGTGTCATTAACATAGCCTATGTTCAATTTTTATGGGGATGCAAATTAATCTTACTGCATGTTTTTTCTTTGGGAATGTGGGAGGAAACTGGAATATCCAGAAGAAACGCAGACACGGGGAGACAGGGAGCACCTGGCCGGAAAACAAACCTGTGACCTAGTACTGCAAAGGCCAGAGTGCTAACCACTGAGCGAAATGTTCTACAACATCCAATAGATCTCAAAAGTACATGCTTTTGTGTTTGCTTGTGAAAACTGATTTTGTTTTTAGTTTTTTGGGTTTTTTTGGGGGGGGCAGGGGTTGAGCAGAAGAGACAACAATAGTTCATTCCACTAAAATAAAATATGCTTAATAAAATATTTTGGTTTCAGTATTCAATTTAACTTTCATTCTGATGGGTGTTGGCCATTTCATGAATGCACATGTTTCAACTTGCACATCCAATATTATCTTTAAAAAATCAAAGCATATATATATTTTTTTTTTGCTTGGTTACTTTCAGTTTATGTGGTCAGTTTAAAGTTTGTATGATGAGGCAGATCATTATTGCAGAAAGGGATAGATAATATTCCTTCTGCAATATTGTGTCTTAATTGCCTGATCACTTTGGATTTCTGGCTAAAAGCTGAGCTGTGCATGCACGGTGTGTTCATGGTTTCCAGGAAAACCTGGCATTCCTGGGTTGTCTGGCATGTGCCAGGATGGATGAACTCCCACATACCTGCACAGAGTCATAACATCATCCTAACATGGTCAATAAATATGGCTGAAGATTGTCCAGAAGATAAAGAGAAGCAAGTTGGGCGGCCATCACTGGGACAGGCACAGACAAGTGAGTTGGCCTGAGATTAGTTTCACTAGGACAACATTTGACAGCAGTTTTTTGTTTGAACTGTTTGCAGTAAACACTTTGGGCAGTGAATCTGACATTTACTGAAACATTCTCTGCTGGTGAATCTTCCAGGTCCATGTGTACTAATGCAATGATTAATTCCCGGACAGGGAATATTTCAAGGAATGTCAGATTCACTGCTTTATAACCAGACCCTTTAAAGTTTCATTTGTATTAAATTTATTAACATAACAAAGTTCTTGGCATTTCAAAAGAAAATATCTTACGTGTGTGTGATAGACATTTTTTGAGATGTGTGTCTGTGGCCAGCATAAATAAATGCTAATGCAATTGAGTTATTTATATAATACAAACTTATTTAAACCATTCATTTGTTAGCTATGTGTTTGTGCTGTCCTCAAGCTCTGGCAAATCTATCTACCTCTAATCTATCTCTGTCCTTTGCCACCACCATCTTTGCTGCCTTTTTTTTGAGTTTGGGTCTCATCACTTTGGCCCCTGGGCTAGCATGTGCACAGCAGTTGATCACTGGCACCCTGTCCTATTTTAAACATTTTACAGATGCTGGGAAATAACAATAAATGTTTACTGAAATGTGCAGTTAAGACCATGAGTTTGAGTTTAAGACCATATTATCAGGCTCATGGCAACACACAACTTGTAGTGGAAAAATGTGGTAGGGAAAGTGAACACTGCCCCTAGAAAGTTCTGAAGCACCAACATGTGCAGTGGCCAAAATACTTTGAGTAAGAGATCAAGATATTTAGATTTGCATGCTCTCAGCATAGTATTGTTTAGGGAAAAAATTAGCTATTGTATTAGACACAATAATAATAAATATAATGTTCCTGAACTGCAATGTATGCATTAAACAAACTTGGTTGCTTAGGTGTTCTGGTGTCTTTTTTTCTCTCTCATAAACGTTTTGAAAATGAAATTAGGCAGTACACAAAGTCAAAAAAATTTACTAGTTGTATTACAAGTAGCCTTTCTTCCTAAATATGATGGCAAAGCCTTGAGATAGGAAAAGAAAAATATGTAGATTTACAAAAACTCTGACCTAACAGGACAAATCCATTGTTGTGTTTAAATCTGTGATAAGAGCTAATGTTTGCTTATTTTTAAATTACAAACCTTGAAGTCTCCTTATAAAGCAGTGACTCTGACACCCGGTGAAACATTTCTTTGTGAAGAATCCATTACTGCCATAGAAACACATGAACCTGGAAGATTCCTCACCAGGGGATGTTTCAGTGAAAGTAAAAATATATCCCTTAACCACCTTGCCGTTAAGCCCGACCTTCGTTTGGGCACAAAAAAATTGCAAGGATGGTTAACCCCGAGATTTTTCCCATCCTTACTTACCTGGTCCCCCTGTGCTCATCCAGCGTCGTTTTCGTATTCCAGCGTCGTCCTCCGTCCAGCGTCGATCTCCCTCTCCAGCGTCGGGTGCCAGCGGGACCGGTAAGATGCCGGCTGGCATCTTGTGTTCCGCCGGCCAGCATCTTGTGTTCCGCCGCCCGGCGGGACACAAGATGCCGGCCAGCGGGACACAAGATGCTGGCCGGCTTCTTACCTGGTCCCGCTGATCGTCCGACGTCCTTCTCGTTCCAGCGCCGGGTGCCTTCTGAAACGAGAAGCCGTCCGGCGGAGAAAAAAAAAAAACGGACGGCTCCTCCCTGCGTGCGTGATGACGTCGGCACGTGTGCGGGAAATTCAAATTGAAACTCATTCATTCATTTTGTATTGGATTCAATACAAACTCCTGTATTGAATCCAATACAAAATTATTCAAATAAATACAAAGTGTGTAATTGGTAAATTCAAACTGTCATTTTGTATTGGATTGAATACAAACTCCCGTATCCAATCCAATACAAAAAATAAAAAAAATAAAAAAAAAGTAAATAACTTGGAAATTCAAATTTTATATTTTGTATTTGATTGGATACAAACTTGCGTATCCAATACAAAATAATATAAAATTAATACAAAGTACATAACTGGTAAATTCAAACTCTCATTTTATATTGGATTGAATACAAACTCCTGTATCCAATACAAAAAAATAAATAAATAAAATAAAAGTAAATAACTTGGAAATTCAAATTCTTATTTTGTATTGGATTGGATACAAACTCCCGTATCCAATCCAATACAAAATAATTCAAAACAAACCCCAATAAATACAGAATCAAAGTTTTAAAAATTGCCACTTATTCCCTGGATGGCTAGTGTGTAACACTGTGTCTTATCTTGCCTTTGCTGATCTTCGCCTAATTTTGACCATTTGCTGCCTGCTTTGACCTCTGCCTGGACTCTGACATCTCCGCCTGCTTTGACCTCTGCTTGGACTCTGACATCTCTGCCTGGACCTGGACATCACCGTCTGCCTGACCCCTGCCATGGCTTCAAGCTTTGTTTATGTAGTCATGTTTAAGCTGATTTTTGTGTTTTTCCTTTAATTTTATTAAAAGTAATTTTTTTTTTTTTAAATGATTGTGTGTTTCAAACATTTTTTATATTCATAATATCTACTAGAACCCCTGTTCGGACATATTTCTGTAAGTTACAGGTCTACAATTTAAAAAAAAAATTTCATGAAAAACAATGGATCACTTTTGGTACAGAAATCTAGACCTCAGTGTAACGCTCAGGAGGTTAAGAAAGAGAAGCACAAATATTAGGGATATCAATATTACCTTTTACCAAATATTGTGCATGGCTTAAAGGGACATGAGTAACCATTCTCTGTTGGACCAACGTTTCAACATAAAGTATGATGCCCAAAAATGTCTAAAGGCAACACTTTGGAAACCTATATAGCATTTATATAGGTTTCTAACATTAACTGTAGGTGGTTAACACTTTTAGATAAGTTATGGCCACTCCCTTTCTGTCTTTACCGTTTCGGTGGTAAAGACTGAATGAGAGGTGGTGGGCTGTTCCTCCTGTGCAGAGAAGCAGCAGGGATGGGCAGAAGGGGCTTCGCTCTAGTCAAAAATAGTGCTTATCACACGCATGGGCAGTTGCAGAAGTACATCACCTGATCTTGCACCTGTGCTATGCAAAATCAGGTGGTAAATGAAGAATAATGTAGAAGAAGATGGTGATGCCCAGTGTCTAGCCCAAGATGAAGAATAAAGACAACTCAGCTTGGAACCAACTCATCTAGGATTCCAGAGGGATCAATGGCTCTCCACCTATAAAAGTAAATGTCATTTTTTTTTAGTTCCACTTTAAAACTTCCTTGATTACTTACATTTTGAATCTATAAAATCTCTGTACAGTGCTGCTTCTCTGAATTTCTGCTCCAATAGAGTGCACTTTTCATGATCACACAGCTACTCCATCTACAACATAGTTTTAAAATGCCCAATACAAATTTATTATGTTTTGTGCATGGTAAAAACTATTTAAAAAATCATTAGGAAAGAGTAGCCATTGCTTACAAGTAAGGAACACATTTACCTTTTTATTCCAAATGGACAAAGCTGTCAGGACAGTCAATGTAACTCAAAGTCCTTGGAGAAAGAGCAGGGGAATGGTTTTGAATGAAGGGCTTTAGAGCTGCTGGCATGTCAAGATATAGTCCTGGCCAAGAGCCCAAGCGTGAAGGTTCCAGGGCTCCGGGGGACCCTGAATGCCAGCATAGCTACCATATATTAAACAGAGAAGTGAAAAAAAAGAAAGACTAAATGTAAAGAAATACCAGGTTGCACACAAAACGGACACAGCAAGACCCGAGGGATTCTGCTATATATGTTGCTTCACATGGAGGTTTTAAAAGCTCTCCTCAAGGGTTAACCTAGTTCATTTTGCATTTCAGAGCAGAGATAGAGAAATTCAATGTATGTTTGTGCTTATATAATATGTGTTCATGAATGTGCAGTGATTTGAGGATGATTGAAACTCAATAACTTGTCACGGATGCATTCAGTACAGTAATTATTTTTAGAACTTGCTATACCCTTTAGTTAAAATCATTTTAAGCAAAGATAATTAAAATAACAGCTAATGAGTTACTCAACCGCAAAATAATCATAAAAAAGCTAAAGGGAAATTATGGCTATATTACCTGATTACCCAATCTGTTCCTGGATGTGACAGACTGCAATATTTTAATTGAATCAATTTACCTGCCGTATATTATTGTGCTTTTACTTACTTATAAATTATTTTCTTCCTGTTTTACAGGTTCGTAAGTCAGTCAAGCCATGTAGGATGTCAAAACATCTCTAAAAGTAGATTTGTTTTGGAAAGTCCAGCTGTTCTTCTGAGTGGCAAATTTGATCTAAAAATAACATAAGCCATTAGATGGAGACAGCCCAATTCATTCAGTGATTTGTGGATAGCCAAGACAGACTCTGTGATATGTATGAGCATTCCGCCACAGTGCTGGGTGCTCAAAGTAACTCATATCCTTCTGCTGATCGCTTTCAAAACTTAGGATGTGAGTCACTCAGACATCAACATACAGTATACTTCTTCACAGCTGCTTGGGAATAGGACTGTTCAGGAAAAAAAACATTTAATATCTTCAGGAATGTCAATAATTTCATTGGGATGCAGTTTCTATGCAGTCAATAAAATGTAATTAATGTTACCGCCTGAGAAAAAAATGAAATTTTAATATGCAAACCTTATTATTAACCTTCCTCAGAGAAAAAAAAATTTAAATATCAGAAATGGGGATGTGCTTTGGATTCACCTAATAATGAGTTTGCTGTGAGTTTTCAGGATGGTGGATGAATGTTGGCTCCTACACATGATGCACTGTTCATTAAGGTGGTATGATGGTGGTGCTGGTTGGGGAAAAAGAGCAGAAATATCCATCCCCTTCACTCTAAAAGGGTGGACTAAGAGTATCTGTATTATCAGTATCACATACTGTGAATAATGGTGGTTGGGTACGTTGTACTCCTCTGTGCCTTCTTCGTATTTATGTATCTTCACCCCAATGAGGACTGCAACAATATAAATACCAGCTTAGTCTAACCCATTGTGTTTATTTTTTTTTTGTTTCACTGGAATATGTAATTTTTTAACAAAGTTTTAAGGAAAATAAATTTTAGGTATTACTTATTCCTGGTCAATATTTTTTTACATACAGCATTTTGGAGTGCTTCTTTGGCAGCATTAACAAGTCATATGTAGGAATGAGTTCTGGGAGTCTTCAATGTTTTAGGAGCGACCTTAGTTAATGCTTTCTATTAAAGACGAGGGTCTTTGGCAGTTCTCCTCTTCCCGGAGAGAGAAGTTATCTTTCCCTTCTCCCTTTAACTTTTCCCTGGCTGGGTAGTAGGTTTCTGTAGAAGTTTGTGTGTCCAGTTTAAGGTCCTGGGATTGGAGACATTTTTCTAATTACTGTAAGGCCCCTTATACTTGCAATTGAAAACTGCTACTGTTAGACACTCCCAGTCGCCTTTCTTCGATATCATGCAATTGATCCTGTGGTTGTTGTGTCAATTGCAGTTCAACGTAAACTCCACTCAACCTCTGTGTCATGTGGTTAAGTGCAGTTCTGCTTTAGGTTTGATGGTTTAATTTTTTAAGAAAGTCGATGTGTAAAAAGAAGCAATCACTTTAAAATGCTTTCCAACTGCCGTAAGTGGTGGTTGAAGGCGGTTGCATTGAAGTTAATAAAAGCGATTGGCTGCTCAATAGCCAGACGCAACATGTTACGCTCAGCAACCACGCTGCATTCTCAAATTGCGCAAAGTAGTTTGTAACTTAATGGGGAGAGGATGGAATAGCAAAAGCAGTTCTGAAATCAGCCTAGTTATAGTGTTGTGTCAACTAGAATAAGTTATGCATGATGTTTCTGAATGCTGTGACCCATCCAATATCTACTGTCCAATTGATGTAGGAGTTCCATGTGAGTTTTGGTTATCCCAAGTAAAGAAATGCAAGTTACATTTAAGCCTGAGCCTGCATTTATTCATGGAATTAAAAGTATATAAATTAGGACACCAAAGACTTAAAAAGTACACGATGCTAGAGGGTTACTCAACTTTAGAAATGTAGGATCCCTTGTTATAGGATCCTATGGGAGGATGTAAATGCTGTGAGGTAAGGGGTCATATAAGCTATAGCCCCCCAAAAACCTATTGCAAAACAATGATGCACAGTTAAAAAAATCAGCATATAAAGATGACGCACACTAAAAGAGCACCTCAATGATAGCTTCTTTTTTATTGAACTCCAACAGCCAATACACATTTACTGAGCTTAACATATAAAAATCTTTATCTCCTAAAAGCTGATGGCTCAGAAGCTCAAAACCTACTTCACTGACAGAGTAGAGCCTATTTTTTCTTAAACAGCTTGTCATTTATTTTAAATACCACAGGATTTAAATTTTTTTTATAGACAGAAAACCCATAACCAACGCAAGAAACATTGCTTTTTTCACCTCTTTCAAAGACACTGTCCATATCATTATATATGTTACACAGTGACCCTGCCATACATAGCAAATGAGGTGTCATTTAAAAAACATTTAGAACAGAAAATAATTAAAACATTATTATTCCATTTATCATAAACTGCATGCATTGTTCTGGGATGGAAATATGTTTTCCTGTATTGCTAATAAAAGTTGAAGACCATTGTGCATGAGGCATTCATGAGCTGGGCAGGCGAAGGAAGGAACATGTCATGGTTTAGTCCCCTGTTAGCTGTACGTCAATAAGGCATTTTCTGAATATTCAGTGGTATGTGATGAGATGTCAGTGATTAGTCACTTTTGCATGAACCATCCACTGTATAAATTTGCTAATGCAATTTCCTTGACACGTTTTCAGATCATTATCTTTTTCAAATGTCTTTGGGTGAGATTGGCAATGGGAAATGACATGCTGGATATTTTATATTAATTGTTCTATTGTGAAAAGGTCACCTTACCATTTAGTACACGTATTCTTTATATCATAAAAGCTGGCCACCTGCTGAATAGAAAATTAAAGAGTTTAAATTGGATCGAGAGGTTCCAGAGATAGTGCTTTTCTAATAAAGCTTATTTTATCCTAATGTTTAATGAGCATTTTAGTTAATACACACATTAAATATTGTTAGTGGTAATTATTATTGCAGAAAAGAAATGAAGATCAAACCAATTTATGTCTTTTTAAGTCTAGGAACAAATAGTATTGTATATTTATAATGTGCTTTATTTGATATAGATTTACAGTTTATAATTCATACATCTTTTTCTATTTTACGTCAGAAGAAGATGGAAAGATTAGATTTTTGCCCACATATTTGTAAATTTAGAGCAAATCCAATTTAGCAAAAATAACTCTGCTCATTCCTAGCAACCTTAGCTTGGGATCCTGAGGCTCCACATCATAGAGACATGCTTTCCATACCTTGTACTAATGAGGGTCATTACACTGACCCTGTTTCTATAGAAAAGTAGCTGAAGCAAACCATACCTGTATAAAAAGACATAAATACTATACTTTCCCATTGTTCAAGCCAAAGGACACAACTCTGGTGCTAGGAAATTTTCTGCTGATGTCCACAAGAAACCCAGCACAGGATCAAAGTGATGTCCAGGGCCATGGGCAACAGGAAAGGTTAGTATTTACTGTCGTTATAGACATGGCTTGTTTCAGTTACTTTTTCACAGCAACAGAAATAGCTTTAGGAAATAATGCAGATCTATGCAAGATGGAAAAGACGTTCCTGTAAAATTGGGTTGTCATTGTGGTATTCTAGAAGCAAGTCTAAATGCTCAGTTAATTTGAAAGATCTTTGCAATCAAAACATTTTTAAAGCATATGCAGTATGTATTATACTTTTCAATTGAACTATACACTTTTGTATTATATTCTAATTAAAATATTTGGTTCAAAGGACTGGTCAGGAGCAGTGCATGACATTTTTAAGTATGCTCTTTTTAATCCCAAGATCTATTTGACACCACTCAACATATACAGGGTTACAACTAATCACATAGCCATTGGCACTAATATTTAACATTTAGGTCCATTTCCTGTGATCGAGCCCCCAAAGCATGAAACTATCGCCATCGTTTTGAAGTGTGTAATGGAATAGTAGATCAATAAAGTTCAAGAGATTTATGTGAAACGTGCTGGATCAGTGACTTTGATCCTGCTACTTACATTGGCAGTTGCCTTGCTGTACGATTCCTGCACCTGAGGAAGTGAACTACCTTCAGCTGACAAAGCTCAGATATTCTCCTTACCATTTCTCTGCAATGTATGTCTTTGTGGAGCATGGTTTATTAAGAGTTTAGCTAAATGGTTTTGTCATTAATATTCAGAAGGGTTAAATAGAAATCACTAATAGAAGTGTTTGCAGCAATTCCAATCAAATAAGGGTGCAGGGTCCATCAGGGTGCAGCTTTTACTCACACAGAACATGCTTCATTAATTTAGGGAGACTTAGTTATGTAAAAGCAACTAACAAGTTTGAAAATGGTGTGCTAACAATTTTATTTGTGGTGGTCATCAAGCCCCTTTAAGAAATCTATCTGCTTGTGAATGTTCAAGATCTGCTTGTTCAAGATCCTTCAGTGGTGAGCTAAAAAAAGGAGATCGCCATCTGTCATCTGGGTAATAAACATTACCAAATACCCCAAACTTCATTTAGGTTTAGTTGTATTTTAACGTCAAATCAAACTGTGTTACTCTCTTTTATGTGAGTTCCTCATCTATTTGACATGCCTTATTGAAGTAACCTATAGGACCCATTTCAACCTAAATGTTGCAGTAACTAACAGTGAAATACAGCTTTAAATGTGTCATAGTGACGTGCCGTTTATTTTCAATGGCATCTTAATGCACTAAACCAATAAAACCACCAAAGCATGCTGTCGCTACAATAGAAATCAATGGTGTTTAGTTCAAACACCCATTTCCCACTTTTAGATTGATCACCATTTTGTAAAGAAGCGTATGCTGCTGCAATTTACTAAACACCGCATATAAATATGGCAATCGGTTACCCCATTCAAATTAATGACTTTAACTGTCTCTACTAAAAAAAAAAAATGGTATGGCAATCAAAACCCTAAATCAGGAGTTTCAAAAGTTGTCATCAATTTTTAGAAGGTTGCAAAGAAAGCAGTGGCAATATGTTATCTGATCACAGCTTCTTTATAAATGTTCCCTTTAGAGAGATAAGAGAATTCAGCATATGACTTTACTTTATGGCTGTTTGGTATTCTGGAAACATCAATTTAGAATGGAGTTGGTCATTATGAAGTATCCCCTACAGACATTAGAATTTTCTTCCAAAATGTCTCACCCCAGTGCCTTTTTACCATAAACAGTATTCGTCACTGGTTGAAATTTTATACTGTTTTATGTAATAGGGATTTGATTTATTTTCCCTCTCGTCTGCAAATAAAAATGTCAAACTATTAACCATCTAATAGGAAATTCATGAATGTGCTGAGTTATGATGATTATATTTACACAGGATCATCTGAGTCTTCTACAAATATTATATAAGCTATTACTAAATTGGTCCCTCACAGTCATACTGCCATGTTGATGAGGTCATTCAGGTTCAGGATTGACTGATGACAACTGTACACTGCATTTTTTTTGCCTGAAATTTTATAAAAAATGAATGTACAGGCTGACAGCCTTTTCATGTTTAAATTTAGCAAACAATTTTAGCACAAGAAGCAAACCCAAATGTCTCTCTTTAATCCCAGGGCATTACATTATTTAAGGTCATTACTATAATAAAAGGCTTGCTCAGGGAACAGTTTATAGTTTGACCTAGACTAATGGCTCTACAAAAATAACCCACTGCATGTGTTAAGCAATTGAATAGTCATAAGATTGCACAGATGGCATTATATTCCATTTTGTATTACTATGTATATTTTTTATAATATTTTTTTGCGAGGCTTTATACATGGGGTTCATATGGTCCCCCATTTCAAGATTTTGGTATATAATTTTTAAGTAATATCATGCCTGTAATTTTGTAATTTTTTATGCTTTACAAGAATAACACATTTCCCATCTACTTCTACAGTGAGATGACATATTGGTTATCCTGTTTATGGGATCTCTAGATGCTGCTGTTTTTAAAAAAAAAATTCTGAAATAATAGTTCTTGTGTGACCCTGCTCTTAGGATATCAACTCTGATAAAACTATCCTGTTAATCCTTACAGTGGGACAGGTAAATGTGATTGTTTGGTCACCACAGCCACCCATTTACAAATTGAGTGTAAATTGATAGTTCATGTCTGTTTCTTTGCCTTGCTTTCAGTAGAGAATCATTGTGGTAGTAAGTAAACTGTTGGATCATAGCACATTTTTACTTTTCATTTCCCACTTTGAACTGTTTCAATCAATCAATCAAAATATAACTATGAGACCCTCCTAAAACCTTTATAAACTGATTATCTAATTGAATTGGTCATTGTATAGCTCAACAGTGCAAATGTTGAAAGATTGTGAGACAATAATTCTTCAAATATGATAATATGGGCGTATTCTTAACCATTTTTTAAAAGTAGTTTTATAGGTGGAAGTTTATTTAGGAGGTGAAGTTTAATCTACTTTCATTTTTTGCAGTCTTTGGTTCTTTATCCCCCCCTTCGCCCATGCTAATTTTGTTCTTAAAAAACACTTTCAACGTTAAATACATTTTAGGCTTATTGACAGGGTCTCTTCACAAGCCCTACTGCTGTAGCAGTCTAAAATAAGAATCAGAACAACAAGTTTTTGGAGGACAAATTAATGGTGCATTTACATTTCCATTCTATAAATAAGGGATTTTACTACATGTTCTTGCATTTTGCTCGACTGAACTAATTATTATCCTACTACCTTGGCTTCTACTTGCTTTTTATGTCAATCTATGCATACATACATTGGCATAACTTGTGATAGCTAAAACAATAGTGTATTTTTATTCACAGAAATTCATTTACTTATTTTAGAAATATACAAGTTTGCATTTCTGTCTTTGCATTTTAGGGTTATGGATATTTTTAGTATGTACCTCTGGCAAATGAACGTAGCAATGTCAAGGATTTCAAAACAGAACATTGTGACCCTATTACAAATGTGCTTAAACCACAATTATGTTAACCCTGAAAAGAAGAATTTTGTTTTATATGGATTATGGCAAAACCTTTACAAGCAAGAAAATAGTTATAAACATTTTTTTTACCATTAAAGAGCAACAATTAAAGGGAAACTAAAGTTCCACTTTCAAAATTTGTGATCAGGAAATACTTTATTGCAGAAAGGGACAGGCAATATCCCTTCAGCAATAAATCATACTTACCTGCCATAACTGCGTAGGAAGCCACTATGCTTGTAATATCCTGGATTTCCCTGCTGATGCAGGGACTGAAAGAGCAGGAGTTATATTACCCTGGGCTGACCTGAAAAACAAAGAAGAAAGCAGCCCCCACAATGGAACAGGGACAGGTAAGCAAATTTAAATAATTGCAAGCACAAGGGGTTAGCTCCATTTTTAATATTAGATTACTTGGTTGATGTTTCTAATCATTCCTCAAACATGGTAAAACTCTTTGCTTTATGTTTAATCTTGTTTGCATGCTTGTCCTACCAGCTCATACCTGAAATTAAATTCCAAAATGTATACAGTATAACACACAACATGTGCTAATGTTAAAAGTATATCTACAGTCAAACTTTTTTTTTTTTTTAGCTTTGAAAAGAATAGGGAAGGGATAAACCGGTTCTTTTTCGGCAGAAAGGTAAAGTTTAGTCTTAAGCTACGTACACATTTCCAATTATTATCGTTGGAAAACGAACGACGAACGATCCTGCACGATATCTACGAACGATCGTATAGCACCGATCCTGCACATAGAGATAACGACACGATCGTTCGTAGATATTGTACACACAATAGATACGATCGTTTGAGCGATAGAGGAACTATGTGCACGACAGGAAAGTGAACGAACGTTCATTCATTACGCATGCTCAGATCATGGATGATCAACGAACGACCGTACACACGAACGATGTTCAACGATCGTCGTCCAATCCGATCCGCCGGTCCGGTCGTTCGTTTCCAACGACTTTCCTCGTTCGTCGGCGTCACGAACGATTTTTGCCCAATCGATCGTTCGTTTTGAACGATAAAAATTGGAAGTGTGTACGCACCTTTATGCCTCCCTATTAACAATTGGTGGAAGATTTTCCATTCAAGCTATGGCTATTGCAGTTGTATTGTTAATCAGGATGAGTTTTGAGATTCTCAAAATGTTTGCAGTGCAGACAATACATTTTTAGGATGCTGGCGATTAACATAACCATATGATCTTTGGGAATTATGTTTGCTTTTCCACTGCAACAACAATCTTATGTCTATAGACTAATTAAACAAAGTAGGTCAAGAAGCAATGAAAATGAGAAAAAGTGCAGTAACCCATAACAGGCACATTCCAGTTTACTGGTCAAATCAGTTAAGATATAACATTTAACTCATTCTGTATATCCTGGCTGAATTTCTTTAATAAATTCAGCTATTTTCATAGTTTACTATGCTATTAAAAAGTGCATTAAAAAATTGTGATTTGTTCTTTTGGAAGACAAGCCTATTCAGAAAACCGATATAGCAGCTACTTATACAAAGAAAAATAGAAACTATAGAAACAAAATGTGTTTCTCCAAAACAACAAAAAAAGTTTATTGTCTCCATGGAAACCTTGAAATTCTGTCACTCCAAATTACTGGTCAACATGAGACAAATAGCTTTAATGGATATATTTTATTTTTTGTGTCAGTTTGAGAAATTACTCTTCTTAAAGAAAGTATTGTTTGAGAACTATTTTGTGTTCTTACACTGGAAAATAAACTTTGTTTAAAGCTGTATTATGGTTGGACTGGGGTAGACATGAAATAGTTTGGGGCGCAATGGAAAGCCTATTTCCCTGTGGAAGTAATTACAATGTACTACCTGTCTATTCCTTTAGGAGTGCAGCAATACCAGGCACTGAAAACCACACCATAGGGATACAGGTGAAAAATACCAAGATGAACACTAAAACATCTATACCATTCTAAAGCCAAACAACAGAATTTACCCAGAGCTCTGACCTCACCTATTTATATCCCATTTGTTTTTTCTTCCTTTGGTGGAAAACGTATGCTTTTCATTATTTGCCATTGCACTCTCTGGTTACATTTTCATTGAATGGAATTATTGCAGGTACATTTGCTGTGGATATCTCTTCCAAGACCCACTGTCCTAATTTTGCCTTCCCCGGATACAAGGGGTGTGATTCACAGCTGTGTTCTATGTAATGTCCACAATTTCCATACAGGCAGGTTTATTCTAATAGAAAAGAGTATTGCTATGCTTTGGTTAAATATTATTTCAAGATTATACAGCCATGTTAAGGACACAAAGGCAGTAATTTGTACAGAAACGCTTAACAGGAATTTTATGACTTTACACACATAAGCCATGCATCGTAAACTATTACCCTAACACATGCATATAACAATATTATAAACAAATCATTTTTATGCAGCTTTAAACCAGGGATTTCAATCAGTTCCAATAGTTAATAAATGGCAAGATGGAGTGGCCCTTCTTCATTCTCTTCTTGGTCAATCCCAGCTTCTTGACATTTTTCACATGGTGAAACCATTGAAATAACTTTCAGGTCTTTGGGGGTCCCCTGCTGTAAAACTATATCCACTGCTCAGAGTATAGTAGGACAGTGGTCAGTGGGAAGAATGCTTTTTAAAGTCTGGTCAGTTTGAAGATTATTGCCCTTACACATAGCCTAAAAGATTACACTGGTCAACAAACATTTTCTTGCCAAACAGATTAAAGTCATTTTAGGTTATGTTTGATGCACAGATTCAAAGTATGGTATTGGTTTTACTAGATTGGCTTTAGTTTTTGAAATATTGACCTCAATAATAACCTCAAAACACCTAAAACTAATGAAACATGACAATTAAGCAAAATGAAACTAGATATGCCTATACAAAATTATATTTTTGAAATACTTAATGTCAATATATTCTATATTCAGTATATTTACAGAAGTAATCACAAAGAAGTCATCGAAAAACTCCATTTGCATGATTTCCTTTTATGCTGATGATCAGGACAATCACGTTGAAGTCTCCAGCAGTAGTCTGCCATCATGTGTCTATCCCATCTGCTCTGATACCTTCCTTCCATCACTATAATATCTTGATGGAACCTCTCCTCTTGTTCCTCACTGAAATCACCAAGGTTTTCTGGAAATTTTTGCAAATGGCTATGGAGATAGTGTACCTTTATACTCATAGTAGCACGCAAATTTTTGAAGTTTAAGAGCAAGTTTTGTACCAGTTCTTTATCACTTTGTGCTTTTTTGGTTAACAAAGAAGCCCTTGACAACTATGACATAGCTGTGCTAGGCAGAAGCTTCAGTATCAGTCATTCGAATCATTTATCAGTTTCTTAATCTGGGGTCCATCAAAGATTTCTGCTTTTATTTTTTCAGTACTCAATCCAGGAAAGAATCTACAAATGTATTTGAAGCAATCACCGTCCTTGTTAAGAGCTCTAACAAATTGCTTCATTAATCCCAACTTTATGTGTAGTGGAGGAAGAATGATTTTTTCTTTGTCAACTATTGGTTAGGTAATGATGTTCACTGCACCTTATTTCATGTTTTCCATTGGAGGTCATGTCACTTTTTTTCAGTGATCCTGCTATGCTCTACTATCCCACAAGCAGATGGAACATGGGTACTTTGTGTATCCACTTTGTTGTCCAAGTAGGAAGTTCACCATTTAAATCAACACATATGGACCATTGGTGATCATGATAGCAAAGCTTTTGTAAGACCATTTTAAAATTTTCATATTCTTCTTTATTATTTGTTGAGTGACTAATTGGAATTGATGCATAGCAGTTGTTATTATCCAGTAAAACAGATTTTAAACTTCGAGTGGAACTGTCTATGAAAAGCTGCCAGTCTTCTGTTCGGTATTCTGATACTCCCATATGGGCTAGTAGTCTACTCCCATATGGGCTAGTAGTTCTTCTTATGAATGCATGCTGTTTTTCATTAATTACAACAGACTTGATGTATTCCACCAAAAAGCCAAAATTTGCATATTAGTAACATCACCACTGGGCTGAATGTTTTGGTGAATGAGTGTGTTTAATAACAGTCGACATTATCCCATGTTTAAGTATTCAGATAATAGGAATGTTTGCTTTGAAACAAAACATAAAGAATTAGAATTTAAGTCCTAAATAGAGGCCAGAATGCCTCTATATACTATACTATATCAATCATTGACAGGTCATTCGGAACTTGAGAGGGTATATTAGACCATCAGACAATCACAGCTGTCATCATCAAGCGACCAGATTGACTGAGCCCTACTATTCCTGTCAATGAGAGGTATAATAGGTCTCAGCCAATTCAATCACCAGAGGAGAAGAGCTGTCATCATCAGGTGGCCAAATAGGCTGAGCCCTACTAAACGTGCCAGATCTTCCTCTGGGTGAAGATGGAACCCAACAGAGCTAGGACAGGTGAGTGTAATAAAAAATGGTGGTTTAAGGACAACATGTCTGAGGCCAGGTGACATTGCTGTATAAAGCAGAGCTTTAACATGGCTTGGAGAAGCCTGGGGAAATAGGTACCTTTGCCAAGATTCTGGGCAATTTTGGGATGTTTTATTAGTTAAACGTTTGAGAAGGACTTATTACTCCTTTTTCTTCCAAAACTGAGAACTGATGTGAAGGATATGCAGGTGCTCATAATGTGCATGTATTTTCTCACAAAATTAGAACATTGTTTGATTTCATACTTTTAGTTCATTCTAGTGGTGTCTTGCCAATAATGAAAATTTTCAATGACTTTCTGAAAGCTTCCGAAACTCATATCTCCAAAGACCTGCTTATTGCAACATTGGCTTTTTCTTATGAAATGTATTGCATCTAGTGACCTTGGGAAACACAGGAATGGCCATGTGTACAGAATTATAATTACCAATGAGTTTTGTTGAAAATTTAATAAAAACATAGCTCTCCAGAGCTTTGAAAAGTCATATTTATTAACTTTTTTTTTTTCTTTTTCAAAATTAGTTGCAATTCAGCAATACATTAAATATATTTTGAGTTATAAAATCCCACCATGAGACAAAGGAAGATAACAACAAGGCTTGAAACATTAAATTACCAGCAGGAGGATATTATTCCTGACTTCAAAATATAGAAATAACAGTGGACAGCAATAAAAGATAGATGTTTGAGCATGCTACTGTTCCATGGACATGTTGGTGGGGGAAGGTAGATGGTGCAGGGTTGATTGAAAGGCTAGAGTTCTGTGCAGAAAGCATTTGTCATATCATCCCATATTACCCTACAATTATTGTTAATATTAGTTATCTTATCTGCATGATCCAGCTGCCTAAAATCTAAAATTATTTGACAAAGATCACTCCTGATATTACAACACCATACAAATAATCACAAAATTGTGAGTTGGTGTACATTTTCATGCCTCTAAACTTTAAAACCTTGATTTGAGCTGGTGATCAGAACAAGAGGTTTTAAATGAAAGCCATGGGGGCATGGTGCACCTTTATGACTGATTCCTGCCACAAAGGTATAACACAATGTTTTCTTTTTTGCTGCTATAACTGTTATTGCAGTCATAATTAGACAAATACACAGTACTGGTTCACAGTCCAAAGAAATTTGCATTTTTCTTAACAAGTAGTAGATGAGCTTTAAAATAATCACTCACTGACCTCTGTAGCTACAGGTATTGAGGAGCAATGCATGCTCCAATTTCTCAGCAAAAACACCAAATTTTTTCAAGGTTGATCTCTCAACAGCTGTGTTTCCTTCTCCAGGAGCTCCTGGTCTATGTATACAGAGATTAGAAGGTAAGCAAATACACTCTAGGAGGGGGACAGGATGATCTGAGCTGCTGACAAAATTACTTGAACAATGTCAGTTCTTTTTTCTTAATTTGAGGATACATTGTTCCACAGTACCAGCAACTACAGAGGTAATCAATGGCTTGTTTGAAAAGCTGAAATATTCATTGTTAGAAATATTTAAATACTTAAATGTCCTTGGCTTCACTTTAAGAAAAAGAGCTCCAGAATATATATACATGTTTATTGCTGTACTAGGCTCATCTGTATTCAGCTCCAGGCTTATTAACGGTTACTGATCAGATAAATTGTATTATGTATTATGTAAGTTTAAGGAAGAAAGTTTGGAGCTTGAGCTTGTGCATGCATAGATTATTGCTCTGTGATTCACAGCTTCATCAGTTCCCAAGGTACAAGTTAGACTTTGGGTATAAAGCCGTCTGTGCTGCTCTCAACATATCCTTCTTTGCCCTTAGGATATCTTTTGGTGATGAGACTGAGCTGGTGAAATGAAAAGTGACATTTCATGTCAAGTGCTGTTAAGTCTACAGTATGTCATTTCAATTTTCAAACAGACTGAGCTGACAAAAAATAAATGCCACTTTTCAAAATCTCAGAATAGATTGTGAAAGAATGGGGATCTGATTGCTACCCTTTGAGTGTGCAGGCTTGTCCCCTGTACTGGAGAAGGCGAAGACTGTTTAGTAATATTATGCAAAAGTACAAAAAGTCTTACCTTTCTTCAATGAAGTGTTAGGCATTTATTCATAGCAAAAGTGAGCAATCAGTTCAGTACATTGAGAAGAGAAAAAGTGTGCACATGGCAAGCTGTGCACTAAGGAATAAATAGATCGAAAACCAGCCAAAAATTTCAAATTAACAGTTACATCGTTATTCTCACATCCTCACAGTGTTGAAAAAGAGCCTTTCAGACTTTTTTTCTGGTAAGAAAAACTGACTATTTAAATTTCTCTACAGCACAAATCTGCAAAGTTTCTTCCAAATGTTAAAGCCGCTGTCGCCAACCTTTTTGGTCCCGCGGACCACTAAAATTACCGGCTCCTGACCGCGCATGCTGGTTGTCAATAAAAGGGGCGGAACCTCTCCTATGGTGACATCATAATGCCATAACCCCACCCACTCTGCTATCGCAGATCTGAGCCTGCAATGGGAGAGTGGGCGGGTTGTGTTGTAAGACACAGCCCGCCGACTTCCCTGAACCAGGAATTTGAACGGGGGCGTGGACCGCGGCTCTGACCAGTGCGTTTCCCCAGCGAGGTCCTTCTCCTGCACCGACCAGAGACGCTGATGAATGTGGTCATGGAAGCAACAGAACATTAGCCTTCCATTAATTAGTTTATCTTCTTCCTGACTATACAAAATGATATTGATTCAGCCAGTGGCTGCTGATAAAAAGATGACATATGATACTGAATTTCTCATTTGTCAAGAAAATGTCCTTACTTTGCTACAGCAGGGTCTCTATATATAAAAAAAAAGAGGTTCATCTTTAAAGTAATACTTGCTGGAATTACCCCATTGGAATTACACCTAGAATTACCCCATCTTCAGGACAGCAGAAAACTGTATTTAAAGGTTTGACTCCAAAGACTTTAAGAGGGTCATACCCATTGCACGTAGTGTAGGATTGTGGACACATTTCTGCCAATACGGCTCACTGAAAAGTAGGTGGCCAATACTTGAAAAAATTTGGGGCCAGGGAATGTAAATGTAGAATAGGCTATGGTGCTAGGAAGAAGTAGGCTATCAGGTTTTAAAGCAGAAATTGTCCTAAAATTTTGAATTCTTGTGCCAATTGTAATTCAGTTTTGTAGAATATCAGAAAATACTACATTACAAGGCCTTAGCCAGAAAACTATTTGTATTAGAGCCCTGGGCTTTAACCTATGAGATAAATTAAAAATTCTCACAATTGTTTAGTCCTTGTTAATCAATGCCAGGAATTTAATAATATAAAGTTGTCAAACACATTAAATAGCCTTCAGAGCAAACAATGCAATCTGGTTTTGTTTACAGAACTATGGTGAAGGAGAATAGTTAGAACTGCAGTTTAGAAAATGTATTTAGTATTATTCAGTATAATTGTATTTAAATCCTAAAATTCTAAGTATTAAAAATGTTATTTATATCGATTTATACAATCTATGTATAAAGCAGTGAATCTGACATTCACTAGATATTACCTGGTTAAGAATCAATAAATCATTGCCATTAAAAACACATGGACCCGTTTGATTCTCCAGCAGAAAATATATGGTGAATGTCAGATATACTGATGTACTAAATACCAAGATGTAAAAGCTGTGTTAAAGTACCATCAAAATATTACATATTTTGTCAGATCTCTATGGTTATAAGAAAAGAATCCCAGAATTTTGTGAGGGTTATAAAATCTTGTTAATCACAGGATCACTCAGAAAATACCCAAAGTATCATTGTTCTATATCAACCCAGCTGATACCTCCAATGTTATCCCCTTTATTATTTTAAATAAAGGTGGAATTCCAGCATACAAAAGGAACACTGATTCATGCAAGTCTGTATTCATTAATATATCCTTAAATGTTTATTTTTTTCATGCTGGCATGTAAGTATCTCATTACAACTGGGTAACAGAAAGCCCTATATACAGGGAAGGAGAAGCAGCCTAAGAAACCAATCAATTGTGCAAAGAGCGAGAGAAGAAGAAGAAAAAGTAAGAGCAAGTACATCATCAGTCTCCTGTTTCTCTTTTATAGTCCAATCACAGGGTGGGGGTTGAATGGAGCCCTTCAATTGTAAGAACTACTGCACAGAAAATCAGGTTCTATCCTGCCAGACAGGGTTGTGTAGTTTGAAATGGCTTTCAGACCTGCAATGGTAGGAAAACCAATCCTCTGACAAACAAAACATCTCTCATATATGTATTTCCTCCGTGCATTTATCTGTTTCCCTGGAATTCAACTAACCAATCTTTTAAAAATGACATAACATTTTAAAACTGTAAGCACTACAAGAAGAGCGGAAGATCTCAAACACAGAAAGTGACTTTTTGAAAACAGCATTTTCTAATTATATTCCCACTTCTAATACATTTTTGATTTTGTAAATACATCAAGGCATACTTATATAAGCACTCCTATTTTATTTATGTTGATTTTTTTTTTCCTGAAATTGAAGCAGGAAAGTTTTGCTAATGTATTATTACTTTTTTTTATCTGTCAACCTACCATACTTACAGAGAGCAGAACTTTCTCCATCTCAAAATAGATAGTGATAGCTTAAGGCAATTTTATTATTGGTGAAACTGTACCACTGTTGGCTGACAAATGTAGCAGAACATGACTTGTTTCCTATAAAGGCTGTCCATTTACCATTGGACCACAATTTTTTAAATCCATATTTGAATTATGTATAAGTGATGCTGCAGAAGACTACCAAAATTTGTGTATCCCAGTACATTTAAATAACCTGCACTTACAGGTTATTCTTCAACTCCTTCAAGCTTTTTTTTGGTTTGTAGGCAAGATTGGAAATGTTCATTTCAATTGTTATTTTTCTGTAAGTGTTCAGTAAACCATAAGTAATATGACTATTTTAAAATGACTACTTTTAAAACAGAGAATTCTTGTAGTTCTCCTAGATTGTTCCTCACCTAGAACCACCTTGTTACAGGCTGAGATATACTTTACAAGATGTAAAACAATTGCATAGTGATTCCTCCAACAAAAAGTGTTAGTTTTTTACAATCTCTGTGCAAATGCATTTAAAAATATACAAAGGTAAAAAAAAAAAGTAGAGGTAGGTAAATTTTCGTTATTGCACTCAAAAGGTATAAAGCTTTAGGTAATTACCTTAATAAATAAAGGTGAATACCATTCAAGTGCAATAAACGCAAATTAGTACGTAGGAAGAGTGAAGATCATGGATTTTTAAAACACCCTAATTGGCACTTTTTCTGTTAATGACACTTTTCAAAAATGGCATTTCTAAGCAAAAATTCTTTGTTTTTTTCCGCTTCTTTGCATGTGATTGGGTATTTTTTGCTTCCAAAAGCTAAGTGAACTAACCTTTTTAGAGCACAAGTCTGCTTTGCTAAGTAAATAGCCTTAACTCCGGGATAAAAAACACAGGCACTTTAAAATGTAAAATATTGAAAGAAACAGAAAAAGGAAAAAAATAATTGATAGAAAGTGTGAAATGGTAGAGCAACCAAGGGGAAGTAGAACCAATAATGAGTAAACAATTAGGAAAATCAAAATCAACCAAAGCAAGGGGCAGTTTATTGTACAGACAACCTAAAAACAGAAAAAATGTTCCAAAATCTCAATTATAATTAGATAACACTTGTGGCAAAAACAAGATACAAAAAACATAAAAAAAACATAAAATACCCGGTGGATGAAATGCATTGATAATGATTTTTACCAATTTCCACAATTTTTAGGAATTAAAATGTAAAAATAGTAACAGAAAAAACAATCTTGCACTATAGTAAAAAATTAAAAATACATCACTTTGGTATTTTTCTGTATAGAACATAAACATTTACCATCAGGCAATCAAGGTAGCATTCCAAATGCAATACGATTTTAATGCTGGAATTGAGCTCGCTTTGTGCCCTTTTCTTGTGGTGTTTATAAGCCTAATGTCCTCTCAGGATTAATTAAGTTAATAGCAATGAGCATATTAACACTTTGAAATAATACACTTATGGGCAGAATGTTCTGAGTGCAGATGTTAGCAGGATAAGCAGTACTCTTTATGATGCTACTATCTACCATTGTGCCATCCTCAGAAGATGTTTTAGTCATCTGGATGGATTACATAGAGTTCTATTCAAAGGAAATGAGGTTACTTGTTTTTCCACTTTAAAGTTGACAAAACATCTTTCTCTCCAAGGAACATCAACTACTTCACTCAAAGGACAGATATGTGCATTTACCATCTGACAGCAGTTCTATTAGATCTCCATGAATGCTAACGGTCTGTTTAAAGGATTCTGAAGGAAGACTTTTCTAAACTCACAACAGTTAGTTTGGAGTTGAATATCTGCAAATTATTGTTTTTCTTGTTGCTTTTTCCAGAAAAATGAATAATGTATGTTTCCTGACACAGACAAACAGGTTTGGTATTTAGTGACATTGAAAAGTCAAGACACAGTGGGTCTGATTTATTAAAGCTGTCCAAGGCTGGAGAATATACACTTATATCAGTGAAGCTGGGTGATGCAGCAAACCTGCAATGGATCTGTCCAGGATTCAAAATAGTCGCTAGCAATTAGCAAATGCCTTTGAAGAAATCCATTCCAGGTTTGGTGGATCGCCCAGATTCACTGATAAAAGTGTATATTCGCCAGTCTTGGAGAGCTTTAATAACTCAGGCCCAGCATGTTAAATTTGGATCCCATGAAGATTACTGAAAAGGCATCTAATGGAATAATTGCAGGGGCAGTGCATTAGGTTCAGTTTATTTTTCCATTTCCCATTCACTTAACTTGTATTTGATTTGATGCAGGTGCAGAGCAAGGAAAGTCCTGTATCTTCCTAAAATTACTGTAGATGAAGCTAACACTGAACTATGGATATAGCGTATCACTGTCAACTCCAGGGCTCTGGGACATGTAGAATTTTATCAACCCTACATTGTGAAAACATGCAGGCAGTGAACTGAGCCCAAGCACAGGAAAGATGAGGCATGGTGACATTAATACTTGTAACTGTAAATACCCATTTGGGGTAACAGTCAGGGCACTTTAATACATATTAGCAACATGGCTGGGGGAAATTATTTGGCAAAAAAGCATTTATGTGCAATGTGTAAATTTCCCAGAAAGTCTGCAGAAATTATGTTGTTATGGCTATTTCTACTAAATTAGGTCTAAATGGATTCACCCCCATGCATTTTCCCATTGACATGTTACCCACTGAAATTGCTTGGACTGCATCAAAACATATGTCACAGTATGTAAAAGTGAGTTGTTGAAGGCTTTCAATCATAATATGTAACGTATTTGGGTATTTTCAATGCTTTTAAACTACATGAAAATACTAAATGGTAATTTTAGATAATTTTAATAATGTGTTTCTCATGGCAGTGCCAATCCCTGCCATTGTATTGTTGTGCTGATGTGTTTCTTTCAGAATTTAAGTATTTAAGCAGTGCATAATTTTGCTCATCCTACACTTAAATTGCTTTAAATCATTTTCTCTACAACAGCTCCCTATAGTCCGTCTGTTGTTGCATATTCTGTATCTGAAATCTAGAAGAATTTGTGCAATGCCTTTGTGTTGTCACCTGTTGACCTTGGACTAGTTTCTGGTTCAGGTACAATGTAACAGCTGTGATTTAGTCTTTGCAATTTCTAGCAATGGAATATTCCCTTCATGATATAGGCAAACAAATATAATCCAGAAAAATTATGACAAGATATCCAAATATTCTGCTCAGATTTCAGGCTGCATCTTTGGAAACTGATTCCTTTTTCAAAGCAAACAGTTGCAGGAATCATTTTTAGAAAAGCTGTAAGAGGAAAGGAAACAGACAGTGCTGCATATGGATACACAGGTGGCCTGCACTTTCCTATTCACACGCAGACAAAGAAGTAAACAAAGCACCCAGGAATAAAAATAAAGTTGAAACGTCAGCTCAATGGGGGCTTTAAAATGATCTGGTGCAAATGAGAGCTGTTTGCTGTTTCCAGGCCTAATAATAATATTACTCAGGACGGCATAAATTAGGATCATACCACTTTCTGGAATCCCCTCTTCTTCCATTTATTAACTGCTGCTGCCTCTCTGATTTAGGCAGTTTCCCATAAATGATTGCAACAACCTATGCTGCATTTCTGCAATGGCTGAATTACATGTTTCAGTTCTTGTGAGATAAAGTCACTAATTTAAAGCTGTACCATTATCATTACACCTTAGTTACTGAGCTCCAGTAAAGTGACATTGCCTAGACTAAATACTGGTTGTCTGCTGCAAGCAATAAAACATTTCCTCACTCTCCTCTCCCCAGTAATCATGCAGCAACATGGTACAAGTCAGTCTCACCTAACTTTGAGCTGCAAATCCAGCTTGAGTTTGACATGAGTTTGAAAAGTCTAAGAGATCATTCAGAATATAATTTTTAGTTGTATCTGACCTGCAAGTATGCCTTTTCAGACCTGGATTTACCCTGTTTGAAACTACGTTTGTATTCTTATAGACTTGTAGGGGAAGAAAAATAATTCTAACATGAACAAATTAACACAGATCCTAAGGGGTAATGTCAATGGGTATTGTAGTTAAATGGTCCAATTTTCCATCTAAACACATGTATTTTTGCATTAAACACACAGCATTGAAAATTAGAATGTGTTTGATCTCCTTTGCCTGTAGTTTAAATACACCGTATTGATACAGATACATGCTGAACTGCCACGTGTATTGCTCAGTGAAGATATTCGTCAATTTCAATGCTCTACCCCTATAATATCACCTTCCTCTAAATATCCTAAAGTTTGCATTTCTGTACTGTCCCTGCTGCAAGACTCACCTTCCTTATGTGTTCTGATGTATAGGTCACTGGAAAAGAAAGTGATGGGAAATCCAAAATCCAGACAATTTTTTCCAGAACAGGAAGAAGGGGTAAATCTTTTATTAGGCAGACCTGTTCCAGTGACAAAGAAGTGGTTGTTTTCCTCCATTTAAAGAGATTTCTTCATATTTTCTGCCATGTGTCAGGAGCAGGTCAGGGATAGATAGGTCCCTGATTGGGCACAGACAATAAAAGTTTCTGTTATTTTGACTAATAAATAAATAAATAAATAACTATGTCTAAATATCTGATAAAAAGTTGCTGGTAAATACAAGATTGCAAATTTGTCCTGAACATCTGGCACTCAGTTTTTTAACTTTTCAAATGATTATACCCTTGTTTGAATCAAATTAATCAAATAATATCTGATGACATTGCTATAAAGGTCAACAGGCAGTCCCTGTTATAGGGAGCCAATACGGGAATGTCTCTGTCTCCCAACTGTATTCCTCCATTTTCCCCATGTCAAATTGTTTTTAATTAAGATTACAAATGGCCATATAAATACACATTTCAAGGGCCATTGTCATGGACTATAATGCTTGGAAAAGAACTAAAATGATTGGATTTGAACTGTGGGAGTTTTTTCCGAGGGAACACACATTCCAATCGGATTGCTTTGATGTTATAACTTAAAATGTATGTGTTCTAAAAAAAAAACGTGTATTTCACTAAACCTTCTTCACTAAAACTCTTTGTTGTTACTACATATTGATTTGGATAATGTTTATTTGGATGGGGGCTGCAGAAATCTGTGGTATTCTGGGCAATTTTTTAAAGATGGTGAACGTGGTGGTTTACTGTTATAATGGATTTTCCTTTAAAAAGTTACATCATTTTATGTACTTACCGTTGAAAACAGAAACAAACAGGACTTTATGTTAATCCTAATGTATTCCAGACAGCATTTTTGATTGTACAAAAACACTCTTTATTCATTTGATATTGAAAACAAAATTGTATTTATATAATGTCAACCTATTACACAGCACTGTACAATAAATAAGGGTTACAAATGACAGATACAGACAGTGACACAGGAGGAGGAGATCACCCTGCCCGGAAGAGATATTGCTTTGCTGCCATTAAAAGAAATGATCTATCAATTTTTTTCATTGCCTTTGCTTATACTGTGGGTATATCTTGACCCTTCCAAAGAAGCAGCCTTGGCTGAGTATTGTGTAGAGCAGTGTTTCCCAACCTTTCTTAGTCGCGGCACATATTTTACAATTAGAAAAATCCCACGGAACACCACCAAAAAGTCAGACACGTAAATTAGCTACCTGCTGCCATCTAGTGGAAGAGTTTTTTTTGGTTCTGCCTATCACTATACATCGCTGGTATAGACAAATGAAGACAAATTTTTTGCAGTAAATAAATCATTTTGGGACCAATTAACTGAAATTGGATAATTTCCCACGGTACACCCGAAGATCTCTCAAGGCACACTAGTGTGCCACGGAACAGCGGTTGAAAAACACTGGTGTAGAGGGCTCTTTTCTGTATTACAACTGTGTGTAGGTCTCATTTCATGCTCCTAACTCATGTCAATTGGAAGGCAAAATTAAGTTTTTGAAAGCGTATATTTTGGACATATATATATGATTTATGTTTGTTTGTATAGTTTATTAGAGTCAGCATGAAGTCCTTTTTATTTCTGTTTTATGTATAAGTATTGTACTTGGCTTTGGAATATGACTGATTAATTTTGCTTAAGAACAAACTAGTATTTTAAATGCATCATTGTATACAACCAGTATTCATAAAAAGGAATAACTTGGAATGTGTGAGATACGAATATTCCCTGATATCTGAAGATAACCAGATGGCCACTGCTGACCACATTACTTCCTTGGTCACACAATATATTATAGCCCAAAAGTTGAATATAATTTTCACAACTGATTTTAAAGAATATATATTGTATATGTGTGTTGCATTTTGTTTTAATAGTTAAAAATAATAAATAAAAGTTGATTTCCCCTGTCCATACTGCCTGTTACCCCAGTGATCGGGGCTGTTACTTAGCAACCAACATTTCCTTTTAAAAACAGCTTAAAAGAAGCTTTTTTTCACTTTTACCATAAAGAATTTTATGGAAATGCTGTTCAATGCACATTGATTTCCATTTGAAATAAAATGGAGGGGAGAAATAAAATAGAGGGGAAACAAAGGAGGGGTTGCAAAATTATTTTGGAATTTTCTTTCATCCTGGTCCAAGTTATTTCTTTTTCATTTCTTTTTTCACTTTCCTTCTCATCTCCATTTATCAGAATTTAAAAAGTCAAACACTGCAACATCCCATTGCTGCTGAAGGCTGAGCAATATCTTGAGGATCATATCAAAGCAAAATCACTATCAACTTATCATTTCTAAAGTTATTGGTATATATTTATATTTACTAATAATACAGTAATAACATACTATATAAATATATATATATATATATATATATAAAGTCCCAAAGCCTGTGGGGCAGTGTTATGATCTTGCTTCAGTTGGTCAGGTCTAGGATCAGCAATGTTATGTGCCCAAAAAATGCTTACAAAAAAAAGTATATTGTCACGTGCGGAGATACAGGACCACTAGCAGGCACTAGGCACCCTTGGGCACACAAAAGTGGGCAAAACAGGGTACCAAATCAAAAGGCAGAAGCATAGTTGAGGAAGGCCAGGGTCCAGGCAGGCAGCAAGCAAAAGAGGTCAGGTCATACGCCAGGGGTCAATTGCAAGGGATCCAGGAGACAGACACTAGTGACACAGGGGCCACTGTGAGCACAAGGAACACAGGACACACTGAAAGCAACAGGAGGCACAGGTGACTCAAGCATATCCACAGACAGACAGACAGACAGGTACACTGGAACAGCACAGAAAAGTTTGCTGGGAACCAACAGACTAGAAAATGAGGGGTTAACGCAGGAGCTGGACAGAGGAAACACTGAATTAAGCACCAGGTGAAAAGGGACTAGCTCAACAGAACTAGGGGCTCGGCACAATGGAGACAGAGCAGTGTGTGAGCTAGCTAAATAGCCAGGGATGATAGAAGAAGCTATTTTCTGATTGGCCAGCAGATTGAGCGAAACTGATCAAACTTGGGATCAGAGGCATGACCAGAGTCAGAACTGCCTGCATGCGCAAGGGAGAGATGTCTGTGCTTTAACAAGGGACAGGTAAGTGTGACAAAAATACTGAATGGCCAAATTTTACAATTTAATATTTTATTATTTTCAATTATTATTTTATTCATTATTTTTTTTTTAATTTTGTTTTTTGTCATCCCTAGAAAATAATGCCAAGATTCATGTTGTGATAGAGTAGTTTACCTAATTTTCACACATGAATTGGCTACCAAAGAGTCACAAGTCTAACCTCAACCCTATTGAGAATAGTTTGGATGTGCTAGAAAAAACTTATTAGAATGTGTGACTTTTGGTTAGTCAGTGTATTTTGTAAAAAGCTGATTTATCAAGCTAATGCACCAAAGTTTGTAAGGCGCATATACAATCCGTGGGGCACAACGTATTACTGAGATTCAGTGGCGATCACTGGTGCGCTTGCCTGCCGGACTACAGCATTGATAAATGAGCAGTGGGGTCGAAAATTTGCCAATGAAGGTGATTCATTTTCAGCTGTGCAATTGTGGTGGGTCTGTCAATGGTGATGTCATAGCAATCAATTAGGGCACACCTGGTCGCTGTTCTGTATGCACCTACAGTCCATTACAAGTCAATTTTAATCCTTAATGCTAAATTTTGGTAAGTGCTAAATTTTTATGTTTCATTATACTAATTCCAAAAATTGGTTAATTTATATTTAGATTAGCTGAAATATATGTATTATTACTTTTTTTTGGACTGGTTGCAACACTGCAAACTAGTTCATAGTAAGCTATATATGTACTAACTAGCACTTTATAATATGTTATCTCATCACAAAATAGTATGCTGGAAAAAAAGAATGTTTCAAGGCATTTTGGATCTGATTCAAAATTCATTATAGTTTGGCTTTAGAGAAATCGAAAGATTGTTGGTAAAGATGTTATAATACATGTATCAATGAACATTTAGTGATTTCACTTGTGTGCGTATGTCAAAATAGATTTAAATGTATATAAATACATATGCTTTTTAATTAAGTAAGTTTGCTTGTATGGTATTCATTGATGTGACTTTTTGGAATCTTCATTATTGTTAGCTTCATCTGGTGCTGCAATGATTGTGTGCCTATTTTAAAATGATGGTCTCTATTGGTTAGCAATTCTTCAACCTGTTTTCTTACAATGTATATGTTATCATTGTTTGTAAAGTTTTTGTCATTTTATCCATGAATAATTAATACATATATATGCATGGTTTCCACTTTAAACTGGTACTTGACCCCCCTCATTGCCTTTGTCCCATTCTCAAAGTCATATTGCCACATATTGGTATTTGCATGTTTTAAGTAAGTATTCCTTTTATGAATAAATTGTCATGGTTTTTATTTTCTGACATTTGCCGAATAAGCTGTGGTTTTCCTTTAAAATACTTCACTCCTGTTTATTTGCTGCCACTGTTCTACACAACTCCTCTGTTCATTTTTAGTAGTGTTATAGGTTTGTTCTCATTTGTACTGATTGTGCTGCCTTATCTTAGCCCTATTGTATACAAGCACACTTCCACTTCCTGTCCAAACAGGTTGTCAATTAGCTGTCCAGCTCAGTTGCATACTAATTCTAACACACCTGATGGTGATGGTAGGAGGTCCAGGTAGCCTAGCACAACATCAAACCACATTTATTAACAAGCTCAAAAGCAGGGTAAAGCACTCTTAAATACTGGATTTTATGCATTATTTAGTTGTTTACATGATTCATATAGTATTAGTATATAAAAAAATTAAATGCCATTTTAGACCTTGGCCCACTATATATTCACTTCATCACATCAGCTTGGTAGTGGAAGCACATAAAGGTGGATTCCTCTTTTAACCAGAAACAGTATCATCCACGAATGTACAGTAGTCTGTGATGT
The DNA here is from genome assembly GCF_032062135.1 of Pyxicephalus adspersus. Classification (NCBI taxonomy): domain Eukaryota; kingdom Metazoa; phylum Chordata; class Amphibia; order Anura; family Pyxicephalidae; genus Pyxicephalus; species Pyxicephalus adspersus. Next base: position 144,475,380 of record NC_092858.1, read on the forward strand.
GACATTGCAGAGGCTTGCCAGAGGTTCCCAGCAAAGGGATGTTATCATCCAGTTACCGAATATATTCAATTGCTAGGATGTGTTAAGCAGCATTGTAAATCATGTTTGGTTGGCAACTAGATAGTACTGGATTTTATTTTTCATGCTTATCAGGCTGCATAAGCAATACTTGGCCAAATCTAAATATGTGTATGTATATGTATGAACAGTGAAAAAACCAAGAGGAAGTAGCTGCACGCTTTCCTTAAACTAGCTTTGAGCCAAACCCATGACATCAGATATCATAAGAAGAAATAGGCAATCTTTTCAATTTGAAGTACATACGTGTTATGCAAAATGCCAAAAACCCTCTTTGCCAATTTCTTCCTATATTTCTCTTTTTTTATGTATATGTATACACATTTAAATGTATACATACATATATGCATGTATGTACACATGAAGAAAAACAAACAATAAACAAAAAAAAATTATCAGAATGATGATGTGCCTTCTCTACAAAAGTGGCAGGCAGTTTTGAACTGCTGGGGAACACAGTTCACACGCACGTAACAGGTTTGCATTGGAGTAAAACAATGTGCATCAAACACCTGAGTTTTAATAAGACTTTAATTTTTAATAATTGTGCTGTTTTTGGCCTTTTAACAATTAATTGAAAGGAAATACTCAAAAACAATCAAAATTTACTTATTAAATTGTAGGTCTGTTGGATCATCCAAGGTTAAAGATCCTGTGATATTGTAAAGATCACACACACACAAAAAAAACTATTAAAACAACTTTATTCAAGATTCCACATTTTCAAAAATATCAAATTAAAATATAAAGACCACACAGAAACCCCTAATATTACCAGACAAAATAAAAAAAAAAATTCACACACAAACACATGTAAACCCACACTTCAATATAAAGATAAAATATTCCAAAAATGTCCAAAGAAGTATTGCATTCGAAAAATACTTACAAAACCAATATGCAATTTGTACCTAACAAGGGTCTCGTACTAAGTACTAAGGGATTTATCACCAGGTGGATCCTCAGATCAGGCTTTGTAAGCGTTTAGGTAAACAGCTGAAATCAGTTAACTCTTTAACATTTTATTTAGGGCTAACTGGAAGATGTGTGCCATTTGAAAGAATGATTTGGAAAGAATGAATTTTAACTGAAGCTCGCTAGGGTCAAGCTGCCGTAGATGCGCGCCTTGAAGTGCCAGATCATTTTAGTTTATAAGTGTTGGGAGAATACGCCAGTGTATTTTTGACCCCTTAAGATGCGTTGATAAATAGGCTAGAGGGGTTGGATGTGGGATCGGGAATACACGCGAGTGAGCAAGTGAACTTTCAAATTTGCTTGATAATTCAGCCCTTAAGAGTCAGCATCACATCACGGCCCACTTGGTCTGCTCAAGGTCCCAACCAGGTCCAGCATAATCCAGTCCTCTTTCAATTTTGGCTGCACACAGACAGCTTTTTTTTTCTTCAACTATCTTCAACAATTTTCTTTTTCTTCAACAATCCAGGAAACCTAGAATGGATTTCCTAGCTATTCCTAGCTTTCCTAGTCATTAGCTATTTGTTAGCAAATATTTTTAATCCTAGTCCAGATCCTTTCCAGGTTTGCTGGATCACCCAGCCTCACTGATGAAAGTGCATCCCCTCCAGCCTTAGGGAGCTTTATTAAATCACACCCTCTGCCTCATCAGAAATGGATTTCAAAGTAGAGCCCTGACTGTGGCAAACCTCACATTTATGAACAAAACCCACTGATATCTAATTAGACTCTTTCACTGGGCCATTTGTTCTGCGCTATTAGGCACCCATGTGATTTACGACATTAATACTGGCAGCACAACCAGGTTGTGTATTACTATATATATTAACCTCCTGGGTGGTTACCCTAAGCCTAGTTCAGGTAAAAAACTTACTGAAAGCATTTACCCTAAACTAGGCTCAGGGAAGCTAAAGTAAGAATCAAGCGTTTTCGTTACAGTGCAATCTGATTGTCATACAACATTGTATGATAATCAGATTACACCTGGAAAACCCCACTTACCTTGTCCCCGCAGCTCCTCCGGAGATGCCTTTTCTCTTTTGTCTTCAGCCGCTGAATGCAGAAGTGATCGCCGGGGTTTCCCGTTTACGTTGTTGCATACGTCAGTGCGGGTGGGAGGCGGGGCGGGAAACTCAAATAATTTTGTATTGGATTCAATACAAAATAGCTGTATTGAGTCCACTACAAAGAAATCTTTATATAATATATATCTATATATATATCATTTTATTATATATAATATATAATCTACTGTACAGTTATATTACATTATACACATTGTTTTTTTAACAGATTTTATTTTTTTTTTAATTTAAAGTTTATTATTAAATTTATTAAATATTGGACATATTTTGGTGAGTTAAGAAAAAATGGCACAGGTAAGAATTATAGCCTACAAAGTAAAATAAATTTCCATGCAAAAAAAATGTAACCCTTTTTGCTTAGAAATACGGAGACAATTACAATGTATTACGTAAGTGTCCCTTGGCAATTCCTAAAGACGTCGGTGCATGCGCCCGTTGATGGGGGGCGGGCCGGGAAACTCAAATATTTTGTATTCGATTCAATACAAACACCTGTATCCAATCCAATACAAAATATATTTATGTGGTTTTGTCTATAGGTATGTGACGTTGGACTCCCGTGCTGCCCCATTTTAAATTTACCACACTAGGGAGGTAATTTAGAAAAAAATAATACTATACAGTATACAGAATAATTAATTATGCATTCTTGTTTAGGCTGATTTTTGTGTTTTTTAATTTTTATTATTAAACTTAATTATTAAACGTAATTTTTACATGATTCTGTGTTTCAAACTTTATTATATTCAGGATATCTACCCTTGTTTGGACATATTTCGGTAAGTTACAGGTCTACAATATAAAAAAAAAAAA
>NC_092858.1:144479244-144517858 GCF_032062135.1 Pyxicephalus adspersus
GCATTCAGTACTTTAGGATTTTTCTTTTTACTAAGAGTGGAAGATTAAGGTAAATACAAAGCTATAAAATTTAAAATAAAGTTTAAATAGCTTTATAAAAGTGTTGAAAAGTTAGAGATGTTCATTTGCCGAATCTTACCTCTTCTTTTTCAGCCCCCTAAAATACATTTCAGTTTATTTCCAAAGATTTTGAACTACCCATTAATATTAAAGATAATTCGCTGTTAAAGTGGAACCAGACCTAAAAAAAAAAAATTAGGAGCAGAGGAGCAGGCAGCCTCTTTATTGCAGAAGGGACAGGCTATGTCTCGTCTGTATTAAAATAAACTTACTCGCCTATTTGCAATTTTTTAAACTTAATTCACCTCTCCCTAGTTTGTTGCCAGTGCCACTGTCTTCACCAGGTCCTCCTCCTCCTGGGTTTGGGATCCAACAAATTTGAAGGACACTGTACACCAGTGATCGTCAACCTTTCTGACCTCACGGACCACTAAATCCAAGGAATCCTTACTGTGCATGTGTGGGGGAGCCACGTGTCACTCAAAAGGGAAGAAACTTCCCCCAGAGTGACATCATGAAAGCTTTCCCCAGTCAAACAGAGAGCACTAGAGGTTTTGAATGAATGTCCCCATTTAACCTCTAGTGCGGGGGATCGCACACAGGATTCTCAGGGCTGCATGAATGAATGCAGCCCTGAGAACCCACTGTGATCCTGGGGCACTGGAGGTTAAACTAGAGGTTAAATGGGGACAAGTCTCCCAATTTTAAACCTCTAGTGCTCTCTGATTGGCTGAGGAAAGCTTTCTTCAGTTAATCAAAGAGCACTAGAGGTTTTTAATGGGGAGACTTGTCCCCATTTAACCTCAAGTCCCGGGGATCGCACACTGAGCTGATCAATGAATGCTGCATTCATTGATCAGCACAGCCCGCAATCTTTTTTTTTTTTTTTTTTTTTTTTAAATTTGATCTTGTTTGGCAAATTTACACCAGCTGTTCTCGCTTACAACTTCGGTAAGCGAGAAAAGCCGAATTTGCAACGAGATCATCCCTAGTGATCAGATAGAACAAAACCTCATAACTTGCATTAAACAAAATGAATAAATAAGTTGAAGTAGCAGATCATCTGTAAAAGAAATCTTTTATCTTTTTAAATATACAAGAATACAATATATAAGTCAAATTCAAAAATGATGTGTGAGCCAAATTTAAAAATGATGTGTGAGATAGAGCATTCAAAAACAATAATAGTATGCATAATGATTTGACTGCTGAACAACAGATTAACAAAACTGGAAAACTAAGAAAAATCTTTGCGACTCCACCAGTACAGTTCGTATTGCATTCATCTTCTGGCCTGACATCTTCTTCCTTCTGTTTTTGGGCAACTAGGGATGGAATTAAACACCACTTTTGGCATTTTACAGATTAAGTGTGTACAATGTAAAACAATGGTGCCAGGTTTGAATCTTCAATGGTCAATCTTCAATCAATGGTGCCAGGTTTGAAGCCAGTTCTTCTTGTATGAAAGGTTAGCATTCTGGCCTTTCCAACGCTAGGTCATAGGTTCAAATCTTGCATGGGTTTTCTCCCACATGCAGTTAGGTTAATTGCCCAACCCCCACCCCCAAAATTGTCCATGGCCTGTGTAATTGTCCATGGCAAGCTCTAGTAACTTTTTAATGACCAAGACAAACTCTGCTGTTGTTTCTTTTTGCATATCAAAGCACAGCTTGCTCCAGAAGTTAATGAATGTCTAGGCTCCATAAAATTTTTTTTTGCTTTGTTTGTGATTATCTTACAGCGAGGATTTTATACAATAACTGACACCACCCTGCCTAATACTATGTGGATCCAAACATCTGTCCTATTTGCGTTTATTAAAATAATGTACCTGATCCGACTTACATACAAATTCAACTTGAGAACAAACCTACAGTCCCTATCTTGTACGTAACCTGGGGACTACCTGTTTATGGTAATATTATGACATAATGTGAACTTTGTTCAGCACTGCAAATGATGTCAGCAATGTATAAATAAACAGGAAGAAATGGCAAATAGTTTCTTGGTCAATGTAACATACAAAGTCTCTTGAACCCAACACTTCTACTTCCTTGCAGTTTTTTATAGTTCAGTTTCATTTTTGAACGTTTTAAACATTACAAGCCCTTGGCATTTTTGCCTAAAGAAAACAGAGACTAAACAAAACATAATTCTATTCTCAGACACGTGTCTCTAAGCAAAATATGGCTGATTCAATAAGGGAGTAATTAAATATATTGCTGGGAACGCATACAACTCGTATGATGAGCAGGTGTTCAGGAAGACTATCTTAGGTACTATCTTAGTAATGTTCTGACATTAACATCAAAGTGCGAATCTAACTGACATCCCATTTCATTACGCAAGTGTTGTTAAAGCCCAATTACTTTAATTGTATTAATTCCTGGAACTACTGGCAGGTATATGTGCGTAAATTGATGCTGAAACTTCATGAAGTGCTCACTGAACACAGACAGCTTGATGAGTGACATCTATGAGAATAAAATTATTAGAGATAATGCATTTTTCTATGAAGTGTTAGTAAATTTAGATTAACACAAAAGCAGCAAAAATGCTGAATCTTTATATATAACATAATTGAAGTGTAAAATTTACATTTAAAATAAAACTATGCTTTTCACTTAAAATGTGAACTAATACTAAAAGCTTTTCATCAATCCACATAAGGTGTGTGCTAGTGCTTTGACACGATATGCCCCAAGAAAAACCCAATGCCTCCAAGTATAGGGTACACATGGCCCATATATTTATTGTCCAATTGTCCTTTTTTATTTTATAGCTAATATGAAAATCATTTAGTTACCATTCATAGTTTAGTGTCAATATTTAGCTCTTCATCCATATGCTTCAAAAGGATTGGTTTTCCTAGATCAAATTTTTGGTGTAACAGGTATTAGGACCTGGGTAATCCTGGTGGAACAATGAAAGATACATAGACTGAAAGTAAAGAAGACACATACAAGGAGTAGGGTAAGAGAGAAGAAGCAGACATGGCTGTGTCCTGACCAAGCAAATATTTTGGAACTGACTTCCCCAGTGTGAAGTTAAGTAACAAATATTTGTTCAAACCATTGTTCTATGCCTAAAATATGGTGATAGTTTAGGTTTGTTTGTTTATGTATGCCTGTATTTTGATGTATTCATTGTTTTTAATCAGTGCTTGCTTGTTTGTTTATCTTTCTGTAGCAATTTTCACATCTTTAATTCAGTTAAGATATACATAATTCTTGATAATGCATATTTGCCCAAAGTCCCTCGAAAACTGCTGTAGTACCAAGAATAATATTTAGCCAAGCAAAATACTCACATTATATTTTTAAGTTTCTCATTTTATGGTTTCTCATTTTTAAGTTTCTCTATCTTATAAGTAATATTTTAAAGAATTATGTAGAGATTTGAAAAATGCAATGTTAGAATAAAACAAAGAAGAATGTATGGGTATGGTACGTAAAGTTTTTTTATATAATTTTATTTACAGTTTCTTTTATGACATTAGTTTTGGTTTTAGCAAAGCTCCCACGTACATAACATAGCAAACCATTTACAGTTAGGTCCATAAATATTTGGACAGAGAGAACTTTTCTCTAATTTTGGTTGTAAACATTACCACAACAAATTTTTAATGAAACAACTCAGATGCATTTGAACTGCAGACTTTCAGCTTTAATTCAGTGGGTTGAACAAAAAGATTACATAACAGTTGAGGAACTAAAGCATTTTTTTTACACAATCACTTTATTTCAGAGGCTCAAACGTAATTGGACAATTGTCTCAAAGGCAATTTTATGGGCTGGTGTGGGCAATTCCTTTGTTATGTCATTATCAATTAAGCAGATAAAAGCCCTGGAGTTTATTTGTGGGGGGATGTTTGTATGTGGAAGATTTTGCTGTGAACAGACAACATGCGGTCAAAGGAGCTCTCCATGCAGGTGAAACAAGCCATCCTTAAGCTGCAAAAACAGAAAAAACGTTTGTATTCAATCCAATACAAAATGAGCGTTTGAATTTACCAGTTCTGTACTTTGTATTAATTTTATATTATTTTGTATTGTATTGCATTTTTTTTTGCCCGACCTTCGTACGGGCATAACGGCTAGGTGGTTAAGATGTTAGTAACAAAGATATGTATGTTGTTTTTATATTTATAACTGCAATATTTTTTTTTCGCATTGTGTATTTTTTCATATAGAAAAAGGTTTTTTTTTTATGTACAGCTTCAATTCTACATCAGGCTAACAGGTCCCCTGAGGAAGCCGCATGGGCAAAGCGCGTATACTACCGGTATTCTATTTTGCAATACCGGTAGTGATAACCTGTCTAGATAAGAGGTTAAAAACCACCCTCTTGCCTTTTGACACAGCAAGGTGGACCTCATTGTTAATTTGATGTGTAAAATAATTTGATTATTTGTAAAATATTTGTTCGCTTTGTATTCCTGAAATATAGGAATAATATTGTACATTATAACGAATACACTGCCACAAAAAACAAATACTCTGGCTTGTATCTTCTTTTTATTGTTAACTCTTTGGTATCAGGGTATGTGGCTCCCCTCGACTAGGTAAAACTGATCAGCATTTCTTCCTTACTTTATTCCAAATTGCCAGCAAAGGGTTTTTAACCAAGTATTTGAAATAATCAATTTATTTTCAGCTTTTTAATTTGTCCGATTACTTTTGAGCCCCTGAAATGAAGTGATTTTGTTAAAAAAAGGCTTTAGTTCCTCACCTTTTTATGCAATCTTTTTGTTCAACCCACTGAATTAAAGCTGAAAGTTTGCAGTTCAACTGAATCTTAGTTGTTTTATTTAGAATTAATTGTGGTAATGTACAGAACCAAAATTAGAAAAAAGTTGTCTTTGTCCAAATATTTATGGAGCTAACTGTACATACAGAAACTACATTATGCTAATTATCAATCATGGAAGATTTAGTATTAATGTTTTTTTAGGAATAATTAGGATGATTGGCATAGACTGCTAAGAATTGGAAGGACCCCTTTAGCAATTTGTTTAGTTTACCCCGTGGCAGGTCAGGGCAATTTACCAAAAGCTAAAGTGTATGCAAAGTGATATGCCTAATCCTACCTGCAAAAGATGTATTGCAGATACTGTTCGCTACTTATATTATGACTTAAAAATATGATTTTATGTGATGCACATGGTTACCCAAAAAAGAAAACTGTGAGTAAGGGAATTGGAATGTGTTATTCATATTTTGTCAGCTTAATCATAAATATCAGTAAATGTTAAATATGACAACTTGGAGCAATGGCAAGGTGATGTACATTACCAGGCATCACTCCATAATGACTATGGAATGAACTAGACAAAAAAAATCTTTTACAGTTCTCACTTTTCTCCAGATATAAATTATGCTGTGCCAAGAACAGATTATGTAAGAAAATAATTAGCTTTAATTCACACATTAAATGCCTGTGCAATGCTGCTAATGTTATTCAAATGAATTCAAATGAATCTAGAATTTCTATTGAGCGTGAATAAAATTGAATAAAATATCGATGGGGCCCACCTCTATAAAGATACTAATGGTAAGTAAAAATATGTTATGTATTGTTGTTTATTTGTTCACGACATACGTTTATCGCTTGAACCTATGGTCTGATAAAGTGATTGATTCATAAAATGCTAATTCAGTGTTTGCTGCTTCAACTAAATTGAACAAATATTGTTATATTGAATGAGATACATGTTATGAGATAGATATGTTAGTCCACTAGTCACTGAGCATGTGGATTTGTGAACTTCAAGCTCTTTTATGATGTTTTGTGATATCATTTTTTATTGTGAATATTTATTAAGAAGTTTTTCTATTTTTCATACTTGTATAATTAGAAATAATTATTGAACTCTTTTTTATTCCCAAAACTCTCTAATTTTGGGAATAAAATTTTCTCTCTATTTTTCAAAACAATCTTTAATAAAGCTGTGTTATGGCAAAAGTAACAGGTTCAAAAGAAAGGTTCAACAGTTTCATCGAAATGTAGGCTTCCTGTCCTACTAAGAGCATTGTGTAACTCATCCGAAGGACAGCAATTTGTACAGAAACAGAAAAATATCACACAATTATTTTGACATTGATGGTGTCCAGGGAAACATCACATTCTAGATAAGGAAGTTTAACATTTATTTTTTTGGGGTGATAGGTACATGTACTCCTATTAAACCCAAAGTTGTTAAATGCCAACGTAATGCCATAACTAAGAAATATATTCATAAATCCAGCCTCCACCTATCCTGCAGGAAATGTCACTAAAAGGCAAATATTAAAAGCAAAATAATTCTGCATCTTTAGTGGTAATACTTAACCACACTGCTATTATTTTCATGTAAATTGTACATCTATATCTTACAAAAGATATATCTGAGAAAAAAACCAACGGACATTACCATATTATTAGTTTTATAAAGGTTATAGGTACAAAGTTAGTCAGGTTTGAAAAAGACATGGCCATCAAGTTTAAAAAAGGAATAATTAATGGGGATTGTTAAGTCTAGAGGCTATTAAATCTTAGCAGATGCCATTGGTTGATTAGTTTTTGCTATTTACTAGTCTTATTCTTAAAGCAGAACTAAATCCCAAATAAAAAAAAACACACTTAACCTTTAATCCCGCAGATCAGTCTATCCGTTGGGATATTTCTTCTTTGGGTTGTGGTATCCATCTTCGGCCCGGCGCAGAGTAAGCACCAGGACCCAACATCTTCTTCTCTCTTCTTCTGGGTTCTTCTTCCTGCGTCACACGATTTTGCACTGTGCAAGAACGAGGTTAGGTGACATAGATTGGGAAAAAAGATTGTCAATCTCACTGCGCATGCGTGAGATTGGCAATTTTTTTCATTGATGAAAGGAAAGCCACGAGCCCCCCAGGAGGCTTGATGTTGGTATCCCGGGAGGCTTTTGCTCCCATTCTGGGCGAAGTGCTGCACCCTTTTTTTTTTAAAAATAAACAAAATTTTTACTTTAAATAAAAGGGTTGTCTAACCTTTTATGTAAAGTAAAACTTCTGAGTTTAGGTTGGCTTTAAGTTGAAATGACACTGATGATGACTGCTAAGCTCTTGGATATGAATACTACCATGTTCCAAATTTAATAAGCAAATATTAGCAGAAGCTCAACCATGCTGACTTTCTGATGGCCAGGTGAATACTTATATCTTACCTAATCTCCCACTGTGTAGGTGCCAGACCAGTTGTCACTCTTCAAAAAAAAGTAAATAAAAAAAGTGCTAATTTCACTATGCATGCATTAGGATGAGCTTTCAGAATTTTGCATATAAGATAATATAAAGTATCTCTACAAAGTTTCTTTGGGCAAGCTAGAAGTAAAAAGTAGGGACTTGTAGGATTTGTAAGTAAAGGTTACAAAAACAACTAATAGATTTATTTTCCGCCCTCTATTGCACAAATGGAGGGGGATTCTCTCCACTAACTCACTATGAACAGCTTGATTTTCTTTATAAATGATAAACTTGCCTGTAATGACCAACCAGATTTTCTTGTCTTTTACCTGAGAAAATAAAAGAAAAAAAATCTGATTGGAAACTAACTCACTATGGACAGCTTAATTTTCTTTATAAATTAACTTTGTTCTGGGGATAAAAAAGAGAAGATTCAACCCAACTGAAAAAATACATGAAAATATGTTTCAGTTAGAATCCACTTGCCAGAATTTTTGGCAGTATTTGATTCCCAAGAGGGAATGTCAGTATCCCTTTTTTAAAAATCCCTGTATTACCATACTTTTTGCCTATTTCTTTAAGACTATTGACGCTGATTAGCACTATGTGCACCTGATTCTATATTTTGTTCTAGTCACCAGTCAGTTACAGGACAACATTTTATGCTATGAAGTACTATTATATATTGTTTTCTTCCTCTTTCCTGCTTATCAGTTCTAAATAATCAGACACAAATAAAGCTTTAAAACCTCAGTCATGCATCTGTTATTGGGATGCCCATAGGTACTTCACCAGTTCAGTTATTATCAAGAGATGACCACTCTACTGATCCACGTGGCAAAATGTTGAGGTTGTTATAGCAACATTAACTACATTACTTTAATTCTGAAAGATAAACAGTTTTAGCTCCCAGAAACCAATACAAACAAATTTCTCCAGGCATAAAATGCGTGGCGGTTGTTTCTTGTTATATACAAAATCATGATAATGAATGGTTAGGTTTTCCTATTAATGGAACATTTCCTCATTTAAAGTCAAGGGTTATTTTTATTTGTTTTTTTGTGTTTGGTTTGGTGATTCATATAATAACATATGCTTCAGTGTTTTTGAACTTCAACTATAACAAGACAAGAAAAATCATTTTAACATACCATAAACTCCAACATGACCATGAGTCCATAGGTACAGAATAAACTTCCTTTATCTGTAATTAAGGCTAGATTTACACAGAAAATACAGAAGATTTTTAGCAGTATAATCATATTACAAAAATTACTAATGACTTAGTGCTATGAGTAGCAATTGATCATTAAACAAATGAAACAAATGAATCCCTTTGTGTAAGCTGCACAAGTAGCATATAGTAGAAGTGATCAATTTTATACGATCACACTATGCTCCAAGTGCTATTGATTGCTAATGCATGCTACTTGTGCAGCTTTTTCCAATTTTAGCAATTCTAGTAGCACAACTAAGTACTTGAGTAGGCTGCCTAGCTCTGTTTTAAAGTCACATGGGTTTAGTTCATAAATGGCTTTATTAAAGAAAAACTGTTTTGTCTCTAAAGAGATAAAACCATGTAAAAGGAAAAGCCGGGTTTACTTGTGCTACCACTATAGGGCTCCCTAAGCTTTTTAGCAAATTAAACAGAACAATATTGAATATGAATATATTTATTGTGGACGTATGTGTGTCCTTGTGAGTTTTTTGTGTCCTTCCCACACTTGTCTGGGTTTGAGCGCCATTATACAAACAGTTGTGGTTGTTGATGAGCTAACAGATCATGAGAAGGAAAGCAGCCGGTAATATATAACATATAATATCATATTCATCAGTGATTGTTTTTGACAGTATTAAGGGCTTCATCATTAAAAATTTTAGCTGTACAGGACTGCACTGGAATATGCATCAATTATTCCAACTGATGGAGACATCTTTTGTTAATAAAGTAAATTAATTAAAGCTACTTTTAAACCTCTTCTTGTAAGGAACTTACCTTTCCAGCAAGCCCGCGGTGTCCCTGGGGATCACAGCCGCAGAGGGAGACACCGCTGCAGAAGGCAGCGTGGCCGAGGCTGCTGCCCTGCTCGCAGCGTGTCTGTCCCTGCAGGCGGAGGGAAACTACTGTTGGGCCAGGCGGCATCCCCAGCATCCCTATGGACGTGAACAGAGAAAGTCTTGTTCTTAGCACTCCTGCGCATGTGCAAAGTAGGGCAGGTCTCAGGTGCACGCGCTACCACGCATGCCTTTGTACCCCCCGGGGGCGAGGCACTCGGCTGTCTCGCCATGGGGCGGGACATAGCTTGAATTCGGCCTTGAACCAATCGGCCGCAGGGGATTCAGTTAGCCTCCAAATTAAATGGCGCCAGGTGGCGCAAGGTCATTGGGCACTCACATTTGAGGAGAACCTGTCCTGAACACCATTGCCCGCTATAAGCCTCTGTGAGTACAGTGTGCTTGGGTGCGTTCTCTGTGTTGGTTCATATTAACCTGTTGTGTCGTTACCAATAGCAACCCGGTCTGATACCTGATTCTGCCTGAACTCCGCCTGCCCTGACCTTGGATTGTTTGTGACTACTCTTGCCTGCTGCCTGCCCTGACCTCGGATTGTTCCTGACCTGCCTTTGCCTTACCCTTCTGTACCACTCTTATCGGACTGATCATCTGTGATTAACCCTTGCCTTGTTTTATGACTACAAATAAAAGGATTCTTGGAGTTGGCTGTGGTTTGTGTGCCCAGGCGCATTACACTTCATAGATAGAGTCTACTGTAGGTTTTAAGCAATGTAATTATGTTCCCGCTCCCGTGGGTATAAAAGTTCTCAAAACACTTGAATTTAACTGGTAAAACATTCACACATTAATAGAGTAATAAAAAATCTTAACTTTCTAGATAGGTAAAACTATACGGTGACTTGCAATCCTCAGACAGATCGGTGCTATGTTTTACCAAATTCCATTGTGGTTCTATCATGTTACAATTTGGCACCATGTTTCTGTTCTACATAATGTAACTTTTTTTTTATTTAACTCCAATTTAGGACATCATAAAGTGTATCATGGCAGGTAACGTGTAAAAGTTCTAAGTATTAGCTTTGTAATTGCATTTTCCCCTCTCTTTTTTCTGCTGTCACTATTTTTGTAAATCTATACTTTATTTTAGACAAAGAAGGTTACAGATTCCCTGCTACTCTCTCCATGCCCTCTTCAAGATCACCAGCTGCATTTACTTCTTTGTTTTAAGCTCTGTCTTGTTTCATGATTCCACACATCTCTTCAGAGAGCAGCCCTCTGACCACACTCTGCCACTGGGCTCTTCCTGCAGGGAGAAGGAGGCCAGCAGTACTGATGATCTTGACACTAATTTGGAAGTCTGCTTGATGCTCTAAGATTTGCAGAATCTTTGAATTTTTATCAAGGTTTCTATCAGCTTTACTTTAATATTTTGAATCTTTAGTAGCAAAGCATTAGCTTATAAAACAGACATTCAAACTAAAATCCCAGTATTAATAAATGTATGTCTCCTTTTGTGATAACTTTATATTTTCTGAACCATAGAATATTTGTCACGGACTGTATTTTCCCTCAAGCAGGCTGTAGTGTAACAAAGATTCATTTTGGCTAAAGAATAATGATGTCAAAGTATTATGCCTGCGTTATCAACATCTTCACGTTCCAGTCCTGTTTTTTTTGCCATGGCACTATGTCTGCATTATCTTCATCTTTGCTCCTATAGCACCGATGGACACGAAGACCCCACACCCCTTTCAGCAGGGACAAAAGAAGTCCCTGATCTTGTTACCTCTCTTCCTGTATTTTATGGATTTCTCCAGGCTCTTCTAGTTTTCTATAACTTATAAACATGATGATAGGTGTACTGAATTTATCTGATATAGATATTATGGTGGTTGCAAATTTGTATGGCAATGCCAGGTACATTGGAATATTTTGGATTATAATAACCTTGTTTGGGGCAGCTATGCAAATAGTCCTGTGTGGTATGTAAATTATTATTTAATGTAATAATATGTAAAATCATGCAAAAACATAACAGTTCTATAACTAGTGCTTGTAAAATAACTTTTCCAAACCAAATGTCAAATTATTGCCATCATGTTCTTTTCTTAGTGTTGGACCAAGTCTGTCACCTTAACAATCCTATGAAATGTTATACAGTGGTTATCCTGAACTATTACATATGTAATACCAGGCACATAAATCTGACCAGCAGTTCCTGTTTTTTAAATACATTTATTCAACTTTGAAATGTTTCAGTCAAGCAATTAATTAAAAGAAAAACTCAATGGTTGGCTGTGACAGGCCAGGCTTTAATACCAAATGTGATATTGGTATCTAATTCTGCATAACAGAAATCCTACCAGAATCTAGCACATTTAGAAGTCTTTGGAAGAACCCAATATTTCAAAAAGCAAAGCAGGCTTTCCCATAATGCCATGGCCCACCAATGAACAAACAGGCCAAATTCTGGTAATAGTAAATCTTTATTGTTGGCATCCTGGCAGGTCCTATTGATTGCCTGAGTTGCATTGTATATGTCCTACCCAGACCCTGTAAAAAGCAAAGGTCATTACTTTATTTTATTGCTGAGAGCATGGCTAATAATGTTAGATTGAAGAGTGAAAAAAAAAATTCAAAGTTCACAACTCACTACTGTGACAGTGTTAAATGATAAATTACAAAATCACTGGGACACCTTGCAATGACCTCTCTTCCATTCCAGACATATTGGGCCTGAGTTAATAAAGCTCTTCAAGGCTGCAGAGGAAACATATTAATCAGTGAAGCTGGGTGATCCAGCAAATCTGGAATGGATTATTTTAAAGTAATTCGCAATTTGCTAGCAACTGTTTTAAATCCTGGACCAGATCCATTCCAGGTTTGCTGCATTACCCAGCTTCACTGATGAAAGTGTATCCTCTCCAGCCTTGGAGAGCTTTAATAAATCAGACCCAATGTGTTTCCTCTTTTGTTATTTTCTACAACCCTGATATCCAAGGCAATGAGGTACATGTACTCTTTTTACTACTCATCGCCATTCAAATGCAAATGTGCCTTCCCTTTTTTTAGTCTCTATCTTCTTCATAAAGTTGGCTGCTATTTACAGATATC
Source organism: Pyxicephalus adspersus (assembly GCF_032062135.1). Classification (NCBI taxonomy): domain Eukaryota; kingdom Metazoa; phylum Chordata; class Amphibia; order Anura; family Pyxicephalidae; genus Pyxicephalus; species Pyxicephalus adspersus. The sequence continues at coordinate 144,491,637 of NC_092858.1, forward strand.
ATGAAAAAAGTCTGACATTTTTCATTGAGGGCCATCTGGGCCATCTGGTTAATCCTAACCCATCACCACAGTAAATCAACACTAAAGCATTCTATGGACTTCTTCTCTATGAAATTCAATGATAGTTCATACTCTAGGTAACAGTATTTTTCACATTTATCAATTTATGAATTGATAACTACTCAAGGTTTACTACATGTTATACAGCAAATACCAAGCACTAGAAAAAAAATGAAACGCTATATTATCTAAATAAGCAACAAAAGTAACAAACTGACTAAAATACTTCACACTGTTAACGACAAAGTAAACAAATGGTAAAACACAAACTAGTCTTAGAAAGTATGAAATTATATTCCAGAACTAAATGGTGTTGTGGAAAGAATGAATGTGAAAGCAACAAAAGCGTGTTTTCAGATTCGGATACACCAGCAGCAACATACTGGGCAGTGACAATTATGGATGACTGAGATCTCCAAAACTGCTTACATAGAAAAGCAACAGGGAAAACTCCATATGAGTGGAATAAAAAGAAAACTTGCAAAAAAACATAAAAGGTAACAATCAGCAGAAGTGTATTTTTTAATGAAACATCAATAAATCAAAGGCTTCTTGAAGTGATACAATCAAAACGATCTGAACAATAATTTAAGCAATAGGTTCCACCTGTACTGCAGGGGAAAAACAGTTTATCATCTGAAAAGCTGAACCACCCTCAACCTCATTCAGAAAATTGTTATGATCCAATAAAGGGTAAGGATGTAAAAATATGTAATACATATATTGTCTAAAAAAATGTATGATGTGTAATTTCATGGAGTACACTATGGTGGAGTTAAAACTGTGTATATAAGTATCTGTTTTCAATGTTTGTTGTTTTTAGCACTGTATTTAAATAAATGATGTAATTCTTCCTTTTAAATTGTTGTTAGGGGGATGTGGTTCTGAAGGATTATATCTCCCACTCAATAAGCAAAATTACCCTAAAATCCAATTAGATCATCCCAGGTAGACCTTTTTTAATAAGAAGGTTATGGTATGTCAAAGCCAAAGTAAGTGTCTTAGGAAAAAATCCCATAGATAAAGCTAAAACATATTTGAAACAACTCTACACTTTGGAACTTAGAGGATTTGGCTGACAAACAGTATATTTTTATATTGCAACCACTACAGTACATGTCCAGATATACCCTGAGGCGGCGTGTGGGCGCCTAGGGGCCAGTGTGTGGTTAAAATATTTTGGGGAATGGACTCTACCTGGTTCCTAGACCTGCAGCTGGAGGGGTAAACTGGAGTGTCTTGGTTTTAGTGCAAGACTGCACAGTAAATTGGGTTTTGGTTAAAGTTGATGGTAAAAGTTATTGGTTTAAAAAGGTGTTATTAATATGTAAAGTATATGTAAGAGTATAAGGTTATACGTTATTATATATGTTAACTTATGTTAATTTAATAATATGTATATTATGTGAATATGGTTATTATTACAAGTATTTATGGTTATTTATGGTTATTTATTGTTATTTATGTTGCTATAATAAACGGCTGCTTGCCAGCCAATTTAAACCCAAAGAAGGTGTCTGTGATTTTTGGGGGGTGGCGTGTATTGGCTGGTAGGCAGGGGTAGTGGAGAGTGGGAAAAGAAAAATTTTATACAGTAACTGACACCACACTGCCTAATAATTTGTTGAAACAAACATCTGTCCTAATTGTATTTTTTAAAATAATGTACCTGTTCCGACTTATATACAAATTCAACTTAAGAACACCCATTTTGAATAGGGTTAACAGAGTCACCAGTTAAAATATCAGTAGTGCTTTTGATTGTGTGATTTCAGCTTGTAACCTATATTATATGAATTGATTAATTGCAATGAACATTATGTTCACTTTCTCTGAACCTGTTTTCAAGAATGAGACCAACTATGGCAAAAGTCAAAGGCATTCCATGGGACAACAATATACAGGCTGCTTTTAGTTTATTTGAAAGAAGAACAAAATATTTTGATTTTGAACTTGTCAGTATAAATGTGTGATGTGTGATTATTTAATAAAAAGTGTGTACATATCTAAAGATAATGACAAGCCTATTTCCCTGCATGTGCACGGCTGCAGAGGTGTGAGGCTCCATGGAGGCTTGACAACATGAGAAGGCTGCAGTGGTGAACATCAGGTCCCTCCTGCATCTGAGGTCTCCATAATGATAAAACTGTTTTCTGAAGACTGCAGGGAGTACATATGCTGCATTTTGTGTTAAATGTACACTTATACTATAAAGCCAAGTGCTTCACTAAACAGTCTCTTTTTGATGCACTTTGAGACTATGATGTGTGCTTGTTTGGGAAGAAACAGTCCAGTGGGAAAAAACCAAAGCACTTTGAAATATTTGCTTCTTAGAAGCTTACAGGCTTTCGCCACTGATTGAAGTATAATAAATGATTTATCTTGTATTAACTTGATGGAGAGAAACACATGCAGAGCACCACTGAGCTGTGCATGGCATTTGTATGATTGAGTTTATTAACTAACATTCAGGCTTTGTCATTGCTTCATTTAGGCTTTATATTTGACAGATTGTAACAAATTACACTCTATTTGTAAGCTAGTTTATTTTCATTTAAATGGGCAGTTTAAAACTTATAAAAACCATGCTTGTTTGGCATTCTTACATTTGTACATGTGTGCATCTAGTTTGTGGAATTACACCCAAAGAAAGCATATAATGTGTATGGTCCAAAGCACTTGCATCTCAACTTCAGGACCCAGATTTAAAAAAATGAAACTGTAAGACATAAACCTTTTATTAGGAAATGTTTAGTTATTTTCTGCTTATTATATTACTTTATTATGGTATAAGAATCTTTGGGAATCGATACTTACTGATATCTATTTTTCTACGTAGCTAAGTAGCTAACGGTAATTCTTTCACATTGGGCCTGATTTATTATCTACAAGGCTGGAGAGGATACACTTTCATCAGTGAAGCTGGGTGATCCAGCAAACCTGGAATGGATCTGGTCCAGGATTGAAAATGTTAACTAACAAATAGCAAAGGTATCCATTCCAGGTTTTCTGTATCAACCAAGTTCACTGATGAAAGTGTATCATCTCCAGCCTTGGAGAGGTTTAATAAATCAGGCCCAATATTTTGAGATCTTTCTTTCTTTCTATGCACCTGTTACAAATGTAATGTAACCAAAACATTATACCATGACCAGGGACTTTGCCATGATAGAACTTGCCGTAACTTCCTAAACCAAACATTCAAAAGGAAGCAGACACCCAATTTTTAAGATGGCATTATTAAATGGGCTAATACACACAGCCGGAGACCTAGAGATATTGATTTCTAGCCATTTTCCTGTAGAAAGTATGTTGTATGACACACAAGCAAACAACTGTGCATCCACACATCTCCGGTTCTAACATTGGGGCCCAAAGTCCTATTTAGTGATGAGGGCTAGACTAAAAAGATGCTGTGTAGTCTTCAGTTAAATCCTTGTAGACCAGTGAAGCCCGGTTCTGTTGTCTATCTACCAATTGTTGTCCTGGCTTGATTTTATACCTGCTTGTGCTCTGTTTACCTGTGGCTGCTCAGGCTTGCCATTCGCTCTGCTTCTGCTCTGCCTAGCATTTGTTGACCAAGTTAATTCCTAACTATGATTCTCCCCTATTGATTACCAATGTAGCATTGGCCTGACGCTTGACTATGACCAAGGCTGTTGACTTCAGCTTGGCCTAGACTTTGTCTCACTACCTTTGTCTACTGTCCTGCTTTTCATGACATCCCAGTCTACATAACCTGCTTCTAAGACTTGTCCAATGCCAATCTACCTTCTGAACCAACTTTTAATTTGCCTCTACAAATTGGACATTTGGAACTCATTCTGCTTTGTGCTGTTTGATTCTCTGTCTTTAAGCACTTAAATCAATACAATTTTTTAAATGCTAGATAAAAAAATAATTTTATAGGCATATGCATGCCAATAAAGAAACACAATTGTGCCTCACATATTAGGTATGGTTGAGCACTTTTGAATAAGACCAATAATTTTATGTGCTGTTATTCAAGGTTAACTTCAAATTGTAGAGCTAGAAAGACTTTAAAAGCATTACCTAAAGCCATTTTTTTGTGCTGTAGTTTTTTCAGCATTTAACAGGCCCACGTAATTTTTGAAGTTTGACATATTTTGTATATAGCCTTATATTTTTTGTGATTATATTGTGTTTGCATGTACCAAAAATAATTTGTATTTTTTACTAAAAATTTGGGTTTGATATTCAGCTGTAGGATAGAAAATTGCAACTGAGTTTATTTAATTCTTTATGGGTTCTCTTCTTTAATATATATAAATATAATATAGCGGCAAAAACAGTCTGACAGTGAAGGGTTATAAGACATAAAAATATTAACGATAAAAGGATTTTTTGTTTGGCAGGTGAACATGCTGAGGTAGAAAGGGAAAGCATCATTCCATAGAGGTGATTATAGTATACTATATACTGGTGGTAAAAGCAAGGCGTTTGAAACAAGCTTCTGCGTATAATAATTTGTGGAAACTGGCCGTGTTTGACTTTGCTGATAGATATAAGAATGTATGAATTGCGGTTGAAAAGAAAAATACAGAATATTACTATTATTGTTCATATCCATAGCAAACAACAAAGAGAGAAAGTGAAGTTAGATTTCTTTAACACTGGAAACTGTGCATGCAAAGACTTTAAAAAATGATAACCCCTTCCTGTCCGCTATATAACAGTGAAAGTTGCTGGTAAATAAAAGGCTTGTGACATCCAGTAAGCCAGTTTGTTGTGCCTCTCAGGTCAGTTTGACTGACACTAATGAACTTCTGGCTATCTGTAATGGTGACATTCTTCCCACTGGCCAGCAATTTAAATGGGGTAAAATGGGGAAAAAAATAAAAAAGGTCAGGAAAGTTTGCCATAAGTAAAAGTAAAAAAACATTTTTTGTAATATCTATAACTTTATTGAGTTTCTATGGATACAAAAATTTCAATTTATGTTTCAGGTTACCGTTTTTGTCATGGATAATAGACACTGAGCCACACTCGGTATTACCGCTAGAGAGGTTAAAGTGCTATATACAGATCCTTATTTTATCATAGCTTGTCTAGGTTCAAGTTCAACAGGAATGGAACACAGCCACCTATACCTCAATTGTATAGGAAGTCATTCGCTATTTGCTTGCAAACATTTTCTCTCCTGGACTAGATTTATTCCAGGTTTGCTGGATCACCCAGTTTCACTGATAAATTTTATCTCCACCCTTGGTGAGCTTAAATAAATCAGGCCCAAAGTTTCAATATAATCATATTTTCCTAAATTGCTTTATTCTTATAAATAGTTGCAGGTACAGGAATATACCTGTTAATCTTTGAGAAATCCATTGGGCTTCCTATTTCTTGTTTGGACTGACAACTGAGTGCTTTTGCTGCAGCAAATTCCCAACCTCCCAGTCCATTCCCAGTCCTGTTTGCTGGACTACAGAACTTCATCTATACCTTACTGTTTCTGTCCTTCTCTATATGCATACATTCATTTGTTTTCTAGCAAAACAATGTTAGTGTCTTGATTTTGGTGCTTTCTCCTCCAGTGTAAATATAGAATATAGTTCTAAGACATGTCTAAGCCTGCATGCAGTGGCCCATTCCAGAATTTTTAGGCCTGGTGATGATGCCCCAACAAAAATGTGAAGCTGTTTTTCACTACAGAAACAGAATAAATGGCAAAAAACACAATTCTAGGAAATGCTGCAGAGGAGGAGAGGATGTGAAAAGTTAGGTAATGCCTAGGCACTTTAATGTTGCTGACTTTCAGTAGCGCATATCTCCTCTTTTAAGTGTTATTGCATGTTGATTGGAGTAGGTAGGGGAATGACATACTTATGTTGGTCTAGAAGGGGTTGGGAGCAGGAAGTAGAAAACCAATCCTAGCTTTATAATTGATATAACATTCAGTAATGCAAAAACAATCTGACCATCCTCAGACAGCACTACACAGATTCTCATAAATAAGCAAAATGCTTGTCCTGGTCAACAATGAGAAGAAGGCAAGAGCAAAGACTATCAGACAGAAAGGGAGTGTGAAATAGCAGTAGCATCAGTTTTCTTAGCCTATCTTATTATTTATGCCCTCGCAAGAGCAGCTGGTCATAAGTTTAATATTAAAAATAATAAACAGAAATTATATATGCAGCGTTAATATTATTACTATTAAACAGGATTTATATAGCGCCAACATATTACGCAGGACTGTACATTAAATAGGGGTTGAAATGACAGACATATACAGGCAGTGACACGAGAAGGGGAGAGGACCCTGCCCAGAGGAGCTTACAATCTAAGAGATCACAGTCATTTTAGGTGTGGCCCTTCTAATGCTAAGCCACTTCAGTGGATTTCTTTCAGTTGCTAAGATCTGGACCACTGGCACACATTATAGATCACTTCTCATAATAGCAACATCTCAGCTCCAGTGGCCGATCCCTTTCTGTGTGTTCTTCCAATTTTGTTTTTCCAATACAAAATGCAGACACTGACTTTTGTCTCAGATCTAGCAGCAGCAACATAACTATGTGATGAAGGTGTCCGCTAGTATGCCAGCAAGAAAGATGAAGAAAACTCCATTCCTCCCCAGGGGCTCATTGATGGGCCTTGGCATTAGGGGAAAGCCTACCTTATTGCTTCTCAAATTTTGAACAGCAGATTGGGTTTATCTGAACAGAACTAACAGTGTTATATTTTGAGATCAAAAGGCTGCAGAAAGAGCTCTTAAGCTGTGTCATGCAAAATGCCCCCCTCCCCCCCATCAAGCCTCCATCATGCAAACGAGTGGGCAGGAAAGCCACGTTCATATCTAGGAGTCGTCTGTATGCCAGATGTCCTTAACCCGAAGACTACCTGTAATTTATACTTTTTCATTCTGCTAAAGTCTAAATTGTATGGACATCTTTACAAGATAGGTTGGTACAGGACTAGAGGATTTTGATTTTTGTAGTTATATTTGTCTACTCTTGTTTTTTAGAAGCGTGTTCATTGTTTATTGGTTCATTAAGTCATGGCTTAATAGTTCACAAATGCACAAATCAAAACATGTAAGACTGACTTTTTGGCAAAAACCAATGATGCTAATATGCCCATGTAAGAGGGACTGTGTTGATGGACTTTGGAACAGTATCTACGAGACAGTGCATGGCGCTTTCAGGTGCATCCATCTCTCATTTACCATTGACAGCTGCTTTTGTGTTCCCAATGACTTGCATATGGAAAGAAGCAGTTCTGAAGTGAAAAAAGGCCTTAAGAATGATTTTTGTTATTGCACATGCGATCATATTAGTTCCTACTGATCCTATGGAATAGTAGATTACAGCATGTAAACAGAACTAAGTTCTCAGTACTTTTAAATACTAGCAATACTAGTACCTATACTATGTGAAATGCACACACAAAACTTTTATTGTCTTTTAGGGTGCCTCATGAAGCCAAAACCTTTTGTTTGCAGGTGGGTTCAGATATGAGGCCTGCAGTTCATCTCACCTGTTCTGTCTACTTCCACATCTTCTGTGTCAGTAAGGCTGCCCATCACATTAATGTTCCAACAGGTGGGTATATGAGATGACCACAATGCATCCATTGCTACATGGATTTTGGGGTCACCAGGATGGTCTGTAACAGTGTTTGTCAACCTTTTTTTTAACATGGGGGAACCCTTAAAATAACTTTCAGATCCTCAGTGAACATTTACTATAATTACTATATCCACAGCCCACAGTACATTAGTGTGGTGATCTGTAGGAAAAGTGCCTCTTACATTGTTGGCAAATGGGAAGGCTTCCACCCTTACAGATGTAAGTTACTGAAGTCAGTTAAAGAGGAAGTAAACCCAAAACAATAAAAACACATGTACCTTCAATCCCACAATCTGTTCGTCGGGTGGTTTCTTCCATTGAGTCCAATGACGTTCCAGTATTCGTCTTCGGCCTGGCGCAGAGTGATCTCGCTGTGCATGCATCGGCAATTTTTTTTCCCTATTGATGATAGGACTCCTTGGGCATGTGCAGAATCAGCAGCCAAGAGCCTCCTGGGATGCATGATGAAGGTATCCTGGAAGCCTCTGCACTCCCATTCTTTCTTGATTGCTTAGGCCATCGAGAAGTAGGTGGTTGCACTTAAAAAATCACAAGCAAACAAAATTTGTACTTTAAATAAAGGGTTGTCTACCCTTTTATGTCAAGTGAAAATTCTAAGTTTAGGTATGCTTTAAACTGACCTGAGAGTCACAAACTGTTCATTGCTTAAGGAACCCCTAACAACCTCTGGAGGAAGCTTAGGGTTCCACAGAACCCTGGTTAAGAAACACTGCTCTGGAAGATATGTAAAAGTACAGGTTCTCCTTGATTTTCATTCTGTTCCTGTTTCATTGGGTTGTGTTTCTGGAAATGTCTAGGTAATTTACATTCTGCAAACTATAAACATTGATTCCACTTTAAAATGATGGTAAATGCTATAACTGAATTATATGAACACCACTTTGCTTTAGAGTCACTGTACACAAAATAATATGATTGTCTTGTTTGCTCCTACTGTAGCTGCAAATAATTATTAACAATCATTTCAAGCAACATTGATTTAGTGTCTGTATGAGGCTTTAGACACACTGAGCCTTACATCCAGTTTGCAGCTGAACACCCCCAGTATTGTCCATCTCTCCCAATTACCTCTATGGCCCTACAGCTATGCCTGTACAATACAGTAGAGGTACCTGGATGAAAAATGGATGTAAAAAAATGTTACATGATATATTAAATATGATAAATATTGTGAACACATAAAGTACACCAGGTCACAGCGCAGTTAGACAAAAGCACTGTTTTCAGTGATGTCTTTATCTGTATGTCTGTTTATGCATCCACCTTCGTTTGGGAATAATTTTGAATTCAATTAACAGTGTTTTAACCTAATTACTTAATACTGAGCACATGAAAATGATATGTGATGCATGCATGCTGCTTGTATAATAAGGACTTACGGAACAATTCATGCATTTGTATTTTAATTTTAGGTAATAAGTAGAATTCAATACTCATGCAGCCCGGGTTACAGCTCAATAGGTATGACTTAATGAGAAAAATAGGATTAAAATGCAATATTAGAGAAAACTGATATCCCTTTGAAAAGAAATGAGAAAAGTAATATTGTGCTGTATTACTGTTTTTCGTTCTGTTATAATGTGCGAACTGGTAAATTTGAGCATCCTGGGGTTCACAAACCTGAACTTGGAACTAAATCCCACTGTCTATGGGAGGCTGAGCATGCTAACTCTGGATATTTTTAGTGTTAAAATGCAAACTACTACCGGTATGAAAAAATCGGACAGTTTTGCACTGCCATGGAGGGCGATGGTCAATAGAAAAAACACTGTGATGAGAAGATCTTTTTTGTTGCTTTGATAGCAACATTGAACCTACACAAAAAAAAGAAATGGATTAAGCTATGAACAGTGTTTAATTTGTTTAATAAACCAAACACAGAATATAAGGTTTGTTGGGGGGCTTAAAGTGGAATTTGGGCAGTGTTGGTGATCTGGCAGAAGGTGGAGGCAAGTGGCAGACAGTTGGGACTGGTAATCAGCAAGTCAGGTCAAAGTACAGCCTGAGCACTAGCTAGGGAGACTTCCAAATGGTAAGGAGCTGATGCAATTTCATAGCACAATCTATCAAGGCCAAAATAGCCTCTGCCCCTTTAGTGAGTTCCTCCTCCCTGTGCTGTGCCAGTGTGTGCATGATAGCCCACAGACATGTAAGCCTAGGAAGTGCAGCTCCATCCTCCGCCAGACAGCATCAGAGAACGGGCGCTGTGGAAGCCTGGAGCTTTCTGGGTCAGACAGGAACCTATAGGTCACATACCTAATCTTTAATTTTTTCACCAGAACTAAAACACATCATTTAAACAAATAATCTAGTAATTGACTGCAAGATGGACCTTGCATTGAAAATACTTTATAAGTCATCTGGAGGGCGGGTTCTTAAATTTTTTGGGTGGAATGAATTTGGGAAACAGGGACCTTTTAGACTTGAGGTTGAAATTTTCTCCGGTTAGCCACTCCCAGCTGCCCTTGGCTTACATATCAATTCCTTGCCTCCAGAACATTCCTGTTACCTGTGCTTTTGTGAATTATTAGTGAATCTCTGTTTTGTTCTGGAATCTACCATCCTAACTTCTAGGCGTGCTGTAGAAGAAGCCTCAGAATCTTCCAGTTTAGTACCATGCATGGATAAATCTGGCATGACCAGTGTCATGGTTATATATTCTAAACTAATTAAAGTTACTCTAACTACTCTTCATACTCTTGCTGTATTAAGTGCATGAAGTGCCAGTGAAATCTAGACAAAGTCAACATTAATTTACATTGCTATAGAGACAAAATTAAAAATCTTTATAGGTCTTCCACAACCCACATAATCTAAACCTTGAATGTCCTAGTTGCTGCCTAGATGCATGTTCCTTTCTTAGAAAAGCAGTGCTTGAGTGCGGTGCAGAGAGAAATGTAAGTCCTTGATGTGGTCTACACACATTTTCCCACTGTCTAACCATTAATCTCCCGTTACTGGCCACAGACTGCTTTAAACCAGAACATATTAGGCTTTTCTTTTCAGGCTTCACTCACGGTATACATATTTCATTGTCATGTCACAAGAATTAATGGACAGGAGCCAATCAATATAGTCTGTGGTTATATGATCACTGTGACAGCCAGTCACTGTGGTCACAATGAAAAAGCTTTTACTAAATAAAACTTGTCTGTGTATCCAGCCCTGCTCCCCCTCCTGTCAAATTGTCTCTTTCTGTGAAAAATGATGCTTACTTTATTTTTTTTTTCTGGAATAAATATAACTCTTATTGCTTTTTGTGTAATATATTTGTTACTGGAACCAACAAAAGTATTTAAATAAATATATAATTCATAATTTTAGCAATGTTTTCCTATACCTCTAAAATGAACAGACTGTAATTGTATGGTACCAGTAGCAAATTAGTTTGAGACAAAAATGAGGCTCAGTTAGATATAAAACAAACCTTCCCTTTGCCAAGGTTCACAAAAACCTTGGCCAAATTACAATTCCAGTTTATAAACAACTCACCGGTGCATAATCAGTGAACAGGAGACCCAGTTATTGCCATTGGGCACTGTGATCTTCCTGTCCTACAGTATTCAAAGGGTGAAGAAAAGCTGTCCAAAGCAGACTGCACGTCAAAGACATATCTGACCTTCCTATGACAGTCACGTGCAATTGTTCTCTGGGAATTTCAGTGGCCAGGGGCTGCAGTTTAGGTAAATAGGAAGGCTTAGCTACTGGGTTTTATTCAAAAAGTCAAAATTTGCATAACAGCAATAACCCTGTTTAGTGTGTTCCTGTTGCATTTTCGAAGTAGTGTAAAAAGATGAATGTAGTGTGAAGGCACCACTATGTTTACTTGCTTGGGGAATGGAAAGATTTTCCTTAAAACTAAAGACAAATAAAGTACTCTCAGTGAATCTGGACATTTTACCAGTAAGCCTCAATCTGCTTTGTATCATTTTACCAGTTCACTAAACCACACGTCTCTCCTCTACCATTCTTTTAGAGAATTACTATTCTTTATGGATGGTTTTTAGGATGGAAACCGAACAAAGCATACTATGTCATTATTTGGTAAAGTATATTAAAGATGTGGGAGATCCTAATTTAAAACTAGAAACAGATGAATCTGTCCTGGTTAAAATTGTTCAAGTCTCTATTGACAACTTCCAACCGATGGGCAGCATAACTGCTGCTTCAGGCATTCCGAGCATTAAAAGAACCTATGGTGAGATTGAACATAAACTATCCCTACCCATAGTCACATGCAGCCCTAATTTTCGGATCCCCATTTAATTCCACCACTTGATTGGAGGGTACCTAATAGGTGGGACAACACTTGTTTTGAGCATTGACTCTCTTTTAGGGTAGTCTACTGACACTCTGAGAGTTAGTGAACTGGTTTCGCTTTGGATCACCTTTCTACAGTGGACTTACCCAATTTGAAATATTTGCCTTATAGAATAAATTGCTTAATTTTCCCATTTTTGTTCATATCTACCACAATATTCAGAACATACAGCTGCAGTCCGTTAGGAAGTGGTTAATGGTTACCCTATTTTTGCTGTTTCTTTTTCTTGTGGACACAGATTTTATACATATATTTAAAATGTATTTTAGTATAAGGGAAATAAAACCAAAAATTAAGTTTACCTTTGGGACTAGGGCACTTAGACTGGTAGATCTAACCTTCCATCTCAGGAAATAAGAGAGATCTCAAATGGGAGACCTATTTATCAATGACTCCTCACATATCTAGGACAAAATGGGCACCCTTACATCAAGAAAAGGAGATGTAAAGCTTTTCTAGGTCAACTTTAAAAATCTCTAGACATGGTATGCAACTGTACAAAGAGTTTGAATACATGTGAACCTAACTTTAGCATAGCACTCAAAGCAAGATTTCCCTAAAGGGTGAAAAAAGCCTCAGTCCCCATACAGCCATGTCTCATTGCTGACTATTTTCAAACGGATGTTGGTTAAAAAATTGCTATAGCACATTACTCAAGTGCAAGTCGAAATGTGTCAACCTCTCCCTCCCTCTGGAAATAAGTTTGCGGGCCAAGGCTCGTGTTCTGTGAAGTGAACTGATGTTAAAATGCAAATAATGGAATATGAATGAAGCAACAAACTACTGAAGAAATACGACCAGCTGGATTTTGATTTCAAGAGCAGTGAAAATCAACCACAAAATTTTACGGTATTCAGAATGAAAGTATGTGATCACTAGTCAGATTATCTTATTCAATTTAAAAAAATCTTAAAAATATATACTTGTTCTCCAGGCTGGGCTGGCAAAGTTAGTAACACTAGTTTGGTACTTTCTCACATGTGGGTTCATGGCTTGGTGCATTGTCTTTTAAAATGCAGTTATGTTCTTGACCGACAGTATGTTTATTTTATTATGTGAAACAGAACGGACACTCGCCAACAAAAGAACATAGCTAATAAATAGTAACCAAAAAACAAAAGTGTAATATATTGCAGCCCAACAATGTTTAGATGAGGGAGCTTTTATCCTTATGCTTCCCTGGTAATTCTGACAATAACTTGTTGGTGGCTACAATCTCTACTCTACAGAAAACATATCACACAGTTTGGACCTAAACACACCTGCATTAGTTCATCTCCATTACAATGGGGCTGATGAGATCATAAGCTTACATCAAAAGTAGAAGAATGATTGGGTTGTCCATGACATTTGCTATTTTCACAAGAAGTAACAAGGTTTTTTCTAATAAGATCAGTAGGTATTTGCTCTTACTGAGTCTGTTCTAAGACTGCAAAAAGCAAACTAGTGTAGCAAACAAATTTAAGGACTGGTAGGCTCGTATATATTCACCTTTTAGTTATGTTATCCCTTAAATGCCAAGAACACATTCTGTCTTTCTCAATTCCGATTAAAGTTTTACAATTTACTTGAATACACTAACAGGTGAATGGGCTGTTTAAAATTGTTCATTGGAAAAAGTAGATAGATAAGAGCTGAATATATTATTTTTAATATAATAAAAATACATTTAGTATGTATTGCTGCAAGTTTATAATCTAGTTTATAAACTTTTTCAACTAGGAGAATGAATTACAAAATGGAATATGGTTATGGAAATATAATATGTGAGACAATATCACAGCAGTAAAGAACCTGATTCACTTGCCAAGTAATAAACAGAGAAAAATCAATGTTTGTTTGGTGTTAGTCATTTACATTTCAATAGAAAGGAGCTGCCTATCACCTGCAAAGAAGCTGCATTGAGTCAGATCACAAAATATTGCTCATTGCTCAAACACTGCAAAGAATTGTTCAGCATGGCAACATCTAGGCTAAATTTAATATTACAATGTATTAATAAATAAATAATAAATGAACAAATCGCAGCATATTTTACAGAACACAAAGTGTAGGTTCAGACCTGCGGCAGGAATATGCATTCCTGCATGGCTCCTGATGGTTGGTAGCTTGCTAGCCACTTGGTTGCCCACTTGTTCTTTAACAACCAACGTTGGCAGATCTAAAAGTAGGTGGCAGTAAGCAGTACTGAACCATATACTGCTGTCCCCATGCTCTTTATGACCTGCTGAGGGTAGATGCTGCATGTAGCGTCTCTCCTGAAGCAGCCTTTCATTGCACTGACATTGCACTTACAGTCTGAACAAAGCCTTACAAATTACCAACTCCTTTCAAAGTACTGTTAGAGCTTCTGTCAGGTTTTTAAGAGTTGGTATTCTTGGTAAGTGAGGAAGATTAGAATTTTTGACATTGTTTTGCTATCTGTGCCTTGCTGTCTAGTGACTATTGTTGTTCGAATAGCACACTATTTGATTCGACAACTATTCGATCGAATAATGATAAATTTCCTGGGTGATCAAATGCCGAATTCGAACACCATTGAAGTTAATTTTTTATGGGTCTTTAAAAGGCTGAAAGAGTAATCAGATTGCTCCTGCAGCCCTTTACAAGTTGTATGGGTTGTTGGAGAGAGTTTGTCTATCAAAAAACACATAGTACAGTGCTGCCTCAGCAATTGCTGTTGCCATATTGTGCTACCACTATGTATTGGATAGAGATTCTCTAACCAAGAATACAGGGCACTACAGGTGATGAATGGTGACAAGTCCCCATTCATCACCTGTAGTGCCCAGAGATCGTAGTGGTAAATCTCACAGGGGAGACATAGACAGCAACAAAAACCAGAAAGTTTTGTAAATACTATCAAACTAAGATAAAAGATTTTACATGCACTGACATTTTTTCCTCTGAATCATAAAATGCCATATATGTAGTGGGAGACAGTGATGGAGACAGTGATGGGGACAATGGTGGCGATAAAGAGGTACAGTAGCAACATACTGTAGGCCAGAAAAGATAAAGTATGCTGCCAACCATTGCCTGATATGCAAGCTGAACACTTTGTTGACCAAGCTACTGGTGATATAGACACTGCTGACCAAGTTGGTGGAAGCTAAATTCTTTAATGGACTTATGGAGTATCCTTAGCCCTACTGGACAATACCAAACTACTATCTTTAAGTTAAGCTATCTACACATGTAGCCTAAAATGTGTCTCGTTCCCTGAAAGTTGCCCTGTTTGTTGAGGTTCATGCAATGGCAGAAACAGTGGCTAAAGGAACGGGCAGAACATGTTCTTCATGGCCCATTGGATGTTTTATCCAGCATGAGTTTCAACCTCAACTGAGAGTAAAACTGCAAAACTCTTCCACCCCTTAGTACGGCATCTGTAAGCTCAAGCGCTGCCAAGCAATCCCTTATCTAGTCATGAGTTGAGAGAAGTTATACCACACACATTTTGCTTTCCACCAAAAACAATTTGTGCACTGACTATCCCTTACAACCTCTAAATAAGCAATCTGATAACCAAAAACAGTACTAATACAAGTATTATGGCTGCACTTTACTTGAAAAATAAATCACACTCCTTGAGCTAAATCTGGTTTTGAATTTCTGAAGTAATGCCCTGGTTTGCAGGATGTTTTGGCCAAGGCCAAAACGGTCTGTGCCCACTTTAGCAGCTCCTACACGGAAGAGGGGGTAGAACAGAAGAAACTACCAGTGGAAGAATAGTGAGGTATGATACCAGGAGGTTACACAGGTCGTCACCAGTATTGTTGTCATCTGCTGAGGATGGATGATGAAGACCTGCAGCATGGGGCAGAGGGAGCAGACTCGGTGTTAAACTTGGCAAGCATGGCAAGTTGTATACTGGTTGGTATCCACAGCGACAAGCATATCATTGACACCAAACAGAGAGATGACTACTGGATAGCCATACTCTTAAACGTTAGCTATTGCAGCAATTGTGGTAAATTTGTCAGGCATTTTTAAACTGATGCAAAGCTCTGCTAATATGAATAAACATGTGCAGCCATCATAATACAGCCTTAATCTGTTAGGTATATCATCTCGCCAGCAGGCAGCGTTTAATTCTTTATTTTAGCTGTCAGTTGCCAGATCCAGTAGCAGCAGCAGCGGCAGCAACATCACAATCAGGTCCAACCTTAGCCTCTTGGACATGATGGCAAATTATACCCAAGCGCAGTGGCAGCATGAGCGTGAGAAGTTGGAAGATAAGATAAGGCAGAAAATGACTCAATGAATTACCAGGGCAAGGGCTGTCTTGTCTTACCTGAAGTGTATTGTCAGAGACAGTTTTTAGTGTGGCGGTTGAGATGTCAGCTCTTGCTGCATTCTCTCATTGTGCACTGCGAGTCCAGGTCTCTCTGGAGACTTTCAATGATCTAATACAGGTACTCTATTTTCCTACACCCCCACTGTTTCCACTCTTGGTAAATATTCAATCAATATAACTCATCAACTAGAATATCAGCTAAATGTTTTCTACATGATTACCAATTGATGAAGCCAATAGGCGAATCACGTCGGGTAAATCAAAGAGACATTTAGATCTTTCTCTAAAATGCTGATACTTTAAAGAAATTTGATGTAAAGTTCTTGGTCGTTACTCTGACCCTAAAAATGGGCCGGACCAACAATGACTATTTACTGTTTATGGAACCATTGTTTATAATTGTTCAGTACCAACTATTTGAAACATTTATGTGTATGAAATTAATACTTATTGAGTTCAAGTTAAAAAAACCCATCTCTCTGTTCTAGCTTTTTTTCATTTTCTTTTACTAATATTACCACCAGACCTGTCACACTTACCTCATCTTCCCTAAAACACAGATGCCTCTCTCCTGCGCACGTGGCAGTTCTGATTCTGGGCCAGCCTTTGTTTCCAAGCTTAATCAATTCCATCCAATCTGCTGGCCAAGAGAAAATAGTCTCTTAAACATCCTTGGCTATTTAGCTAGCTCACACACTGCACTCAGTGTTCGGGCAACGTGTCTACATGACTGCCGAGCCCCTAGTTCTGTTGAGCTAGTTCTTGTTCACCTGTAGCTTAATTCAGCATTTCCTTTGTCCAGATCCTGTGTTAACCCCTTGTTGTCCAGTCTATTGGTTCTCAGCTAACTTCTCTGTGCTGTTCCAGTGTTCCTGTCTGTCTGTGGATATCCCTGACTCACCAGTGCCTCCTGTTGCTTCCAGTGTCTCCTGTGTTCCCTGTGCCCACTGTGTCACTAGTGTCTGTCTCCTGGATCCCTGGCAATTGACCCCTGGCGTGTGACCTGACCTCTCTTGCTTGCTGCCTGGCTCGACCCCGGCCTTCCTCAACTATCCTTATGCTTTGTAATTTGGTACCATGACTTGCCACTCTTGGTGTGCCCAAGGACAGCAACCTGGCAGTAACCAGTGGCACAACATCCTCACCATCAGAGGCTCTGGAAAAGACCTGATTACTGCTTAGGCTCTGCGCCTTGGCCCTTCTCAGGACTCACACCACCTCTCTGCTAGCTGTAGCACCCCCTAGTGGACTGTCTCTCTGTGCCTGACAACAACCACCAAACAACACAATCAGAGGTAAACTGACCAGAAAAATAGATTTGGGCTGTCTCCATACCCCCATTTCATCATAGAAAATAAAAAGTAGAATACAGTAGTGGAAACATTTTAAACACAAAGGGCCCATGCAGATTGTCTTTCATGCCAAACACAGTCTTTTTCAACAGAATTCAGGGCTGCTCAAACACATGCGTTCAAATACAAGTGAAGCATTTGACAAACAAAATTCTATGTTTAACCTGCTATGCCTGCATCCCAAAGCAGTGGTAGGACTGGCTGTACCTGAGGAAACTCCAAACATTAAAATGCAGAGGAGGTGAAATGCAGCATTTGAATGGCCATCTACACTGATTTACTAAGGAGTTTAGGCAGTTCAATTAGCAAAATTATTATCACTCAGCAGGGGATAATTTATTTGGTTAGCTTATGAGGTAAAACTAGTTCAGACACCTTATCATTATCAAAAAATTGTTTTTTTTGCTTTGTTTTTTATATTACATTTTCTTGTCACATTCATTAATCTAAATTAATGCAGAGTTATGATTCACTTAGGTGAATAACCTAAACTTTAGTACAAATCTGGTGACCTGTGTTTGGCATGCAACACATCAAAAGCAAAAAATTAATTCGCCCTTACATGCATGCAAGATGCTGAAAGTAACAGGTTCTCTTTCAAACAATTTATTTAAACTAACTGTGATTCACCTGTATCACTTTTCACACAATATTGGAAGTCAAAAGGTTTCTAAGCACTGTGCAAAAGTACTCGCTTCAAACCCTTCCTGTATATGATAGTGACATATTGTGGTGGCAATGAATGAATGTTTTATTTCACTCAACAAGGTCAAGTACAGTGGTTTACCTGCTGCTGTGTATAGGCTGTTATGAAAATTGTTATTCAGTAATATTTGAAATAAAAAAATATATAAATAATGTAGAACTTCAATCAGGAAAAAAAATCCTTAATACCAAATTATGTGCACATGGTAGATGAATACACAGCATTCTGTAGCCAGTAAGCTTGTTTTGGTTTATGGTAGCCATCTTCATGATAATCTCTCTTTGTGCTGCATTTTTCCAGTGGAAGCACCATTATTAGTCAAGTTCCATCATATCCTTTCTGTGCTCACAGGTGTCCTTCCTCAAACTTAACAGGTCATTTTCAACTTTATACCAGCAATCATTTTCTTAAAGTGCCAAGATTGATTATAAAACATAAAAACAACAGAAGCTTGGTTAAGCTTCATGAGATGTATTTGACCACTGTGACTTATTATTCAGTCTTTAGATGGATACATTTGTCAAATAAAACACATACATTAATATTATTATTAACTTGTATTTATATAGCACCAACATATTACACAGCGCCAAGTCTATTGTCATAGAACAGCTGTCCCTCAAAGGGACTCACAATCTAATGTCCCACCATAGTCATATGTCATTGACACAGTCTAAGGCCAATATGGAGGGAAGCCAATTATTAACCTACTTGTATGTTTTTGGAATGTGAGAGAAAATCCGAGAACATGCAAACATGGACATGGGGATAACATGAAAGCTCCATACAGATAGTGTCCAGAGACAGAGATTTTGAACCTGGGATTAGAGCTGCAAAGACCAGAGTGCTAAACTCTGAGCCACACATTTAAAGGGGCCCTTGACTCCCAAACATAAATGTTTAACATTGCTTGTGGATCGATTCTAGTGCTTGATTGAGATCCAGGGAATACATAGGCCTGTAGGAGGCCCCCAACTCCCAGTCGTCTGACAGGTGGGCTTCATCTCTGGCCAGTGCACCCCTCAGTGGGGTCAGGAGAAGCACCCCGCTTGGGGGGTGCACCAGTCAGAGCCACATACTGCTTAGATTGATAGAGATAGAACATTTTATGAGTGCAGGCCCTGTGTCAGGCAAAGGACTACAATGTTTGGGCTCTTTCACATTAAGCCCTTTTATATTGTTATTGGCACCCTCAAACACATGACTTCCTCTCCCATAACCTCCTCACACGCACGACTCAAAGACTTTTCTTAAACTGCTCTGACTCTCTGGAATGGTCTTCCTTGTCCTATTTGGCTTTCTCCTATGTTCTGCTCATTTAAAAGAGCTCTCAAAACCCATCTTTTCAAAATTGCTTTCCCATCTTCTTCTATCTCTTAAAACCCTTACTACTTCCTAAAATTTCATATTCCCTTCCTATTGTGTTGCTGTTTCCCCCACCTCTTAGATTGTAAGCTCTTCGGGGCAGGGTTCTCTCCTCCACCTGTGTCACTGTCTGTATCTGTCTGTCAACCCCTGTTTAATGTACAGCTCTGTGTAATATGTTGGCACTATTTAAATACTGTTTATAAATATTAGTACTAATAATAATAATGATAGAAACACACTGCTATGCAGTGCACTTTAAAATACAAATAGAATGTACTGCATGCGGTATGCTGCACCTAGCAGCCCATTGAAATAATCTGAATACTATAGTGTATTGCATTGTAAAAGTGCATCACATTGATGTAGTAAGCATGAGCCCATGGTGTGTAAAGTTGTGCAGTAAAGCAGTCATCATCTTTATCATCATTTTGTTTTTGTGCTGTCACCGGGGCTCAGTGTTCTAAATAATTGTGCAGCTTATTTTACAGCACACATTGAACCCATTGCCAACTGTGTACATTACCTAACTACAGCTACTGCAGTTTGTATGCCTATTGTCAATGGACATGGCAGTGAGCATTTTGAATGGTTGGTGGTTCTCGGGGGGCAACATTAATAAGAACTCCCTACAGGTTCTAGGTTGACTTTTGGCAGGAAAAAAAAAACTTTAGGCAAGAAAAAGGAAAGTCAGTAAATGCATCCCAAACATTTTTGACTGTGCATTTTTTTAATTATTAAATTATTTTTATTAGACTATTCCTGTATATTGTGACATAACAGAAATACTTATACAGATTTGTATATTCATGCAGAATTTTCTGGCATTTCTCCATTTGTATTAAAAAGATTAAACACCCACTATGGGTCATTTGAGATAGGCCAACCCACTTAAGCAATTTCCCACCAAACTACCATTCAGTTATCTAATAAAATCACCTCCGAGGGGTTGGTTGGAGAAGTTAAGCTTCTAAGTAGAGAGTGGGTCTTCAGGTACATACTATAAAAAAGGGTTTTCCTCTTAATATATGTTATGGGTGCCTTGTGATAACTAGACCTTTACATTTACAGTGGTTAGAAAAGCTGCTAAGCTATGAACATGTGAATCCATACTTTAGCCATATAGGTTTTGAAAAGTAGTAGCTAGTAGTAGTTAGTCCCATTCAACTAGACTTGTTCAATAACAATGTGTATCACCAGATACATGGAAGAAATGGAAAAAAATGCAAAATACAGTAAACAGCTTTCAAAAATTAAAACCATATGCTAAAAATTTTTTTTCCAAATCATAACATCTCAAACAATGGTCAAGGTATTCATATATTTGAAGGTGAATCATATATTTGAAGGTATACTGCATATATGTGGATTCCTAGAATTATTACATCACAGAAATTATCAATATTTTTATTTCTCGGCTCTACTTTTTGAACACTGGTGAAGCTGAATCTAAAATTGGGATTCCAAAAAATGTTTCCAAAAAAATAATTTAACAATCTTGTTTAGGATGGGAGGTTGCTGCACAAGCCTTCTAGCAGCCCTTGGCTTCTACCCATTTCACAGTAGGTGGAAGTAAGACATTACATGTCCCATTAAAACATTATCACAACAATGTTCACTCAGTGGAACTTTCTTGCCAAACTTTTAGGATAAGTTGCAAGCTGCATCAGGTCCCTTATATTAGTGACCCTGACTGTAAATGTACTGTAAGTGACTGACTGCACAGCCCCAAATTGTTAAAACCTTTCTTGATGATGTTACAAAAAACCTCTATTAAAAAGAATGTAATGTCAAAACTGTGTCCCACAGTAAGGATTTACATTAACTTCCTGGAGCTGCAAGAGTAAATGAAAGAAAACCTTCAGAAGATTGAATCACTCGAGAGAAGTTATAATAAAAGTAGGTACATTCAATGGATTTTCTTCCATATATAGTATTTGACTGGGCAAAATGTAACTCTTCATTAATGTAAAGGTAATATATTTAGATAAAACACAAGAAAATGTGCTTTTTATCTAACAAAAATATTAATGTGTAATGGTGCACTGTGAAAAAGTAAGAAAAAAAATAACAGGTAGTCCCCAGGTTAAGGACATCTGACATAAGGACGCCTCCTAGATACGAACGGGGCTTCCCTGCTTGCTGTGTGCAGAACGGAGGCTTGGAGGAGGGAGGGAGTGGTGTGTATGACTTGCAGAACAAATCTTTTGATATTTTAAATTATTTGATTACCTACAACCTCCACCAAGACCCATCCAAAAGTGCTTGATTTGCTAGATGTTTGTATATTTCCTTGCACAAACAACCTGTTGCAAATGGGATTTAAATCAGTCCATTGACTAGGACTATCCATAACCCTCCATGTCACCATTTTATTTACTGTGTGCAAATTTCTACCTTTTGTTTTCATTTAAACCTTTGGGTGTATGGCCTACATTTTAATCTAGCACACTTTGATATGACGCATATATATATATAGCAATATATAGCTGACTCAATGACTACAATCTGTCTAGGCCCCTGTACAATTCTTCCAGTTCCTCCACCAAGCAACTACAGTTGGTATGAGGTTCTTCTAAATTGCTGTCTTCAGTTTGTACCACACATGTCTACTGCTACTGGGATCAAACACATCTAACTTTGATTCATCAGTCTGGAGCACATTGTTTCAAGAGGTCTCCTGTTTGCCTATATGATAAGTGACAAACTGCACTTCTGCTTTATTGTTCATTTTGAACAGCAAATACTTCTTTTTTTCTTGGCACACCTTCCATGAAGGTGAAATCAGAGCTACCTCTTTCTGATTGTAAATGCATCCACTTAGACACTGTTGTATAAGTTACCTACAGATGCCACAATATCATTTTTAAGGTTTGTGGAAACTTTTATTAACAACTAACAATAAAGTCTTTGGTTGAACTTTCTGAGTGGGCCTATACCTAGTGTATATTGTTTTCCTTACAGTGGAATGATTCATTTAAAATATTTTGGCCATCTTGCCTGTCTCATAGACATCAACAAGCTTCGTTTGGGGACCTGTAAGAGTTATTTGATTTTTGCATGATTACAAAACATGTCCATACACCAGACACTAGAGATCTGATTTTTAACTAGTACAAGTTGCACTGGCATAATGTCTAAAATTGTAATAATTAACACCTAATCTGTTACACCTGATCCTACTAATTTTTTAGATTCAAATTGGGGTAAATGCATGGTATACTTATATGTTCTAAAATACATTTTCATTACTTACCCTGTTTTAATGAAGATACAAAGTTTGTTCTATGGTATTCAAGAAATATATGGCTACAATACTGTTGGAATTGAAGAAGTAAAGCTAAGTTTTGTTGTACCTTATGATCTTTTTATTCTCATTACTCTTCTTATTTTGTGGTTAGCATTTGAATGTCACTTCTTGCTTCAGCCTGTTTTGAATAAAGAATTTTTAAAAGTGCAAGCAATTTTTTTTTTTTGAAACATGATTGAAGGAATAGAGAACGGTGACATTCAAAAGATAAGGTTTCGCAAAAGGATTGCACATTTTGAATCCAAAAAAAAGGCAATTTAAAAAAGCTGTACCAATAAAGACAGCAACAGATGGTCTCTGTAACTGTAAAGGGGAAAAACATACTTTTCTCATCAAACATAGTGGATTGGTTTTTTCATTCAAGGCTTTTTGGATTTCATCTATAATAAACTATTATGTCTATCCAGTAAAAGGTATTAGGCGCTATAATGCAGCAAACTAACTCACATTTTCAAATATATTATGTTCCAATGTACATTTGAATGTTCTCCTAGCTGAAAAATCAAGCATATTAAGTATACCACCACAAATATACCGCCGGAGACTTCCAAGAACTAGTATGGCTTTGTAAGAGTGCTCATACACGGTCTAGATTTTGTGAATGATGCATATATTTGAGCATGGAGAATTTCTTTGACATTTGGAAACATTTGTTATTGCTCATAAAGAATATACAACAAAAAAGGTACAAGATTGTCATTGTGCATGAACTGCATCTACCTATAAACCAGGACAGGAAGAACAATGCTTTGTACTTTGGCTTTGTGATACAGTTGCAACAAGTCCATTGCTCATTGTTTTGTATGAGACCTCAAGCCATTTTTAGACTCCCCTAGAACCAGTGATATTTTCAAAGTGGTAAAGTTAACTATGGCATGATGTCTTGCAAACAAAAAGTCTGAAAAGTCATCATTCTAAAATGAATTTTTTTAGAGGTTAAAACCATTGCCAGAATTGTATTGCTGTCTGTGTTGATTTGTCCTGGTCACCACTGTTATGAAACTGAAATTTTGGACCAAACTAAAAATTGGGGTTGCCGTCCGAAAATAAAAAACGAAACTGTCTATGAAGAGAAATTACCTATCTTTCTGTTGTTTCTAAATAATTGGAAGTATAGGTAGATGTTACTAATGGGGGCGCAGGTTGGGCCAAGAAACTAATAGGAGGTTTATTCATTCTATCCAGGATAATAGGAAAGGATTTTCATTAAGGTAGGGTTTCCTATCCAGCTCTTAGTATGTGACTCCAAAAAGTTGGAAAATAATAAAATACAGCAGAGGAGGATGCTCTGCTAGAAGAATTCTTTAGGTTTTCACAAATTGTTGTAATGTATACAACCAACAAGGAGAGGGTTATATATTATAAAATAATCATATGGTTGTCAATTTATTTTTATTCCCAGGTCCAGTCAAGGAATTAGGATGTTTTTTCACTGAAAATGACCTTGGAAAAGTTGATTATGGAGGAACTCCAGTTTTACCTTTAGTCTTGCACACTTGCACAATCTCTTCTCCCATACAGAAATTGCTTACTCCGATTTCACTGAATTAGCTTGATGAATGTGCACTGTAGCATATCAAATATAGGGATGAGTGTGAGAAGTTTTTAAAACTCGATCTCGCTGCGAATTCGGCCATCTCGTTTACCGAAACTGTAAGCGAGAACGGCCGGTGTAAATTCGCCGAACGAGATCGAATTTAAAAATGCATTCATAGATCAGCTCAGTGTGGGATCCCCAGTTCTAGAGGTTAATAAACCTCTAGTGCCCGGGCATCCCAGTGGAATAGTACATGAACTCTTAATGAAGTTTCTCCATTGAGAGTTCATCTGCAGTTCAGTTTCCACGGTCACTGGGGATCATAATGATTTCCTCGATCTTCCGATGGTTTCACAAAATTGGTTTGCCGAAATTTCGCAGACCCATTGGAAGTTTGAGAAACTTTTTTGCTAATCCCCAATACCTAATCAAATATAGCTTGCCTAAAGTCATGGCTGGGGGTTTGGATGTATATTTCACAGATGCAGAATAATGACTTGAAAATGCATAATTGAAATTGGGGATGAAAGAGTTCTCAGTATACAGAGTGCAGGACCTTCTATGTCAACTAACCTCTTATGTACCTTTGACTAAGTTGATATACTGAGCATACAGTTCCTTAGGGAGTTTCTGGGACGTACATAAAAAAACCTTAAAAAGGTTGAAGATTTTATGTCTCAGGCTGAGGTTACTAGCCGGAGGCTGTTTGTGTGTCTAATGTTATATACCCTGCAAAGGAAGACAATATGTAGCTTGCTGTGGAAGTATTATAAATGAGAGGAAGACATTCTACACATCTTTAAAAAAAATCTCAATGTGAAACTTCAAATTTAAAAAGAAAAAAAATCTCAATGTAGAAAGTAAGCATGTAGTGATTATCTTATAAGTTGTTCCAATGACATAGTTAAATAGGAAAAATATAGAAACACTTACACTCTGATTCTGGCAATCACTTTCATTTAAATCTTGTTTCCACTCTCTCCAACTTTTCAGTGAGTTCTTCACAGAAAACATACAGTATGTATCGTTGTTACAAAATGCCCCTTCTAACTAATTTGGCAACTTTATCAGCTGACAGCCGAGCAAAGGTAACAATAATCACCCCCAAAACCTTGGGGATAACGTTAGCCTGGGACTCATGCCTAAACCGAATTTTAATTATGACTTTAGCCACAAGGGAGCAAGCAGACACTATAAGCCTGCAGAAATGTCTCCTTACTAGTTGCATCATTACTGAACAGAGGATGTATTACCTAACTAAACACTTATAGGTTCCAGCCCTACTTTGCCTATGCAGTAATTGAGTTTAATTTTTGAGATTTCTCTGTCCGGGATTACAAACCCTTCAGAATTATATATAATACTCTCAGTTTATTTAAAAGTATTGCCTATTTATTGAAGTAATGCCCTACCACATATATCTAAACATCTCATAGCCTGTCACTTTTTTGAGATTGCTGAATTGAAGGAGACATGACCCCATTAAACAATGAATTGCACCCAAGCAATCTAGCTTTAAAACGTTCATGGTGTTCTTCTTACACTTTCCCCCACCTTAAGACTTATTTCCACATAGGAGTCATGAGGAAGAAAAAACTCATGATGTAGAACCTTACATGAATTATCTCCTTATTTTCCTCAATAGTGCATTTCCCTTTTATTCTTCT
>NC_092858.1:144519362-144565037 GCF_032062135.1 Pyxicephalus adspersus
ATTCAGACAATATTATTAATTTTCTGATCCCTCCTTTCACTTCTCATTAAAATGTTAATTACATTTTTAAATTAAGCCCCTATGTTGTATTCCTTACTTGCCAAAGACCCAGTGATTGCTGTTATGCTATTCTGACTGCTAGTTCTTAGTGATTCCATACTACCCCTTCAAAGTAACGGGTAAGTATCTTTGTCCTCTCTGTATGGGCCTCATTTAATAAAGCTCTCCAAGGCTGAAGAGGATACCTTTTCCACAGTGAAGCTGGGTTATCCAGCAAACCTGGAGTGGATTTCTTAAAAGTAATTTGCTCTTTGTTAGCAAATGGTTTCAATAATGGAGCAGAACCCTTCCAGGTTTTCTTGATCACCCAGCTTCACTGATAAAAGTGTATCCTCTCTAGCCTTGGAGAGCTTTATTAAATCAGGCTCTATTTGTAGTGATATATTACCCTAACTAATATTCCTAGGGACTCTATAGGAATAACCACTCTAAACAAGGGTTCCATGAAATTCTAGGGTTTTTCTACAGGTCGTTATTTCTTTTTAGGGTTTTCTTGAGCTTTGGCCGATTGATCATCTATCTAATAGTGTCTGCATAAATCGGTGTCCAGCACTACTTGGTGTAACCAACAGGCATCATTGATCTTTTAGGCTGTCTGTAACAGTGGCAATCTAAACAACATTGTTTACAGGGCATTCCTTTCTGATTGAAATGCTTGGGTAGACAGGGCCACTAAGGGGTGCTACGGCTTGCACAAGGGTGGTGTGAGTCCTGAGAAGGGCCAAGGTGCAAAGTCTAAAAGGCAACCAGGTCTCCTGCAGAGCCTCCAGTGGTGAGGATGTTGTGCCGCTGGTTATGGCCAGGTTGCAGTCCTTGGGCACACCAGGGTGGGCAGAAGGATACATGGTAACAAATCACTAAGCAGAAGAATTGTCAAGGAAGGCTGGGGTCAAGGAAAGCAGCATGCAAGAGAGGTCCAGTTACAATCCAGGGGTCAAAAACCAAAGATCCAGGTAATAGACACCAGGGCCACAGGGGCCACTGCAGACACGGGGAACAGAGGAGACACTGGAATATCCACAGACAGAGAGGAACACTGGAACAGCACAAAGGAATTGGCTGGAAACAACAGACTGGGCAACAAAGGGTTAACATGTTGCACAAACGCTAAGTGCTGTGTCTGTGCTAGCTAAATAGCCAGGGATGGTTAAGAGGCTATCTCCTGATTGGCTGGCCGGCTAGGCGAAACTGGTAAAACAAGGAAAAACAGGCACGCTCAGTGCCCGCATATGCAGTAGAGAGACGTCTGCTCTTTAGTGAGAAAGAGGTAGGTGTGACACTAATCACAACTGTATGGAAAGCATTCTGCCCTCCAGCCCTGATAAATTCATTTTAGCAGAGGATCAATAGAGCTCATAATTATTTGAAGGGCTTTTCTAACCAGTCAATACCCTTTTTACTTGGCACATATTTATGATTATATTGTCTATTTACAAGCTCTTTTTCTTACGTTGTACTATATATTTCTGATACCACATAGATTAAATAATATTGTTTGTGATTTCTCTTGACAGATTAGATAGTATGCTACAGCATTTGGACAACAAATTGTCCCAAGGGAGGGGGGATTTTATTCCCCACTTGTAAGCTTTAGCTACTTTTTTCTAAAAGCTTAAAATTTTAAATGTCTTTTAAATGCTCCTATTTATATGAATGTGAAGCAATAAAGTTTTGCATGTTAAAACTTTTACTTTCATGTGTTAGTATTTGATATGTTTATCCCTAAGTTTTCACACATATTTTATACACACATATACCATTAAATTCCAATAAATTATGCTTCAAATAAACTAGTCCATTACATATGCTTTTCTGCTTGAAATTGCCAAATAAAGCCAATAACACTTAGTGTGGCAATCTAAACAGGTCCTGAATCAAGTCACTATATAATGCATATACATATACATATATATATATCAGGCATGATCGCCCATCACAGGAAGCGGCATTAGGTGGACCTCACCGGTAGGTTCAGCTGGTATTTATTTGACTTTACATGAGTACTAAGGGAAAATGGTAAATGCAGTTAAACATACAATCAACTGCAGTGGCACATCATTTCTTTAAAAGGGGGGCCCATGTTATGCTTAAAAGAAAAAAAAATATTTATTTATTTATTATTTGCTGTTTAGATGTAAGCCAAATTTAAATTGTAAAATTGCCCTGAACATCCCACACTCAAAAAAACTTGTTTCAGCTGCAGTTTTTTTTTGCCCAGTGATAACGACAGTGGGCCACAAATACGATATATAATGAATAGGAAAGGTACTATTTAATAATTTATTTAGATACCTGTGTTTTATTGTTTGGAACAGGTTTCAACACTGTTTACACAGATGTCTTCACCCGTCAATCAGTGGAAATTTGTTGTGTTGGTCTAGCTGTAGGCAATATTACACTACAATGGATTATTGGCAGAGAGAGTAGGACGGAAAAAGACACAACATAAAGGGCAGTAAGCTAGCCTGTGATTTATAATGGGATATGGATACATATATAATCCTTAGTCTGTCCCATCAGCTTTCTTCAGCAGAACTGCTATTTTCCCTTGTACAAAAGCCATTGAAAATCAACTTTCTCATCCTGAGTTTCTGCATGCTCCCTACACCCTGCTGGCATTATACCAGTAATCTTTGTCAGGTATAATGTAGATGTCATATTATTCTGATTTACATCTACTATTTTATTATGTTCTATCGTACTGGTACTAACACTTCTCTTGGTGTGGTTATTTTTCAGGAATGTCTGAATGGCTTGGCTTGTTTCCTAATATGGGCTTCCTAAACAAGGAAAGGCTTTTCTGTGCGCTGTGGACATTTATGAATTTACTGATAACATTTATTTAATACCATTATATGGTATGTTTGGCCGCCACTGAACAAACCGTCCCTCTAATCTTGCATGCTGTAAACTTTTTCCTTCCACACAAAATGTGCGTTCTTTTGTCTGTGTAATGAAATGTTGTTATTCTGTGAATAAATTAACACTCCATTGATCAAGCTTAGCTCTGTGCTTTCAGCATATCCAAATAAATAAGATGAGTTTTTTTTATCATAAATCACGTTTTTATTATGTGCTGTCTGTCACAATCCTTTGGATATGTGTAGTCCAATGTTAACCTAAATCAGTGTTGGCAATGCAAGCATTTCGGAAATTTAAAATGCTTCATACCCTCATAACGGTAAAATATTATTCCATAGTGGTATCCAGCTTGAGTGTTCCTTGCTCATATGTTGTTAGTTGACCATAAGATGAGATAACTATCAACTTATCTAGTGGTTTTTAAATTAATATATCAACAATTTCTATGTATGGGGGTTGCATACTCTGTTAGAAAACTTGCCCTGACCCGTATGGTTCCCACGTGAGATAAGTGGTTTCAAAAAGATATGCCAAAGCTACTTACTTGTGCTCTTCACTAACGTAGACATTTAATAGGCCACATGCAAGTCCTTTTACCCTCTACAGTCTGCAGGTACCTATGCAGTGGCCTTGCATTGGTTGGCAATTGTTTTATGCAATAAAACATTAGGAAGTTTTGACTGTGTCTTACATGTAAATGCCTATGTATGTCCTTATTTCCTCCTTTGCATGGACATTAAATAACTATGATGTTTTATTAGGATCTACTGTAGTTGGATTATTAAAAGGAACTTACTACAACAAATAGTTTAAATGTGCCACAAAGCCTAATAGGCATAAATGAACATTGGACAGATGTTTTATGGTGAATGGTAAAGGATTTTTGCCCTTCTTTGATCACATACCATAATGCATTGAACACAAAGGTCTTCTAACAATTTATCTGAATCAGAGAATGAGCACATTAGACATTTAGAAATATTTATTATTTCTACTAAGGACAGCTGTCATGTCCTTACTCTTAAGGTAAGGATCAACCAATATGATGTGCATGAAAAATAAAGCGCTACCAATTTAAAGTAGTGGGTTTCAACCTGTGTGGCATAGGAGATCTCTACTGTGGCCACTGACTTCATCAAGGAGTCTTACATAATGTCTATGATGTTGAGTAACAGCAATCTTATAAAAGACTGTAAAATTATTAGAATGCCAGAAACCATGGTACAGGTGTAGTTAGTCACAGGAGAAATAAAGTAGGAAACAGAAACTGGTTATGCCAGTTATGCCAGCCTTAAAAAGGATATTCTCATTTTTGACTGCTAGGAGCCACACGCCAACTTCCAAATGGTCTCATATTGGCACCAGGTCTGCAAAGTACTGTAAGAAGGTTTTAGCTATTCGTAATACATTTCAACAAAATGGATCAAAAACCCTTTATTTACCCAATATCCTAATCTATTGGATGGTGATACATTCATAAGTTGCAGTAGCTACAATTCATCAGGTATTTTTTTGTAATTTTTTTGTACATCTTGATCTAAGATGTACAAAAGAATTACAAAAATTAAAAATTAAAAAAAAAATGTCAAGGGCTTGTGCTCTACCTTGGTTTGGATGTTTTCATAATAAAAACATTTATTGTGTTATAAAGTGGAACATAGAACTCTACTGATGTGGAAGAAGAACTGACAATACTTTGAGTCTAAAGACTGTTGACAAGGAACATGTTGATAGGTATGGGATTGTATAAAGCAAATTTTCTATCCCTGTAAATGCTTTTCAAGGGAGTGAATATTTAGTTGCCTTCCTAATAGGGCTTCCAAATTCTAGTGTGGGTTCTTCTGAAACTGCTGACGCTATACTGTTCTGTGCACCCTTTTTTTATAGAAAGATGTCTGGCCCTTTACAAAGCCCACAAGTTTGACTATTGTTACCTTGCTTATCATAGTTAAAAGGCCATGTAGTCCAAATCTGTCATAGGTGGGTTTACAAAACCTAGAACATAAAAAATAGCCTCAAACAAAAAATAGTCCCAAACCTGATATTCATCCCTACTCCCAATAAAGAAGGCCTCTTCACTGTTGATAGCAGGGCACTATGCTATATATTAATTTAAGCTGCTGCCATTATTCCTTTTTGTGGGATGTGGCACAGTCACACACTGGGGGTCTTTGGGTGCCTCAAACAGTGTTGGAATTTTGGTGTCAGGGTGGACTGGCACAGGTGGCAGGGAGCACTCTGTTCCCTGCCATAGGGCTGGACTTGACATTGTTCAGGCTGTGTATTTTTTTCCATTGATTTTAAATGTATTTTAGATTTGGCAGCAAATTACCACAACCCAGATCCCCCAGGAAGCCCCTCCCCCCTATGTGCAGTGGCAGCAAGTTAGGTGGAGGCATGGGTTGAGAAGTGTTTACTTTGCAGGCACCAGACAGCTCAATGTGCTTGAAAACAAGCTCCCTGCTGCCTTATTTTGTTGCTGCCTCAGAGCTGCTGTCTATTGTGAGGACTGACAAGTCAGTGTTTACCCTGCAGGCACCAGGAAGCTTACTGTCAGTACAAGCTGCCTGATGCCTGTTTTTTGCTGTTTTATAGCTGCTACTCATAAGGGAGTATGGCTGCCCTCTCTACATTCTGACTGATTCACCCCCTTTATCCTGGCTGACCCCTTCTCCATCTTGGCTCAACCCTCATACCCTCTCTCTCCTGGCTGACTGTCTCCATCCTAGGTGTTTCCTCCCTGTTCTGACTGACCCACTGCCCCCCTCTCAATCCTGGTTGCCCCCCCCCTTCATTTCTTCTGATGTCCTCTCTATCCTGGCTAACTCCTCTGTCCCTCCTAATTCTGTTGGACCTCTACATCCTAGTTGACTTTGGTTACCCCTATCTCCATCATGCATGACCCTTCTAAATTCTGCCTTACTCCTTTTGCATCCTGGTTGACAACCTTTTCACTTCAACTAAACCTGTCAATCCTGATTTAAACCCTTCCTTAACCCCTATCCTGACAGACCCATTCCTTTCTAGGTGGGTCCCCTCTACAGCCTGGCCAACTGTAATTTCCCTTTCTCACCCTGGCTGACCCCCTCTTTTCTGCTTAACCCCTTTCCATTCTATCAGACGCTCTCAACTCAAACCCCCCCCCCCCCATATGATCCACTTTTTCACAAACCTCTCCTCCATCATGGCTGGCTCATTCTCTCTCCTAACTGACCCTCCATTTAGGCTAAATCCATTTCCCCATATTGGCTAACCCTCTCACCTCTCACCACTCTCCATTCTGATTAATGCCTTCTCAATCTTGACTGACCCCCTCTCCATCTTGGGTGACCATACCCCTTTTCCACCCTTAAACTGGCCAAACTCCTCCCCACCCTGACCTCTTCTCCTTTTCTTAAACCTGGCTAACCCCTGCACCTTCCTGACTGATCACTTCTTCATTCTGGCTGACCTCCCTCCAACCTTCATTCTCACTAACCCCTTGACAACCTTGCTGGTCCTTTCTCCATGTTTCCCTCCTAAATGACTCCTTCTGTATTCTAGCTAACTAGCTCCCTCCACCTTGGCTGACCCCCCACCCTGCCCTGTTCATCCTGGCTAACCCCTTGTCTATTCTATCCTACCCCTTTTTCACCCTGTCTGTTGCCTTTTGTTAGCCTATTACTTACAGCTTGTCTCGAGAATCTGCTATAACAAGAACCTGATGATCTCTATAATCTGCCTATCACTTAAAGCTGATCTCTGGAGAAATTCTAATTTTTTTTTTGCTCAAAGAAAAAATTTGACAGAAATTAGAACGTTTCTTTCACTGTGATAATTGTCATCAATGGGTACTTATTACTTGGGACCCACGCCCCACCTGTCATTGAAGTTTCTGCATGTTAGAGGAATCTGTTCTTTGTTAGCATATCATGACATCTTCCTGAATTTGTTAGTACCTGCATGTCACTGATATCTGTTTTTCAGTTTTTATATCTGCATGAGGTTGATATTTCCTTGTCATCTCTGGTAATATCTGCCTACTGGTATTATCTGCATGCCATTGATATCTACCTGGTATTTGCAAATCTGCCTGCTGTTATTATCTGGATGCTATTGATATCTACTGGTTGTTGGTAATATCTACACATTATTGTAACCTAATTGTTATTGAGCTGTTGTTGTTAGTATTATCGTTACTGTAATATCTACATGTCTTTGGCATATGCCTATCACTCACTGCCAGTTACACAAATTCTGCCAACAGCATGGGGCACATGTAATATATATGTAACAGCCATGGCCCTCAATCTCTATCAGTTACAGAACATCCCTTGCCCCAATCTCCAACAGCAGTCCATTTTATCATCCAATCTATGTTGGCACTTTAATTACTGATTGTAAAAATGAAAACAGTAAAAGTTGGGGGGGGGGATCCAGCTGGAGTGAGAAGGGATGGGAATTTGAGAGCTTAGATACATTTTAGGGTTACTGTAAAGCTTGAACACACTTTGGGGTCACTGGGAATCTTGGGCACGCTATAAATTGGAGTTAAGAGCTGCAACATAGTATGGGGGTACTAAAATGCTGGGGCAGACAACAGAAAAACTAAAACCTTGAAAGAATATAGAAGCATTAAAAAAACTTCTTTGCTTGCTAAGTGCAGCTTCATTTTGCAAACAATGTTCAGTGTGTTACCCTGTGCCCAGATCTACAGTATATCTTAGAATATTTAGCCTTGCAGCTGAACTTCTTGTAAAGAAATAAAGATTTTTGAAATTATGTCTAGCCAGTCTTGTTCCCCCCTGTAAGGCAACAAATACAAATACTGAACTTCTCTTGCAACTATTCTGCAACCTTCATAGGAAAACTATAGAGACTTGCATAGATGACCTCCTTCTGAAAATGCCAGGCACTCTTAGGCTATTCCTCTGCCTTCAGTACTTTTCAAAAAGTTCAAGCATAATGGATTTTTATTTCCTTTACTCTTTCAAACTTACAATAAATCAAGGCTAAAAACAATATGATTACCAGAAATTTGATATGAAAAATAAATGTGACTTTTATACTTTCTGGATCTTAGATCTGCAACAAGTATTCATAATATATAGGTAAAAAATACAGTAATTCAATAATCTGAATTTGCCTTTTTTTGGGAGGGTAAGGGTCAAGGTGAAAGCTTTCACCTGCTGGTCCTTACATTACCATTGTGTCCTAATCTAGGGGCATGCTGGAGGAACCACAACCTGCAGCGGGGGCCAGGTATTTGACACACCCAGAAGTGATGAAGATCTCCAATACAGCAGACATTTAGCATGTTCCTTGCGAAAACATAAACTATTTCTTCTTGGTACAACAGGTATTTGATTTAGAGCACTTAACACTGTCATTTTTACCCAGGACCAGTATGACAGCCTGTGCCTTTAAAATAATAAGCCATGGCTCCCATATTACTATCCTTACAGCTTCACAGTGCTCAACTCCTAGATATTTTAATTTCTAAGCTATTGAATTACACAATATTTCAGTTAGCTAATGCAAATGACTTTTTTTTTTTTAAGATACATATGTGTGATGCATTTGATCGCCGTTCCCACAATTTTAAGGAAGCAGAGTTGTTGATTACAGAGTAATTATAATTATGAAGATAATGAATAGAAAAATAATTACTAGCTAATTATAGCTAATGACACTCTTAGGGACTTGACTGCATTAACCACTGCCATAACCCCCTTTGCTCTATATCTGATATACTTAATTACATTCCTCAGTTCCCTATACAAAGAAGAAGCAAACTCTGCTATTTGGCACAGCTGCCATAAATACATCAGTTCAGGCAAAAGCCTTTAAGTAGAAGTGATCATAGATGCTGAGCCAGAGCTATGCAACCCTTCCCAGGGCACAGGTGCAGCTGGGGAGCACAGCTGGGGCTCAGCTGTAGTGGAGCTTGTGTCATGTTCCTGAGCATCTTCTGTGCTGTGGTCAGCAGTGGTCTCTAGGACCCCGCAGATGTCTATAGGAGGCTAGCAGCAGCAATGAAGGGCAGCACTGAGCATGTGCACACTTAGGATTCTAGCTTGCTGCTCGGTTAGTTACTGATATAAACAGCTGGAGGTAGTGAAACACACAGAATGCATGAAGGCAGAGAGCACTGTGCTTCCAGAGTAGCTCTCCATACCCATATCATCAACCTGGAGATAGCTGGCTGACATGGAATGCTACAGAAAATTGGATTTATGCTCTGATTCCTAAAAACCCTCTGCAATGCTCAGCTCTTACTTTTCTCCCCCTCCTATTTATAACAGGTAAGTTTTTTTTAAGCTTCCAGCTCTGTGTTTGTATAGATGTCTTGATATCATCAGCTACTCTTATCTGTGAACTTACAGGAATGATGCATCAGACTGTTGCTTGCTGAGTCTGGGGGAAAATAATGGAGTTCATCTAGCTGGGGGCACTATCCATGGCAAATGTGACTTTTAAAGCTGGCTTTTAATCTGAACTTCATTCATGATCATTAAATTCCTATTCATCATAAGGGTTTGATAGCTTCAGTTTATTTTATTATACATTAGTTGTGTATTTTCTTCTTAGTCCAGGGAATAACAAGGTATCAAAGTTGCAGGATCAGACTGTGTAACTTGTAACATTTGTATCATTTTTTTGCAGGGGTCTTAGAAACATTTTTTTTACAGTTGGGCTTTTATTAACACATGTGCCTTTTAGGCATTTCAGTGTTGCATTTTTAATAAGTTTTGTTTTATAAATAAACTGAAAATACTCCAATTGAACATATCTGGATTCCTAGAGAAGACTGCAAAGTGTGGAAGTCCTTGTTAAGCAGCCACATATCAAGAGATCGGGTCAATTTTGCACAAAAATATACATATTTTCATTTAGTTTAAATATTTACTCATATGTTAAATCTTTGTTTTCCTAGATAAATCTCTCATAAATTAAGGAGAAATTCTCAACTGAATTCTCTTACTAAACTGTACTATAATTGTTTCCAGTAAATGAATATTGCTTTATTACCATTTATACCATTAATATTTACACTTTCCTAGGAGACTATATTAAAGGAGACAAGTCTACAAAAGTCAGTGTATACTGTCACAAGGGATGCTCTAGTCCTATACTCAGTTCTTTCCCCAATGAATCTTCTAATGACACATTTGCAACTGTATTCAGACCCAAAGCATCACCAACATTAAACTATGTTAATTCTTCTCAGTTACTTGCAGGCATAGTTGGCTCATTTTTATTTACTATTCCCATCCAGTGCACTTATTACCTTTATATAAGTATTCCAGGATTCAAATGTGTGGCTGATGATTATTCTAAGGACTAAATATGCTACACTGCTGACAAATAAAATGCAAATCGGAACTGTAGATCATGAACACACCATGAGAATAATCTGATTCGAGGAAAAAAAAAGAAATTGGTTAAATGCAGCTCTTTTATGTTCCACTGGGGACGGTTGTTTCCTTGCTGTCGCTTGTTCTGTGGTAGCTCTCTGTGTCTTTAAGGATCTCAGGCAGTGGGGAAGCTTTACAATACCATTGAATGGATTATAGCACATTCAACTGTTTTTAACTCCTGACAAGCTCCCTGAATGACCAACAGATTTAGCATAGCATGTGACAGCCAGGCCTTTTTTTATCATGAGCATCTTTAAATCATTCTTTTCACCAGCTGACCTCTTTTGTATTTATTTACAATATTTCTAGTTACTTTAATGATATGAAATACAAAAAAAGTTGCCTTTGAATATTCTTCATATCAGGTTGAATGGTAAATTTTTCAATTTACTAATAGTATCAAAAAAAAAAGAAGAGCATTGGGTAAAATATATTGAGGGGTTGCTTCTAGTAGCCAATGAGGTGCCCACTTTTGTTTGCAGCTACCCTAGTACAATAACAGTTGCAATCTACTCTTTTCCCTCCGGATTGCATATACCCTTGGTATATTTGGAAGACTTAATCACTCTTCTTGCTGAACGACCAGAACAAAAATCTATAACTAAAGAAATTGGTTAAAAAAACACATTGACTAACAGAAAAGACATCCATTAAACTGTTCTTTTAAGTCATGTTTAATCCTTCTATTATGTGTATATTTTGATTTATTGGTTCTGGGCAAGACAGTAAATTAACCTTCTCCTACTGTATATATAAAAAATGATTTGGCAAAAATGAATTATAGCAGAAGAAATATGTTACCAATATATAATGAGCTCAATGTGCCAGTTTGAAATTGCCTTACGGAAAGTTCCAAAATGGGAAATGATAATGATATGCATTAATTTGCTTTTCGCCCTAAGAAAAAAACAGTAGCTCATGATATTGCAGTGACTAAAAAACTGAGCAGGAATGTTGAAAATATTCCTGTAACATGTTGCATTTTTGTCTCAATGTTTTATTAAGGTGGAATCTATCTATCTATCTACAAATAATTTAAGTTCTGTTCAGCCATTTTTGTGATTCATGTATATCTGTCATACTTATTAGACAACAGTTTCTCAACCAGGGTTCAGTAGAACCCTAGGGTTCCTTCAGAGGTTGCTAGGGGTCCCTTGAGCCAGAGGTTGGACTAAGTCGTCATTCTTCAAGTCCAAGTCGAGTCCCAAGTCATTGACATCAAGTCCCAAGTCATGTCTCAAGTCACCAAGAATTAATCCAAGTCCCAAGTCACTTCCTTTATCCCTATTTGTCCCCATATAAAAACAAAACTCTGATCCTGTTCTTAAGCATAATATTGCATTCTAAGTCCATGGATTTCTCTGCTGACAGCTGAAGGGGGAAGGGAGGAAGGCAGTTAGGCTTTTGTAACAGAACCACCCCCCCCATTCAGCTGTCAGAGGAGAAAACTTAGAATGCAAGAAAGGCGGGGAGGAAGGCGGTGTTACTCACTGCCTTCCTCCCCAAAGAAAAGCACAAGTTGCTGGACTTCTAACTCACAGAAGGCTATGGACTCCCCACGGAGTGGGTTACATGCTTTTTCATACCCTGACTTATCGGGTATTCCCAACTATGCTGAACACAGCTAGGGAAAGGTAAGTATATGCTGGTGATAGGTGAAGAAATGATTTAAAGTGATAATATTAGCAGTGATAAAATACAGGTCTCTACATATTAAATTATAAAAAAAAAAAGTTTTTAAGCCAACTTCAATTATCTTGTAACTTAATATCATGTAATTTTTGAGCATCACACAAAATATACCTCTATGGAAAGCCTCAGCTGGAAGTTATAGTTTTCCAACTCCTGGGCTACATATTATATTTATATAATAAATATATACAGCTTCATTATTTTCCTAGCATTTTGATCTTATAAAAAACTGCAGTAAAACTGTATTATTAAAATTATTCATTCTTCACCTAGTTCCATCGCACCTGAAGAGGTTTATAAAATATCTATTATCCCCAATAAGCAATGCCGAGATTTGGCTTGTTGCAAGGACACAATCATAGACTCAGCTGTCTATAGTTGTGCCGAATGGTTTGATGGACACAGCATGCAATGTGTTTTCAGCTCCAAGCAGCAACAAGCAACAATTGAACACCAGGCATAATAAATACTTTAGGAGGATGCACAAGAATAGATTGGCCAGGACAATAAAAAAAAGTCAATTTTTTGGCCAGCATGGTCACTCAGTTACCAGCACTATTGCCTTTTAGTACTGATTTACCAGGTTTAAATCTCAGCAAGGACACTTTTTGTAGGGGAATATATGTTCTTCATCTGAGGTTTTCCTGTAGATCAGAGTTTCCCAACATTTTTAACCCTTGAAATAACTTTAAGGTCTTAGGGAACCTGTTCTATAATTACTATAACCAAAAATCACAATACATAAGTGTAGGGGTCAGTAGAGAAAATGCCTCTTACATTGCTGGCCATTGTGAAGAATGTCACCCTTACAGATAGCCAAAAAGGGTGTCAGTAAATTGACCTGAAAATCTCAGACAGCCCATTTCTTAAGGAACCCCTAGCAACTACTGGAGAACCCCTAGGGTTCCATGAAACCCTGGTTAAAAAACATTGCTCTACATGTTATAGGTAGGGATGCGAAAATTTTCTTGAGCTTCCATTGGATCCGCAAAATTTTGGCGAACCGATTTCGCGGACCCATCAGAAGTTCCAGAAAATCAGTACAGGAGGATTTCTAGGGCTGCATTCATTCATGCAGCCCTGGGAATCCTTCTGTGTGCGATCCACGGGCACTAGAGGTTAATTAACCTCCAGTGCCCGGGGATGGCAGTGGATCCCCTCTAGTGCCCGGGGATCGCAGTGGATTTGGGAATCGTGTGTGCGATCCCTGGAACTAGAGGTTAAATGGGGCAAGTCTCCACATTCAAAACCTCTAGTGCTCTCTGATTGGCTGAGGGAAGGAAAATCCTGATGACACTTGATCAACACAGGCCGCAATTTCTTTTTTTTTTTTTAAATATTTGTTTTTCTTTAATTAAAATTCAATCTCAATTGCCGAATATACACCGGCCATTCTCGCTTACAATTTTGGTAAGCGAGAAAAGCTGAATTTGCAACGAGATCGAGTTTTAAAAACTCGCTCATCCCTAGTTGTGGGTTCCTCCCAAAGACATACTGGTAGACCTTAAACTATATTAGAGACCATACATTTTGCTTGGATATGGTAGGAGCATTAGATTGTAATTTCCTATTAAGGACAGAATATAGATTCTGTGAAGTACTGTGTAAAATGTTGCCAAAATTTAAATATAAGGTAGTAATACATTTTTTGGAAACTCTATATGGTGCTTTACAAAGAAATATTTCAATTAAAATATGTTTCTTTTAACATAAAGAATGCTTAGTAGTAAAGTAATGTAAAGCAATGTGGTGACCAGGTAGGCATCTACCATTGGGTAGAGTAAGCGCATCCCTACAGGCACATGTTTTTTTCACTTTATCAATAGAAGGATTGTCATTTGAAATAAGATAACTTATGCATTGCTGCAACATTCTGAAGACTTGTCAAGCAAGAAAAGGTGTTCTGTTTGAAAGCATCACAGAGGGGTGTTATTATAGGTGTTAATGTTCAGTCCATTCTCTTCAATAGCCCTCACCCCATTTGCTGGATTGATCCATTTGTGTAAAGATCCCCATTCTCTTAAAAGGTTTAAAATGTTAAAACTAACACCATTCTACTGCTGTGTAGATTGCCAGCAACACTTTTTGTAGATGTGTTTTTCAACTGGACTATTAATTCCCCTGATATATGTAAAAGGTTCTGTAGCATCATCGCTTCCTTCTCTCCATTAACCCTCCGTGTGGGAAGATCAATCAAAGGATGAATGCAACACTCTAATGAAGTGTTAGATAGCAACTCATGCACTACTGAAAATATTCATAAGTTCAGTCATTTACTGTAGTCAATGTACAGTATTAAACACTGTAACAACTATGCGATGGAAAAAAAAAGAGTTTCTTTGCTAGTGCTTAGAAATTCGATGAAATATTCTGTATTTTTG
Source organism: Pyxicephalus adspersus (assembly GCF_032062135.1). Classification (NCBI taxonomy): domain Eukaryota; kingdom Metazoa; phylum Chordata; class Amphibia; order Anura; family Pyxicephalidae; genus Pyxicephalus; species Pyxicephalus adspersus. Next base: position 144,533,758 of record NC_092858.1, read on the forward strand.
TTGTATCTTCTTTCTTTAGAATTTCTATCTTTCTAAAGAGAGTCATTATTTTGCAGCAGACTATGAATCTGGATGAAAAAAACAACAACTTGTTATATGAATTCATGGTTTTGTATTATATAATTGGAATAAAAACTTTATATATATAATTTTTAGTTTTTATGTGGGTAAGGGTTAGAACTTTTGCCTATATTTTGTACAAATAAGGTTTATACTATGTTTTAAGAAGTTTATTATTTTTTATTACTGAACTAAAGAAGAAAAAAATCTTAGGGGTGTTTTATAAAGCAGTGAATCTGACTTTCAAGGAAACACTCCATAAAGAATCTCTCTGGTCCACGTAGCAGTAATTAATTCTCAATGAGGAAATGAATGTCAGGTTCACTGATTTATAAAGACCCCACGGGTTTTAAATTATTAGTTTGGTACAAGACAAGAATGTAATGCTGTCTTTTGGTTCTGCCTTTTTCATATATGTGACACTGGAACAAGAATTGTGGAAAAGTCTTTGGGTCAGGGCAGAAAAAATATAAAGAAACCCATCTAAGTTCTATCTACTTGCATTGTAGATAAGTGTTTGTATGAATGCTTGAAAATGTGATAGAAATTGCCCAATAGGACTTAGGAACTGGTAAGATCAGCAGTCGCCAACCAGTGATCTGCGGCTCTGGCAAGTGCACCCCCCAGGCAAGGTCAGGAGAAGGACCCTGCTAAGAGGGCGCACCAGTCAGAGCCGTGGACCATGTCTCCTGTACGGATTGCAGGCTCAGGGCGATGGCCAGGTTGTCTCTGGGCATGTTCTTCAACCATAACGTTGCTCTGGGGGAAGTTTCTTCCTCTTTGAGGGACACAGGGCTCTCCGTGCATGTGTGGCCGGGAGTCCGTGCATTTAGAGGTCTGTAGGTCTTAAAAGGTTGGCGATCATTGGGTTAGATACTTATACAATCAATAGAAAATTGTGACCTGTCCAATGTAAGTTCTTTAAATTCTGCACTTTAAACTGATAACTTTTTTATCAATTGCATTCTGAAATTCAGAATCAATTCATGATTGATTGAATTAAAAGATTGAAAACTATTTGAACTGGTAGGACCATCTTAATTTGGGGTATATAACTGTTAGTATGTTGTAAATACAATACAGTTCATATTCACCATATTTATGTACTATTAATTTTGTGATCCTGTCCTTAGCTTTCACTTCTTTTTTAAGAAGGTCTTGTTCATTCGAGAAGCATTTTACAAGCTAGCAAAAATTGGCCTCATTCATCAAAGTGCCTGAAAGAAGACATTTCTGTATCATTAGAGCAACAAATCAGTGTCAATCCTGCACAAGAGAATGACAGTTGGAATCTGATTGAGTCAGCTCCTCGGCTTATTTAAAGTGTCCAGGACAGTTTTTAAGCTGACTGAACACAAGGAGAACAGATCATCCATATCTAAATGAATAGATACTCATAAGATCCTCTTCTGAACCAAATCCGTTATCAAGTATTTAGAGGCTATATAAAATGTGCTAAAGCCACTGATGAATGGTGTTGGATTATCTCTGGATGGAGAATTAGAGTATTATAGCCTGACAGATGTTTTTTTTTCTATGCACTAGATTCTCTTGTGATAAATGCATGTCCTACTATAAATTCCATGTTTTAGTAAATGAATGATGGTCCACAAGTTGGAGGATGACTAAACTTGGATTAGTAGTTATCAGTTTTATAATTGTAAGGGAAATCATATTATATGCCTTACTGATACTGAGTATTGCCAGAGATAACTTAAAGCGGAACTTAACTCTTTTTATACCCACTTGTCCTGGTTCTGTCATGGGTGCCATCTTTTTTTTTTTTTTTTCTCTTCCTTGTTTCGATCTTCAGCTATCATGATTAGCTGGGTTGGAATGACTTAACTCACGCATATATGTGCAAGAGTTTATTCAGTTCAGGCAACCGCAGGGGATGCCAGAATGTTCCGGTCATCCCGTCAACCAATATTGAGCTGCGAAGCTCAGCAATTTTGACCAATGAAGTGCGTGATCAGTAACAATTCTTTTTGCAAAAGGGAAATTGCCTGTCTCTTCCTGCAGTTGAACCTTGTCTGATTGCAGATAAGATTTTTTAAGTGGAAGTTCAGCTAAAGATTAAATCAACTTAATACAAGCTCCTCGTTTTCTTTAGAAAGCAGTAGAAAAGCCTGTCCTGCTCTGTGTGTAATCAGTGGTCTCTCTGTGGATGTCTGACATACCATTTGTTGAGTTTGAGCCAGGCCTCAATCAACAGGGACCACAAATTTTTATTATTGTAGGACTATAAGTTTAACTATAGGTTGGATTCCAATCCTCTGCAAAGCCCCTGAATAGCCTGGGCCCTAAGACTTAAGCCTGCACCGCCTGGCCAAGGGTCCTAAGACTTAAGACTGTCTATGGCCTGTGATTATAAAAAATAAAAGAGAGTCTATTTAGATCCCTAAGGTGGTTGTAGGCTTTGGCTCTATAGGCTTTTGAAAGGGACCATTATCAGCTATTCTATGGATAATAAGTTTATATTTTATAACCATGGAAAACAAACATCCCAAAGAAAGACAAAACTATTTGAATGAAGGTTGTGGTTACATTTTAACACAGTACATTACAATGCCTACAATACAAATACAATTCTGAAAACAATTTTTGCAATAATAAATTAGGATACCGAGTCTTGTGTTGGCATTTCATGTCAGATTTGTTAGGGATAAAGTTTAATTCAGGTGGACAAATGGAAACACAGTCAAAAATACATTTTTGCTGACAATTTGATAGGTTTCCAGAATTTGATTAAATACTATTTGTAAACCTATATTGTTACCATTTTCCTGTTATCTCGTCTCATTCTCATTTGATTGCTTCCCAGTATTGAGTCTATTGTTCTTGTAGATAATAACAAAATGCTGTCAGTGAGAAAACATCACTTTTCAAATCATGTATTTGTTCATCTTTCATGGTAAGTGCTTGAATTATATTTCCCAAACAATGAAGCTATTACCTTGTATGAGCACTTATGTTAATGCCCATTCTCCTACATAGAGTGAGGAGCTCTAGCACTCTATATGGGTCTATTGCATAAAATTGTATCTGAACCCAAGAACAAAAGTGTCATATATTGCAGCTTACCAGTCCAAGGATGTAGGGTTGCTTTAGCTTTTTTTTTTCTTCACTTTGCCAGTAACCCTTTTCCTATACTAGGGTGACAATGGCCACTCACTGAACTCCATGTATATAAGTACCAGACTACAAAACACCTTTCCTCACCTCTTCTCCATAGAATGTGAGTTGTTCTATAATACAGAGAAGTTAGATAAATGGGACCGATAATATTGTCTTTTTTAAGCAAATCAGACAATGTAGGAAAAGAAAACAACAACAGCAGATGGGTTTAAATTTTAATTTGGTTCTCATTTTGTTTCCTTTGTGAGAGCAACTATAAATTGTTAGTTTGACTTCCTGCCTGTCGTGTGCTTACAAATACTCCTGTAAAAAATAGATTTTTAAAGGGTCTAAAGCAGTGTTTCTCTACCAGGGTTCTGTGGAATCCTAGGGTAACTCCAGAAGTTGCTAGAGGTTCCTTGAGCACCGAGCAGTTTGTAAATCTCCCATTAGTTTACAAGAGACCAAAGATCTTTTTAGCTATCTGTAAGGGTAGTATTATTCCCAATGGCTAGCAATGTAAGAGGCATTCTTCCTTCTGACCACTACATTTATGTACTGTGAATTGTGGATATAGTATTTAAAGCAGGAGCCTGAAAACATGAAAGTTATTTTAAGGGGTTCACCTGTGTTAAAATGTCAAGAAACATTGGTCTATAGTGTTAAAGAGGAACCCCGCTGTATTTAAAGCCACCATTTTTTTTAGGTACAGGGAAAGAATGATAGCAAGGGTCTATAAAACCATCAAGTATACAAACATACTCCAGGTGTACCAACACTATCTGTAAATAATCCTTAATAATATATGCCTATCGTTTTATGGCTCTGTTTGCTGTCCTGCTCAGTTGGAGGCTACACCCCACATGGAAGTGTTATGTTTCTTAGCTGCAAGTTTACAGTTCCTATGGTTATCCCATTGATGAATTGGATGCAACCTTTTGGTTCTTCTGACATTTTTGGTAAACATTCCAGCTATATATTAATTGCCATTTCTATAGATGGAGTAAGCAGAGTCCTTCCATTTGGTTCATCCCATGACTTTTGTGATATCTTTATGCTGTCAAGCGGGAAGCCTCCCATTTCTGTTCGTAGAGACTGTAGATAGATCCAAAGGCACCTCAATGCAAATACCTTCCAGGCAATAAAACATGGATGGAATCCTGCAAACCTCTCATTATTCTATCTAGAATTTATTTTAAAAAAGTTCAGTCTTTAAGCACAATTGAAATCTGGTACAATATCTTGCATAGCATCAACTTACTGATAATATGGGAGTGTATAGCTGTTGAAGTGTATGTTTTATGTGCCCAGAATAATGGCATACAATGAGAAATAAACAAATATAAAAAGGATTAACAGCTGACAATATGAGAATTGAATCCAACTCCCCTGGTTTGAACTCTTTTGTTTCATAGAACCTTTTCCTTCTGCTTCTCCATTGTGATTCATGCTGTTAGGATGCACAGATGTGGTTATGGCTGGCACATGTACCAAAGGACAAACCAATTGTAATTGATTTGCCTTTCAGAATGCCCAAACAAATTACATGAAATTAAATTAAGACCTTCATGGAAAAACAATTGCTTACTAAATCTACTTTGAGCTAGAACTGAGTTGTTTTGCAGGAATAATGCATTCTAAGTCACGCCATGCCTTTGTTTAACGCCTTGTTTGTCAGGTTCTACAAACAGTCAAATATGAATGTTGTAGCATGCGTTTTAATTAAAGTGAAAGATTTTTTTCTTGTGTTGGGTCATGGTGATTTTATCAGTTGCAGCCGAACACCAGGCACACAGCTAAATCAACCATGAACTTTTACATTTACCATTTACCTGGTATGTGTGGGTAGGATTTTTTTTTTTGGTGTAAGAAGAAGAGTAAGTTACTCATCTAACCCAGGCAATCATGCCAGGGGGTAAAGTCTGATTGTGCAGTGCCTAAAACTCTCCATAAACCACCAACCCACTGAATTAATTTTTCTGTTTTCTATTCGCCCCAATAATCTACCAATGCTATGAGCAATATAGAAGAGCATATTTTGTTTAGTCTGTTGTAGATGAGTACAGTAAACCAATGGTAAAGTAGGCAATCCTATGAATCCAATTGTATTCTTTGTAAGATGCATTAAAATATATGTCAAGTTTATTACTCAAATTTACCCCCCAAACACTGGCTTCCTTTTTAGACTTTGTTTTAGCCTCATTTTTTTACCTTGTATGTATAGCTAGAAACACCTTTATTACTCCCGGTGACACCACTAAGATCCTTGTAAAGCTCAATTAGTAGTAGCTGAAAGTCAGTTCCTATAAATGTAGGCATATACCCAGAACTACATCTCCCAAGAGCCATTTACCCACACATTTTTCTTGGGACTCAAAGCATCATCAGCATTGCAATAAGATGGTATCATATCACAATACATGCCTGAAGCTCAGCTAGGAGTAACTTCAAACTACTAAACAAAATGTTTCTACAAAAGTTCAGTGAGTCAGTTTATTAATATTTAAGTGACTTTAGCTCATTTATATTTATATTCTGGAAACAAAAATATGCATTATGCAAAGTAATAAATATAACAACTGGGTGCACTTTTTTCACAACTAAATATGTTTTTTAAATATCTAAAAGGGGTCTGCTGTATTAATGGATTTCTCCAATTATTTGGCTACAGGATTCCACAGAAATGACATCCTTTTTTAATGTTTTCTCGGGTAGCTTTTGAAGTTGAAATGAACAAGTACAGTGTTCTGCCAAAGCATTTTGTATTGTAAAGTATTTTGTAAATATGGTACCCATTTTTTTATTACATGGCTGTGTTTAAACAAAGGACATGCTCCCCATCCTGTTTCATATTTAGACTACTGAAATCCAATACAGGCAGCCTCTGTTGCACCAAGCCTTTAAATGTATTAGGGGTTGGAAGTTTTTTAACTGGTCATGTCACAAAATACTGTTCCACCTTTTGTTATTGACTTACTTCATATTCCTAATAATATAAAACTGCAGGGTGAAAGTCAAGTTTAAAATATAAGGATCAAAAGGATGAAAGGATTGCTAAAATGCTGTGTAATAATATTGTGTTTCTAGCAAAAAATAAAAAAGGTATGGTCAGGTTGAGTTGGAATTTGCGCATGGCTCCATGACTCTCATGGAAACCAAAAATGTATTTCCTAGTGCACTATCCTGAAAGTAATTATTTCCAGCTAGGAATGGAGGATGGGCATGGGAAATATGTTAAACAAAAGATGAGCCAGACAAGGAGCCACCATGGAAACATTATTTGAATAGCTTTGTATTGTGTCTTTATAGGTCAGGGGCACATTCCACCTGACCCCCTGTAATGAATCTGGAGTAGAAAATACTGCAAATTGCGTGATTTTGTTTTTTGGTGCAGTTATACTCCATATGTAGTCCCATAGTCTTTATACAGAGTATAAAAATTGTGCTTATGTTTATTTATTATCTTAAATTCTACCCGATTTTTGCAGCATATAGGAAAGATCTGTATAAAATGAAATCCAACATTCTTTAAAGAGATTAAACCTAAAACTTTAAAAATACCTTTATGTTTTTGTAAATAGTCCCCAGTGTTCTCCCCAGCCCCTTTCAGCCGGGTGCACCACCCAGCACTTTTTATTAACCACCCATCTGTTTTTGGGTGGTTACTGAATCGCTGGGTCACAATACAGGGGGCTGTCAGCTGCCTACAGCTTTTTCCCACCCAGCATAAAAAATACTGGCCCTCTTTTATGTTTTTATTCCTGCTGTACATTCAGTCCACAATGTGCTCCCATCAGAGATATACTACAAAAACGTTTGGTTTGAGTTAGAAGTAGAGAATAATATTTTGTGGTCATATGCACAGACTTGCCCAGACTCCATTCCCCAGTGCTTCATCTATTATGGATTCATGTCATAAAGTAGAGCAAAGCATCTCTGTCTCTTAGTTATTGCTGCCTAAACAAGGCTAATTTGCAGTCTGAAACATGTACAGATGTGTGGCAACAGTGAAACTCCCCAGGACCTGGCAATGCAATGTAGCCACCTGAAAACTAGAAATGGAGTCAGCAATAGACTCCAAAGACTCTGTCTACAGATAGGATCTTGAAAAAGTAAAAGCAGGCAGAAGGCTTGGTAAATGTGCGATTTAGTGAAACTTTAACCCATGGTACATTTTATATTTTCAGATTTGAATACAAAGTAAGTAAAGTAAAAAAAAAGATGTATTCTTTTAAGGGATCCATCTGCCTGACAATATTAAGAGACATATTTAGGGACTTGGCTAAGGACTGGAATCAGGATCTTGAAGACAGATGCCAGAATATTGTTGGACCTGTTTGAAGAGTTATTGATTTGGGGTAGAATAAAAATGGAATCTCTGTCCAAACCTTCTCTTCTTGTCATATTGAATAGAGTAGTGCAAAGTTAAACACCTTTTTGTTCCATCAGGGAGACTCCCCCCTTATTTATTTGTCACCAGGACATTGAGTGTAAAAATGCCTCCAGCAGGTAAAGAAAAACAGAGATTTTAAGATTTCTCTCTTTTGCTAAAACATATTTTTATTTCTGCCCGTGCCCCCTTTTGAGAGGTTTTGCCTTACATCGAGGGACTGTAAGAATCACATAATAGAAATCTATTACAAACCTGTTATTACAGCTACCTTCCTATGCAGTCATATTGAACGACACAGTAACCAGCTATACTGCAACATGTCAACATAGAAATTAGCAGCATAAAGGAAATCTGTAAATGTTAGCACAACCCGAGGTGCTCTGTTAAGCATAGTGTAGTAAAACTGCTACAGAAACAAAACTGTTCAATCAAAAAAATTATTTTTGTTTGCACATATTCTAAATTCAAAGAGAACCTGAACTGTGAAAATTGTGCCTAAAAATAACAAGTAGAGGGGAAAGAACTAGTCACCAGTGCTGAAGGCTCCTGACTTATCCATGATATGTCAGCATAGTGTCCTATATGGAGTTTGCTGTCTTTGCTTTGCTGTGTCAGAGCTGCCCCTTTAATGACTGATGATCTGATGGAATAAAAAAGCCGTAATGGAAAGGTGCAGAGAGAACAGATATACAGAATGAAACAAGTAGAAGCAGGGTGATCCTTGCATATTAGGTTATCAGGTACCACTTTCTATCCAGCAAGGAGAACAGTAAGAAGTACAAATATGACATCACCAAACCTCACCCCGAATCTCTTGAAACTAGTGGATACAAGGAGAAAGCCCTTAGATGATCTCATGCTGCCCATATACAGCAGAAGGCACAGGATTGCATAGTTACAAAATGTTATTGTTATATTTTAAAAGGAATTTAGCACACATGCACATTTTAAAGATGATGTTAAAGCATAAAAAAAACAGATATACTGAACATGTTCCCAATAAGATACTAAATCTTTTCTTTTTGCGTTCAGCTTCACATTTACATTCATTTCATGTGCTTCTGAAATACATATACAGGTAGTCCCCGGGTTACATACGAGGTAGGAACTGTAGGTTTGTTCTTAAGTTGAATTTGTATGTAAGTTAGAAAAGTAAGTTTTTTAATAAATTCAATTAGGACAGATGTTTGTCTCAGCATAATATTAGTCAGCATGGTGTCAGTTACTGTATAAAATCCTCACTGTGAGTTATTCACAAACAAAGCAAAAAAAACTATTTTATGGCAACTGTTCTATGTGGTCCAGTTAGTACAGCCAGACTGGTGAGCTTACTTTCCTTTCACTGCAGTTCTTCAATAGATTTAGACCTCCCACCTATTCACCGCATGCTGGCTGGCTAGTAAAGGTGCAAATGTACATTGATGAGGTGTTTCCTGGGCTTCTTGTAAGTTTCTAGTGCTAGATGACAGCACTTTGTTGTGCAGTTGGGACTATTTTGCTCACATTCCTGCTCTCACCTCTCCGAATTTGAACCTTGTACACAAAATGATATGAAATTAATATAAAGTGTTATTGCATACATAATTGGGATAAATGGACATAACCAATAGGTCAATGCACATTAATTTGTCCAACTATTGTTTGAGTTGAATATACCTCCAATGATTTATATTAAGTACAAAGAAGATGTCTCATAAACAACCCTCCTATTGTCTCCTAAACAGAATAAACGTGATAACCAGACTTTGGATTGTGATTTTTTAATGTAATTTTCTAAATAGACACAAAAGTTGCGCAACCCAACACAGTTCTATGATTCAGTCAATGGGATTGAAAAAAATAAGCATTCAGTAAGGGTTTTCTATGACATCAGTTTCTGTGTCTGCAGAAAATCCATATTTGAAAAATAAGAAGACCTTAAAGCAATGCATTTATTCCTTTGGATTACAAGAAAGGACCATGGCGCCACATCAAAATCTGCAGGCGCTATGCCCTTAACTCATAAGGATTTGTTTTCTGCTTTTAAAAATATTAAAATGTATGTAAACCACAACAATGAACTTTTATATGCCCTCTTTTATTATGTTAGGTTTACTATTGGGAGTCTTTTTTTATATTTGTTCAGTAAGTACACAGGTTGATGATTGTGTACTGACAACTCCCTGTTGTAATGAACTGTTAGGCCTGGTACACACAAACAAATTCTTACCTCACCAATTTGTTTTTAGAACTTGTAATTTGGAATCCCCAAAGCACTGCACATATGTGTACAGAATTCTGACATTCCAATCATTTGTCCAAGCAGAAAGTAATTCAAATCTTGGATGAAATTAACTGCTTGTACATAACAACAATTCCTTGTTTTATCAATATGTTTGATCAGTATATGGCCGATCAAGAAAAAGGAAATAGACTGGTTATGAATGGTCTAAAGTAGGTTTTACTTTGTATCCACTATAGATCTGATTCTTTTCTCAAGTCAAAAATTGAAAGCTGTATCAATCTTTGGTGGAAGACTACAGACCTAGGCCCCTCTATGCCATAGACATATCTATGTTGTGTCAGTTGTCACAGCCATTCTGATCCACCTTTTTTTTAGGTGTGTGAATATAGATGATCTGAGCTGTAGCCATTGTTTCGTTAAGGCTTTTTTCCTGCTACTAATAGAAAAATCTGAATAGCTGACGATGTGACAAAATGTTAGCTATCTGACAATTGTGCATCAATTATAAATGTGTGTTTATTATTTTATGTTAAATTATTTACCAACTGTTTCCATTACCTGGACCAGGTAGTGAGCAGATTTATTTTATCTGGTGGAATCCATCATCTATAAGAGTATAATATGAGTATCAGACATGTATTACTTTTAAAGGTTTTTGTTGTATCTGCTGGTAAATACAGACAGGTTATCCAAAGATAGGATTTAGTCTACAACACTTTTATTTTTGTAACTGTTGTTCATATCCTAGAGCATGGAGAAAATATGGCAGATTTTATATATATATTCTTTATTATTTTCAACACCTATGTGTATGTTGCTTTTTGCACCTATAGCTGTTGAATTTTCTGGAAGTCATTCACTTATACTACAAATTTGAAATGTGTTTCCACAAAATATTCACTTTTGTTATTATTGTGATATATGATGTCACACTGAGTTGGACTGTGTAAATTTCACATACTGTATGCTTTCCAGAGAAAATGATAACTTACACACTGCCTGGCTAGAACAGAAATGTCCCCAAGCCTGTGGGGCTGTGTAATGATATGGGGTTGCTCCAGTTGGTCAGGTCTAGATTTAGCAAAGTTTATGTGCCCCAAAATGAGGTGAACTCATTACATGAATTCATTGAATGATCATTTTTCCATCAATGAACTTTTTCTTCCCTGATGGCATAGGGCTCAAATTATAATAGAGTGGTTCAGGGAGCATGAGACATCATGAAACATAGACATATATGAAATGGCCACCACAGTTCAGACCTCAACCCAACTGAGAAATTTTAGGATGTGCTGGTAAAGATTTCATACAGTGGTTTGACTTTTCTATTATCAATAAAAGATCTTGAGGACCCAACTCCAACTCTGGATAGAAATAAATGTTGTGATGTTTTTTAAGCTTTTTGAAACAATACCATGACAAATGTGTCATAATCAAAGCTAAAGGTGGACCATTGAAATATTAGTATGACTTTTGTTTTGGCCAGGTAGTGAATTTTCTAAAAGCCATCAAACTCTTGTGTATATCAACATATTCCAAATTATTTAGTTCATAAAGCAGCAACAGTCATAGTAAGATACATTGTTTTCCACACGCTGCAAGAAAGAAGTACTGTTCTCTGTGTGGAAACAGTGGCTTCTCCGATGTATTTTCATACCCACCCCTGTGAGTTAGAGCTAGTAGCTCATGGGTGAGTGTCTATATGAGTGAGTGACTATATGCACATGGGAACTTGCTTAGGTCATGTAGATTGGTTTGGTGAGTGTATGAAATAGAACAGCACCTGTTTTTTTTAGCCTGGCTAAAAAATATATAAATATATGTGCTGGCTAGGCTAAACTGTCCAGCTTTAGAATCACTTTATTGGACCTTTCAAATTCCAACCCTACCATATTTGTAAGGGCAATGCCACCGAAGATGACATCTGAACATAAAATCAGTTACCCTTATCTGATCAATGCTTGTTTTTTTCACACAGTTGCAAAATAATCAAAGCATTAAGTGCAACTGAGTCTGCCTACATTGCAATAACCATTTATAGCAACAGGAAGTACCTACAGTATGTCAACATATTGGATATTCTGCTCTTTTCTCAATATTTATTTGGAGTATTCCAAAGCATGCTACATCACATCTTATTAGGCCTAACAAGTCTGAGGATTCCCATTCCCATTCTCTTTATACTACCCCTTTTATTATGCAGGCTTTACCTAGAAATATCAACATCATGCAAAAAAGAAAGCGTTTGTGATACTGGCCTTTTAAAGATAACCCCCTATACACTGGTCAGCAGGCTTCCTATACTTTATGTGTCGTAATTGTGCCTGTGCCTATCTCCATTGACTAAAAACTAACATCTATCTATTCTTATAGTCTGTTAATGCTCTGGTACCATATTATAAGGCTTATTCAGGATGGTGGGGCAAATGTACTAGTAAAGTATAGTAAATAATAAAAAAGAAAAAAGTCATGTCACTAAAGAGATAACCTTTTTATTGAGAAGACTACACTAATCTCACTCCTGCAATTTGCTCTGTTTTATTTAATAAGCTTATAAAGACTGTAAGTTGGTATTCGCTTATGCTTCTAATGGTATCTGCATTTGGAAATTTTGCCTGTTGCCTGTAGATGTTTGCAGACCAACATAAGATTTTATTACAATTCCATTCTGTTTAAAAGCAGGCTTCAGCTTCTGTTATATTGTGGAAATATTCAGGTATTGATTTTTTTAAGAATGTGCATGATTCCAAATTGTCCACCATTCTCATATCCAAGTTATACAGAGACAATTCTGCATTCCTCTTGATTGTCTTGTCACTTGGAAACTGGAGAAGCAGAAAAGTGTGTGAAATTCTGGAAATGTGACCCTGTGTCTTTACAGGATGTCTGTATTTCTCACAATAGGGCTGATTTACTAAAACCGTTTAGACTGCTTATCAATAAACTTCTTATCACTCTAAAATAGATAGTTCATTTAGGGAATGTGGTAAAAATTAGCTTTGCAAAAAATACCCAATTACATAAAAAACAAGGATTTGTGCTTGCATATAATTGGATGCCAGCAGAGTGACTCCTCATTCACTAAGCTGTGTGGTGGCATGTCTAATACAGCTTGTTTTTCAATATCCTTTTATTTTTCCTTTTTTTTCTGGTCACTATCCAATATGGTGATATGGCACAGGAAAGGACCAACTAAAACAAACAAGAATTAGTATTCCCTGAGCTCTACAGGATCTGTGTCAACCCATATGTATAATATATACATGTACCAATAATTAGGGTTCTTGATATATTTTGGAAGTAGAAGTTTTACATGTAAAATTTTAAACTGGCCACCAGATTTACATTAGAATGTAGTAAGGAATATTGGGTGTTTGATGTGGATTACAGTACAGTATAAATTTATTTGATTGTAGATTAGTAGATCACACTGCGATCATTCGAAAATTTACTGGAGTCATTAATACTCTTTTACTCTAATACAATAGAATGGAATGTGCTCCATTGACAAGAATAGAACACACTTCTTCCTCAGATAGAACATCTTGTCATGTAGCTCCGTTTTGATGAAGTGCTGAAGAAAAGTACGACTCATGCATAAATCTTATAAAATCACTGGGACCTGCTGTGTTTTCAACCTGCAGCATCAATGAAATTTCTAATATCTAGGGGAGCATCTGAGGATGTGGGAAATTGCTGCGATTTTGTGCCGGGAAGAAATACCTGCATTTTCCAGTGGGTTGTAATATTTGGTCAAATTACAAAGTCATATGCACTGTACAGTGGTGTGAGAATAAATAACACAATGGTTTCATGAATTCTTTGATCTGCCCTGGTATTTTGGCGTTTCTCAAATGCTTTCTTGCATTGCACTGACATATTTTTCTACTTTCAGGTTGTAATTTACCTGACAGGCCAAATAGTTATCCCAAATACTTCATGGTTATCATGTTAACACGGTGACAGCTTATTCCGATGAAACAGATCCTGTGTCGACAGTTTGTAATCTTTGACTTATTCCAGGAGATTGAAAGTATTTACATTTAGTTCATCTCCCCACATATGTTGGCTATCTCAGTTACGTCATAAATCCGCTAATCCTGTCATCCCAAGGTTTAGCCTACATCAGTGGTCAATCTGGAGTGTAAATCTTTTTTCTTGGATGTACTCAGCACAGCATTGCACTGTATTAAAGAAGACTTTCAACCAGAAACCAGTACTGATACAAGTGAAAAAATAGTTACCTTTATCTACCTTATATTTGGAGAGCAGGATTTAAACAAAAAACATATTGGAGTCTATAATAAGATAAAAAATCTGGTAATTAGGGACTGCAATGTACTGTCTTTTCACTTACCAGGAATAATAGGATATCTGCTTTGTAGATGATATTCTTTCTTGTGAGTTGTGTAGGTATCCCAACCCAGGAAATACCATCCATTGCAGGGGTTCATGTAGACAAAAAATGGCTGTACCCAGCCGATACCATGAGAATTCAAGGATTAAAAATGATAAAAAAAAAATATTACATTTTCTGGGTTCCCCACAATGTTGCATGTTTCTCCATGTGATCCAAGTGTCACTGTGGGACATTATAGTGATGTAGGGATCACCATGTCAGTGGGGGGGGTCAAAGATGGGATTTCTAAGTGAGTAATATCTGGAACAATACCATTTTTTAAAGCTGGGATCCTCAGTGCGCATCTGGTAGTGGTGTTACTTGCAAATCCAAACCAGATCAGAACTATTGTGACCATTAGCTGCAACTCAGAATATAAGCAACTAGAATTCCAAAATGACATAGCTTTCATTGATCAATATAGTACGGCTCATTAAAAAAATACAAGTTTGGACCTAAAATGTTAGAATATAGTTGAATTTCTTGATTGATCTAATCAGATTTGACCCAGCTCTGAATTTTTTGCATTACACTCACCTGTTCTTTGAATCTGTGGGCACATAGGGAGCACAAATGGGCTGGCCCAAAAATGCGGCATTTTGAGTGATTACATCCGTTTTTATGCACTTTTATTTGAAAATTGGCTTCTGTATTACAATAAATGGCTCCTGAGCAGGTAAATGTTTTTCATGGCCAAAGCTACCTGCGTGGGAGACTGATGTGATGAAGTTTGGTCTCTCATTACATTTTTTACCTGTAGTGGACCGAAGATGGGACAAGGAACACACAGACAGTATAGTTGCAGGAGTACTAGGACAGCTAAAGAGTCAATGAAATGGTTCTAGGTTTGCAGAAGTAAAACATAGACAGGTAACCAGTACCAGGCACCTGTATTTATGGTTAGGCTTCATATTTGTTGACATCTCCTTGGTAGCTAAGAGACAGTAAAACAAGTGAAAATAGTCAGGGAAATTATTATGAGCGGGATAATCGGGTGATGCCTGTTCAGACACCAGAATATCAGCTAAGCAACCTGTAGCACATACTTCAGCAGTTCTGCATGCAAAAAGTTTAGTTTCATGGTCTAGATCTTTCCTTGACTTAGGAAGCAAAGTATGGTTTAGCTTGTTGTTGGTTTTTAGAATGGTTGCTAAGTACAGTTTGCTTTTATCATCCCATACATGTAGGTGAATGACAGACATAATTTAAATGGTCTAAAAGCAAGGCATTATGCCAATGTAATGAGCTCTGTAACAATGGCAATTATTGAGCCGTAATTAATTCCTCATGCTGTTTGAGTAGTAGACACATCTATTTGTCACAGCGTTATTTTAGGTAATAAGTTAAACTCCAGTGAAATTGCTTTAAAATAAAAGAAAACCATCAACATTCTGAAGGAAACTGTTCATAAAGAGAAGATTTCCCATAAAAAGTGGATTGGGCATTGTACACTGAGTGATTGCAAGACAAGAAATGTTAGTCTGGGTATATTAAATAACCCTAATGGCATTCTTGACTCTAAAAAGAAGTAAATGGTGATGGGAAGATATTCTATGATTCAACGGTCAGTGATGAGATCCTACTATTGAGAATAATAACCGCTACATGATTTATACTTAATTAATAAGCCAAATTACTGTGATGGTAATGAGTATGGTCGGAATTTGTATTATATTAAAGTAAAGCTTTGTAACATTATAACTGACATTTCCTATTCAGGTTCAGAGCTACTGAAACATTTGAAAAAGTTAAAAGTAAAAGTCAAACTTGTTAAGCTGTGGTGGAAAGACCCCCCACAAAAACACACACACACACACACACACACATTGGTTATTTAAAGCAGTAGATGCTGTATATTGAGAAAAATGTTCACTTTGCAAAGTGAATGTTTGTAAAGCAGGTGAAGTTGTTCACTTTGATTGTCCAGTCAAGGGTAAGTTAAGGTTTTGTTGAGATGGATGCCTATGGAGTCCTCTGGTACTATTTCTGAGATGAAGGCAACATTATATAGTTGAATATTTGTTCTTTTTAAATTAAAAGTAAAAAGTCAATGGGTAATCATGCTTGAAGGTTAACTGCTTGTTTTTTTCTAGGGTACCAATAAAACATTTCTACCTACTTTATCTCCTCTTCCCTTTGATGCTTTGGGTTGTGGGTGGACCCTTAGTATCTGCACTTACAATACAGAACTGCTGGTCCTGCATTGTGCATGATGACACCTGAAAATCAGCATTTAACCTGTGCAGTGCATGGGGAGCCTTTTTTGCATCTGTATATTTGTGTCAATTACCTGGAGTTTAGCTTTTGAAGCTCTGTTTTTTTTTTTTTTACTACGCCACCTTTACACACAGCCTTGATTTCATAAAACAAACCTGGATGAGGAAAGGATTAAGAATATGAATGGCTTACAGCTGATGTAAGAATACCTGATAAAAGGAAATGTATACCCATTGTTTTTCTACTAACCAACAAAGCAAACAATTAACCTCAATGTCCAATGCTTAAACCTTGATAAGAATCCAAAGCGACCATATTAATCTTTATTTCTAATGCTCTTTATTTTCTAATGTAGAATCTATTGGCTTTTCTGTATTTTGATATTTAAATGAGAAAAACGAACTTTGCAGAAGCACCCTGCTAATTAAAAAATACAGATAATATATGTTTTCAAAATAAAAAAATAGTTTTTTTTACTGTGCTTTAGTAAAGTATACAATCATTTACTTTGAAAAGACCATAACATTATTTTTAAAATCTGAATCTAATAACATGTCTGCAAAGAAAAGGTTTCATATTTACCTATTCTGCCACCCGTACTGAAGATACCTATCTGCTGTCTTCAAGAGCTATGTTGACATATCGACCATTGTGCGGTTCATTCTTCCAACCCCTACATTACTACTGTGTCCTGTAATGATTGGGGGGATAGGGCAACATAGCTGAATTTGGGGCTATCTGAAACTCCTAGGAATATTGGTTGCAGAAAAATGTTCAGCCAACATTGGCAGTGAGTATTACTAACATTGGAGTAGTAAGTATAACCTGTACAGTCATGGCTTTCATTTCAGATTTCTTTCATATGTGCACACCACTTAATGGACTTGGAACCATTGTGTTAGTGGACAAAGTACAATATTCACAAAGTACTTGGCTTAGAAAATCTCCAGTAATGCATTTTTTAGGAACAGCTACATGTGGATAGAATGAAAATCGTATGCAAATTTTCAGCCATGCGTTCCTGACTTTGATGAATAGACCTCACAGACTTTAGAAAGGGGAAGCATTAAAAGAAGTGCAGTGATGTGAGGCTAGAAAATCTTTAATGTCATCATTTAGAAAGTTAGAAGCCGACAATAAGCCAGGTACAAGCTTACAAGGACCTTTCCTGTGATATATGGCAGCAAAATATTTGTAAGAGAGATATTTGCAGATGAGAGTCCGTGTGACAGACAAAAGTGATATATATGCAGCTCTCCAGAAGCTTATTTTCATCGTCAGACTGAAGGATAAAATGGTACCATAGAATACAAAGTGTTTTGTTCATCTGCCATGGACTTTAATCAATACTCAACATTAATAGCCAAGCAATTCAATTTCTTCATAGCTCTAGTGTTGTCCTTTATCGACAGATTAGATAAACAATGGTGTTCTGACTTGCACTTTCTTTACAAATCTCTTTGCCAATATGAACCTGTTGTCTGACTATGATGTTATGGCAGTGTTACGCACCTAAATATTTTAGCAGTGCAAACTGTACTGTCATAGCTTGCCTTCAGCTTGAATTTTTTATGTGGTCAGCTTGTCAGTACAAATTTAAATTTATTTAACTTTGTACAGAGGAAAGTGTAAATTGTCTCTATTGCTTGAAATAAATGGTGCTTCATCTTTATTGTGATGCATAAGAAATGTGTCACCGTGTATTGCTGCATTAAAAACTACAATCAAGATCTGCACGAGGAGTATTGCATTTTCATTCATTGCCGGTAGGCATAATGTTCTCTAACAAGTGATGGGAATTTCTTGTTAAATTAGATTGTATTGTGGCTATCTAATATGAGGTTTATCCAAAACCAAGAGAAGTAGGATTTTGTTTGAGGTAAGCCATAGGTACTGGTATAGGTCAGGGGTTTATTTGGGATTTGATTTTTTTTCAAACAAAGCATCTTTACATTAAAAGCAAAACGAGGCAATAGCTTGAATTTTGTATTGTTTATTAGATATTATATACCCCAATAGGATAATTCACAACCCATATGACAGGCAGTAAACAATTAGTCACCATTATTGTACATGCTGTTTCTTGCACCATAACTGAATTACCATTCTTTGTTCTGCATTATATCTTGGTGTGGAGCTGGCCTCCTTGGTAGCCGCAGGGCTTTGCATCCTGTAGCATTCACGTCTGCAGGAGTGGCTGGATTTTCCTGGGTTCTACCTTGGTTGTGGAATGAATAATATGCATTTTTCTTGTCCTTCTTTAGTTAGGGGTGTTTTTTGTATACTCAATGATAGGAGAAATGGAAGGGGCAACAGAATGTCTGGCAGTTTCAGTTTAAATCTATAATGATGGGTAATTACAGATCAGCATCTAACTCCCATTGTCTCTTGGATAGACTTTCCCTTACAAAAGTACAGATCCAATCTACTACTCAGAGTCTCAGAGCTCAGCTCTAAGTGTACCTTCTAGAAAGGCTTCTCCCTAGTAAATCTGTTATCTCACTGGCTCCTCAGGTTTATTCCCCCAGCAACTCGAAGTTTGTGGGCTAAAGCTAACCCAAGGCCGATTTGCCTGTATTCCTGATTGTTAGCATTCTGTCTTCTCCGTAGTCTCAGTGTCCAGGCCTTTATCTGGTTCAATGTGCCCGCCTAAATAGCTTCAATTGCAGCTGTAGGTCCACAGACAAATGCACCAAGGCAGTGACTGCCTCGCACCTAACTAAAACAGAATTTCTACTCATCGACAGACAGTGACCAACTATCACTCCCAGAGGAGTGCCATAGTTCCAAAAAATCTAGCATATTCTAGAACATTGACCCCATCCACTAAAAAAGATCCTAATGTAAAGGAGCATCTAACAAGGACAGTAAGTTTCACTATAGTGACATTACTAAATCTGACTCAAAATTTCCCAGAAATGAGCAGTTTGCCTGGGATCACACACTGCAAAGATACAACTATAAGGCTGTAGGTATGGGAGTGCCGGTAGGTAGAAGTTCATTCATTCCTTGCACAGGGAATTTTTCACTGATCTGAGCATACTCAGAGTACAGTTAACAAAATATTGCAAACAGGCAGGTACATTTTTTTGCAATAAAGGGCACATTTTTGTTTTTCCAGTTCAAATCTGCTTTCCCAGTTTTATCAAATGAGTTTTGTTGGATCACCCAGGTTCTTCCATGAAAGTCTATTTTCTGCAGTCCAGGAGAGCTTTAATAAATCAGGTCCAAAGTGTATAATATATACAATTAGTATGGACACAAAGCAACAGAAAATGTGGTGTTTTCAGGGTACAAAGTGAAAAAAACTAAACAAAACGATTTATTACATATAAAGGCTGGTGAGCTACATCAGCAAACTTAATGGAAGTTCCGCATGGTGGAACAGAACCTGCCATTTCATGGTTTTCGATACTAACTACATATGGTTCACAGGTACAGATTTGATTATTTAGGTACCAAACTAGGTTACCATTCAGGGGGCCCTGAATTTTTTCCACAAAACAATGTACAGTTTTGGCTTTGTACACCAGCTTTGGGGTCCAAACTTCAGATTGCTCTTTAGAGGTCTGGACCCATATTTTTAAAAATTGATTACGCTCAGCTCTGGTAATGACGTTTGCTTGGTGAAGGTTCACTAAAAGGTATTGTTTTGTATACAGACTGCTATGTGCATGTATTCAAGGAGCACCTGCTCATCACTGGTACAGCCTCAGGCATATGAAGCTCAGAGTTCAGGTAAATACAGATGCCCACATACACAAGTGCTTTTACAAGCAGAATGTTTGTAGAATGTACCAAAATCTAAATACAGCGGCCCTAAACCACCTGAACCTTACAGAACTTCATAGAAGATACTGAAATGCACTGACCTTTTATTGCAAGCTGCTTTAGTTTATACCTTTGCTCTAATTAATCTTGCAATAGAATTATTATTACATCCTTGTCAACTTGTCAAAGAAACCACAAAATCTGCCTTTGGGGAGAGAGGTTTATCATAAGTTGTAGAGAACGTATATTGACTATGGACCTGCCAATGTAAGCATTGCTGTCTATTCATCTGTCACCGTATTTATTTCATAAGCCTTGGAAAGAAACATTAATGTAATAGCCGGAGGTTTTTGCAGTTACTGTTTCAGCTTAGACGAAAAGAAATCTCTTTTTCTGTACAGCTCACTGATGCGGCTGCCAAATGTTATTTTCTTGTGGCCCATCAGAAATGTGGCTTGTTTCTGTCAGCTGCAATGAGTTTTAAGAGTTTAAATCAAATCTCCCAAGATCCCCTGCTGGCTTTTCGACCCTGGTAGTGAGCAGTGACTTAGAAAAAAAACATTATCATCATTGATGTTCATAGTTTATCATTTACTCCAGAGCATGGATGGGCAGCAGTTAGGACTCCAGCTGTTGCCAACTAAATCTCTCGTGATATTCAGCTAGTAGAATTGCAAGGAGGAACAAGTCCATTGCTGCTGTATACTTAGCTGAAGAGATAATTAAACCATTTACTTTACTAATCCCTAGAACAACATTCAATATCAAGATTCCTCTGGTAAGCTTTACATGTTTGTTTGTTTTTAGTTTGAAATGGAGTATAGCTACTGGGTTTCATTCTCCAAAGGCATCCTTTTTTAACTTTTGTACACCAGCGAAACCCTTAAAATATTGTTCAGATCATGACTAACCTCAGCTAAAAATCATCATACCACTCAAATACAGCTCATGGTAGAATAGTATGTCTTGTAAAAGTGTTGTAAGAATAAAAAGTTGTAAATAAAATAAAAAGTAATGTTTTGTGTTCAGAGTTTTGGATACTTTATGCTCTATAAAAATTAGTAACTCTGACAAACGAGTGTTTTCCAACTTTAGTGGTCAATGTAAATATTTACCCTCAATCTGTGCATAGGTAAAAATTCCTTCCCTATTGTGTCGGTAGTAATTGTAGATGGTTGAGCAGTTTGCTGTGTGAACTGCTCAAGGAAGAAATACTAGATGCTAAAGAAATACCTGGTCACAGAAACATCAATACTAATCCTATTCCTTAAATGACACTATCTTTGGCCCTTTCCATATTCCTAAGACTTCCTATTAAGCCTTTTTTGTAATGGGCAGCCTCACTTCTTATCACAATAACAATAATAGAAAGCCAGTGTTAAAATGTTTAAAAAAAAGCAATAGAAGTAGAAAACTTAGTAGAAAAACTTAGAAAAAAGTAGAAAAATTTAGAAGTAGCTATAGGTCAATTTTGCCTCTAGCACCCATCGCAGGGGTGGATTTAGGGAGTTGCAAAGTGTGCCACTGCATTAGGGCCCCGGACCTTCCTACGCCAACAGCCAGGGGCCATCATTGGGTCCCAAAGTCAGTTTACCAGGGTAAGGGGACCAGGTACATTCTGCACAAGGGCCCACTATTGACTATGTCCACCACTGCACCACTGTGTGTGTTATTTTGAATTCTACTTTGAATTTCATATGCAAAATATAAAGTGAAGCTCTGGTCTTTTTACACCTTTGTAATCATAGAAATAAGTTTATTGGTATTGTTACACTTTAGTTTGCCAAGCACTTCATACTAAAATAGGATGGGAATGCCCCTTTTACTTGCCAAGATATGGAACATACAAAGATAACATAAAACATACAGGTAATTTTCTCCTTTCTTGTATTGTTGTTACTTTCCTTGAGTATCATTTAAAAAGTGAATACGTACATATTGGTATTATTGATCAGTTAGATGAGGCATTTGAACTTACCTGTTCAAGATGAATACCTTACTTAAGATTGTGATAAAGATCAACAGCTATTGTGAGTAGTTGGGGAAGTCAACCAGGTATGTGAAATAGCTAGAGATCTGTAAATACCGTTCTTTCTTTAGTACATAATACCATGATCATAATACCATCACCTTGGAAAGCAATAATGTAGGTACTCTGCTTTTTTATGCTGCTTCTTAGTTGTTGTTAATAGAGGCAGGCCACAGGAACATTTGCAAGGACCACAGAGAATATAGCTGGCACAATATCATATTGGAAAATATTACCTATAACATGTGCCTGTAATACACTAACAAATAGTATAGCAGGAGTATAAAAGCAGTATGCATGATGAGGACATATTCTGAGCTTCAGGTTGTGAAAAACGAAACCAATTAGTAACAGTTCAGAATAATATGTATGTAAAATCAGTTTTGTTGATGGACACTGGAAGAAGTTCCGAAGGGCTGTAGTATAAGTTTAATTAATCAATGCCTATTTTGCCTGCCTTTTTTTCGTTTTAATTTTCATTCTACATGCCTTATGTCCGGCAATTATAAGTTGAGAAAAGGCACAAGCTATGCAATGTGTTGCAGGGTATGGAGAGAAAACTAGGCACAAATGACAGCAAGAAATTGCTTTAGGTTAAAATTACATGTAGACTGTTCATCAAACTCTTCTACTGAAAACTACAACATACTGAGCTATATGTAGTATGGAAAGGTGAGCTAAAACAATTACCTGTGTCTTTCAAGTGGACTTGTCAATTTGATCCGTGGACCTTCTATCAATTTTCTGACAAGTTTCTATATTGGCAATTTTCTATAGTAAATATAATCTTTATTTTTATTGTGTTGGGTTAGAGAAAACCATGCTGTTCTTACAAATGATGTATAAAAATCATGTACTCTGCACTTAGACCCTCTTACTAATAGCACTAGCAGTAACTGTACTTAAAATGTTCTGTAGGGATAGAAAAAAATAGAAAAAATATTACAAAATGCTGATTTGTTGCTATTTAGTAAATAATCTATATAAGTTTGGATGCATCCCATCATCAGGGATGGGGTGCAATGATTTGTAATAAAAGGTGATGGGTGGAGATCCCGCCCTGAGCACCTAATATAATGAGTTAGCTAATTTTATCTTAAAATTTTTGTATTTGTTAAATATCTAATTTTGAAGTTAAAATAACTAAATTGTAAATGAAAAACATTGGATTGCTGTATTTCCAGACCCTTGATATTTGATAAAGACCAAAATAATTGGGAAAAGAATCCACTCTCTCTATTTAAATAAATTAAATTAAAAAATTTAATCTCTAGATTATTTAAATATTGAAGGCCCTGTTGAAAATTTTATTGAAATTCATTTATAATGCCATCCATCAGAGAGTAAAGATTTCACTAAGAAATATTAAAACAATATAAATGTACACCCTTCTGAATCTTTTTCTATACTACAAGTTGCTCAGTTGTCAAGGTTAATACAGTGAAAATTTTAAACATAATATTAGATCATGAAGTTTCATTATTTTAAACTCGTTTACATACTCTCTTTTTTTTTCTGTTTCTTTTAAAAAAGAATTAGAAATAATTAGGTAGTTTCACAAGAGAAACAGAAAATATTTGCAGAGGAATGTCATCCCATTCAATGGATACTCACTCATAAGAGCTATTGTATACACTAATAAAGAGAACGATAAGAGACTTCAAGGTGATTAAATAAGCTTAATGGCCTAATCAGCCCATATTGTTAGAGATATAAAGATGAAATAGGCAGCCACCTACATATGTGGTTTCATTGCCCTTTATTTGTACCGATCAGAACAAAATATATTTCTGCATCATTAGTAGTATTATCATTACAAGTGCTCAGTCATTTTTTCCTGAATTTAGATTCTGAAAGCTTAGAACTTAAAAATATGAATTATTTACTTTGTTCCATTCCTAGATCTTGATAAAAATAAAATTCAATCTTCCAAAAATGAATTGTTAGATGCAAAATACTAAATTCTTGCAAAAGAAAAATTAGCTTTGTAGAGCCATATAGGTAAAACAGGATCACACCATTTTGCTTTGTTTTTAGCCTATTTTGCTAATTTGTTTTCTTTTTTGTTTTCTTTTTATGCTTTGCACGTACAATTAATAGAGATATGAAAAAGAATGAAATTTGGTCACTGATATGGTTAAGATTGATCACCAGATGACTGTACAATTTACATAACACAGATTGTCCAAGTGCAAAATCATTGTTGAAAGAAATAACACACTTTATCTATTTTTGAAATCATGTACTACCATAATCTGAGACATAAACTATAAATAATGCAGACAATGTATCACAGGGAGAATTTGTTTCCGTGAGTTGAAAACATAATAAATATTTCCTCCCATGACACCACGTACCCTCTCAAACCTGTGAACAAATAAACTAATATGATTGACGTTATAGACACATATGGAGAATGAGAGTATGTGTCATGTGGGGAGCCGAGGGGATTACAAAGACAAGGCTGTAAGGTGGAGAGGCATGTGAAGGTTCTTCTTTATCTAACACATTGTATATCTGGGAGTAGTTAGTGTTGGTTTGTCATTTTCACACACAAGTTCTCATTTAGTAGCTGGTAGTGGTTACATTTATAAGAACTGATAAAGCAGCTAGGAAGACTATAAAACAATCTTCCACATTAAAGCTACAGCCAGTCAAATGTGACTAATACTACTAGATGAAAAAAAATTTAATGAAGAATCACTGAAGCTTACCAAAATAGTAAAGAGCACCCACATTATACTTTATGGCTGTTATTATTTGGCCTTGTTTGGATTTGCTGAGATTTTAGGAATAAGTCTCCTAGTATGGTAACTTCAGTCTCAGATGAAAACATTTATAAATCTTTACCCAAAAGAAATGTTATTTAGCTTGCAAAAGCACCATGTATGACTGTGTATAAATAGAAGACAGGACTAGATTACTTTCATCCTATAACAGGACAGAACTGAACAAGGAAATTGATTGAACCGCCAATCTATGTTTTATTAAAAGCTTATGTGAAAATAAATTTAACAACTGGGTTTATGTATGCATTAAGCTAAAATTCAGTGAGCAATGAAATATCAATTCATTCAGCTCTGTAATAAATTAATAAATGTTCAAGAGCTAATTAAATGTATTTTAATGCAAATAGGGTTGGTACCTGCATTTGACATGGTGTCTGTCTCTTGGAGTCCCTGTATAGCACAGCTTAGACTGGATATAGAAAATATATGGATATAGAGCAGCATAGGAACCAATCAATTATACACTACTCATGCACTTCCAAAGAACATGTTGATGGGAAAAAATTATGTGTTTATTAGTCTGATGCTTTCACAGTCCAGATGTCAAAATTACCTCTTCCTCGCTGGTCTTGCCTCTGATCCCAAGCTTTATCAGTTTTACTCAATCCACTGGCCAATCAGAAAATAGCCTCTTAATCTTCCCTGACTATTTAGCTAACTCACACACTGCACTCAGTGTTTATGCAACATGTCTCCATTGTGCTGAGCCCCTAGTTCTGTTGAGCTAGTTCCTGTTCATCTGTTGGCTAATTCAGTGTTTCCTCTATCAAGCTCCTGCGTTAACCTCTCGTTTTCTAGTCTGTTGATTCCCAGCCAACTTCCCTGTGCTGTTCCAGTGTTCCTATCTGTCTGTGGATATCCCTGAGTCACCTATGCCTCCTGTTGCTTCCAGTGTCTCCTGTGTTCCCTGGGTCTGCAGTGGCACCTATGTCACTGGTGTCTGTTTCCTGGATCCCTGGTAATTGACCCCTGGCTTGTGGCCTGACCTCTCTTGCTTGCTACCCTCCTTGACTAGGACACTGCTGTGTCCAAGGAACGCAACCTGGCAGTAACCTTGGCCCTGTTTAGCTCACATCGCCTCAATGCAAGCCGTAGCGCCTCCTAGTGGCCCCGTCTGCCAAAGTGTGACACAGGTCACAGGCTAAGAGAAGGACAGAACCTACAAGTGTTATGCAACCAAAAGTCTTCTGCCTGGCCAGGCTTTTCTGTGCTGTGAGACAATTAAAGCATCTTCTATATAGTATATGCATTTCTTTTGTGTATTTAACTGTCTGGAGTTCACCTTTAAATATATTCATATACCATTTCATGTATTAGTAGTATTTGTTAAGGGGGTGGTCAAAATAGTGTCCCAAAAACATTTACCAAAGACCGAGTACTGTACAGAAAAAGAAATGCAGCATTCTTTGATACTTCTTCTTCCCAGGCAGGATATGTTCACAATGGTGTTCTTTTCTTTTTTTCTACTTTTTAAGCTGAGCGAGGTAGGAGATACATCGCATTAGATATCCTATCTCTGACATGAACAAATACACCTTGCTTTAAAGCCCTGAAAAGGCTGCCTTTCGTTATCTGTGGTGCTCTTGTTCTAGATGAAATGAATAGCCTTTTTGCAGTCTACAGACACAGGAAGCTTCTATGAGCAATACAAAAGCCAGAGCCATTTTCACTGCTGCATTTATGTTGAAAAATCTCCCTCTAAGCTTTCACAGTTTGGTAGAAAGGGAATTGAGTTGGACGTAGGGAGGGAACCCAGTCACCCTGGGCATGATGCCGACTTTTATTTGCAACAAGAGGTGAAAGGTTCCCTCGAGCACAAAGGAGCTCTTTCTTGCTTGGACAATTCTATCCCTGTGAGGAACAGATATGCTAACAGTCTCAGAAAAGCAAACTTGAAAAGAAAACATTACCCAGTCCAAATCATTTAAAATAAGCTTTAGATTTACTGATGAAGACAGATGCGTACACATCCAGAGCTGATTAATCGAAGTTTCCCTCTTGTTCGAAAACATCAATGTTTACAGCTGTACGTTCCCTGCCGAATGGCGCTGAAGATTTCCATTACATGATTGAAATAACGCTAGTTTGAATTCAGTGGCTAAGCTCCTGTTAATACACTTATAATGATTAACCTTGGAAAAAATGTTTGAGCTACTGAGGGGTTATACTGAGTACTCCAGCCTGCTGTTGTAGATTGCTGCTAAACATAGAGCACATATTAAAGTGCAATTTAGGAGCAAACAAGATATTAAGGAGGAGGCAGTGTTGGTTCTTTCAAATGATAAAGGTTGTATTGTGATTTGCAATTGCATGTTGTACAGTTTAAAGTATATCTAAACCTTAGAAAAAAATTGAAAGTATTGCAGTTTATCAGTCCTTAGATATTGTGGATACATTAGTTTTTTTCATTTATATTTTTGCCACGGCAATCCTGCAAATAATAGTCTTCATGTCCTAGGGTGACCATGCTAATTTGCCATACTGTATCTATGAAGGGGTAGTGTTATCATCCAAGAAGAGAAAATGGGTAAGGACTACAAAACATTTCTGATTCAGGGTGTTCTTTAGTCTTCAGAGATTACAGATAATGATGATAAATATTAGCAGTCAACAGAGGTGGAGATCACTTGACATTACCAGCTCGTATGGTTCCATTTTTACTTGTTAGATAATTTCATATCAAATACCGGATAATTAAAAAAAATTTTCAATGGTTTCATCGTGATCAAAATTTGAGAGGTTCATTTTTATATTTTATACTTAAGGATGATCTTACATTATCCAGTTCATTCTAGAAAGATGACTATTTTGAGAAGCACCAGTAATGTATTGTATATGGATAATTTATAGCTTGGCAAACCAGATAACAGACCTCAGTCATGGTGTCCCTGTGAATTGATTTACAGAAGCTCATGACTGCTGTATAGTCCTAAACTTGCAGCACCACCCTTTTATAGATTATGTCTCAAAACAAAGACCCATCTATCTAAGAGTCGTTATCATGGAAATGTACATATGCAGCTGGACACAAAGCAATTGACCTATAGGTGCCAGTCTGCCAAGTTCTAAAGGTTCTATAGCTGCCTAGATCTAGGTAGGCAGCCACAAACACCAGCAAGTGCTGCAAGCTCTAGTTGTTGGTGAGCCTGCCGAATTTTAAATCACGAAAACATTTGAACTTGTTCATTGTCAGTACAAACTCTTAGCTTTTGATCTATCCTGATCTAAGTCTTACAAGGTGGCTCCAAATCACCTAAGTGTATTAATGTTTTTTAAACAACCTGTGTCTAATACTTGGTTTTTGTAGACTGCTACCCATCAATGTGGTGATCTTTTTTCCTTTAAGGACTGTATAAAATTCTTCCATGTTCCTATAAATACCATGGAGGTTCTGCTGGAGGAACAATTGAGTGTTGCAAAGCGTTACAAGAGATTGCCACTCTAAACAATGATTCCTGGAAGATTCAGCGGGATGATCCCTGAATGCTAAATAGAAATTGGGAGCATAGACAGCATGTGAGCCTTTATTTCATGTAGCGTGTTTTTTTGAATTCTATATTGGTGAAAGGGTGTCGTTCAAGAGGAAGTAAACTTACTTATTAAAACATTGTGAGCAGACAGGTTTATTGCAGAAAGGTCAGGCAGTGCCCCTTCCACAATGAAATGAACATACCCACCTGATCGCATTTTTTAATTGCACAATGTTGCCATCTTCACCTGATCGTCTTCCAGGTTTCAGATTTTTGGCCATCTAGATTGGTCAGGCTGAAATAATTCAACTCCTGCGCGCATGGACGAGTGAGTGTTCATTTACTCGCAGCATCCAAGGGCATGGTAATATACCCAGCGTTGTACGCTGTGCTGGACATGCACGTCTCAGTGTACATTGTAAAAAACATTACAAACATGCAGGTAAGTTTGCTTTATTGGAGAAGGGACATTACCTGCCCGTTCACATCATTTTATCATCTTAGTTTAGTTCCACTTTAGAAACAAATACCTGTTGCCCAGGCTTTGATAATCAATCATACCCTTGCTATAGAAACTATTTTCTCCAGTTACTTTATGTTCAGAGGTATCTTTACAGCACCCGCCCCACACATTGTTAGTTGTCTTGTTGGATGTACATATAAGTGTTCTGAGGTGCTCAGCAAGATGTCCCATGATTACAAAGTCTGCAGATTTAACAAGCCATCAACAGCTGGACACAAGTTCCCAATGAATGAAATCAGTAGGTAATAAAACCCAACCAAACTCCACCAAAAAGTTATCCGTTTTGAGTCCACCAACATTCAAGGAGTTATACATCTTATACTGATTTCTCTAAGGCCTTAATACTTTTTACCACTTGTTAGATTAAAATGATTTAACCAGAATCCTGCGGGGATAATAGGTGATCTATCATTATGTACTAAGCTGGGCTATTTTACCTTTTATTCCCTTGGCATATTGTTCCTTCTTTTTCAAGCTGTCATATTTATCATGTCATCTTTGTCTGTTTGATCCTATTCCCAGCATGCTGTTGGACTTGGTCTCTTTTTTCCACCTTCTAAGAAATTCATATCATTTTCTTTCTTTTGATATATAGCCACTGGCTTTACTTCATGTATTAATCTTCTTGCCCAACATAACATGAGGGCCTTGAGTAAAATTTAAATCAGGTTCAATTATATTTTATAGGACAGATGTTTAGAGCCTGATGTATAAAACTGTCAGTGTGAAGAGCTAGAGATATTTCCCCATAGCCACCAATCTGATTCAGACCTGTCTGGAAAGTTTAAATGTAATTGATGATTGTTAGGTAATAGCTGAAAATCGTACTGTTAACACTTCGATTTAATAAATATGTAATAAGAAAAAAAGCCATTGTGATTGTTAGGGAACTGGCATTAAACTCACCGCAAAGAGGCTGTGAGTTCCAGACCTTGTCAAGGTCTCATCAAACATCAGATATTGAAAAAGATGAAACCATAATGTATTTCTTTCCTATTGCAGGTTTATTTGTAGTAAAGGTACACAGGTACATAGTCATCATCCCCAAAGGCTTAACATGTTTTACACAGAACTGTTCAATCATAAGGTCCAGCTTCAATTTAACAAGTTTTTACTGTGCTGTGCAGAAGATATCTAAATTGATTATTTTTTTATGTTTTGACCTGCATCATTCAGAATGCATTATTGATAGCTAGAAGTTCTCATATTAATGCATGGGGGTAAATCAAATGTTTGTGTTAGCTATACCAACTAGACTACTGGTATTGTTTTATTAGTGGCAAAATAAAAGGAAAATGATTTGGCTGGTAAGTGGGACACAGATACATGCTGGCATGTTTAATAAGGTATTATGCAGAACATTGATTTTAGTATCGCATGATTAGCAGTGAGTTATCCTGTGTACAGTACACATGATCCATCCCAGCTTGCGCAAAGTATTGTTGAGAATAAAGTAAGCTACCTGGTGACATGAGGAGCAGCCCTCTGCTCTAGTACATCCCTGAGGTTTAATTTATTAGAAGGGACCTTCGTACCAATGGGACACTTTTTCAAAAGAGCAGCACAGTCAAGCTTTATGCCAGTTGTTCTCAACCAGGGTGCTGCCAGAGGTTGCTGGGGGTTCTTTGAGCAAAGAACAAATTGTGCCTCAGAAGTTTAATGGACACCACTAATGTTTTTGGCTATATGTAGGGCTACTTTCTTCCCAATAGCCAGCAATGTAGGTACCATTGAAGTATTTTTCCTAAGACCTGAAAGCTTTTTCAAGGGTACCTTTATGTTAAAAATGCCAAGAAAAGCCAATATATACTTATATTTCTGGCAATGGTTTGAACAATGCCACCTATCTGCACTTTAATAGTTGTAGGTGTTCAATCCTTCCAGTGGTAATGATCCCTCTGCTGTATGCTGAATTTCCTCTTACTGGCTTGTGGATAACTACAGAACATATAAGCTAGCATATGGATCCACTGTGTGTGTTGTAGGTAGCAGGTATTTATTCAACCTGGAAGCAGCTACAAATCATTGAGGTTGTGGCATTTCAAGACATGGGCTGATGGCATGGATAATCTTTTTTTTACATAACTATCCTTTTTTTAATAAGTGACCCTGTGGGGACATAAGATCCATTGCTGTGAGCTTTTGTTCCACCTGATCCAAAACGGGCATGTCCTGTAATGATATTGTGACTAGTGAGTAGTGTTGATGTTCGAATTCGGGTTGTCCCTATATGCGACCCGAATATGGCTGTTCGAATTCGGGTATACCCGAACCGAATTTTTGCCCCT
>NC_092858.1:144568852-144704960 GCF_032062135.1 Pyxicephalus adspersus
GATAAGATTTGAATCTCAAAGTAGACACATTAAAATACCATCCTTTATTTTCTTATACTTCTGCATCTTCACTGTGAAGTCAAATGCAAAACCTATCAATACATTTCAATTTATTTTTTCAGGGTCTCGATAACAGTGGAAACTTCCTAAAATATCTCAGATAATGGATAAAAAATTGCCAAGCCTTTCACTGGATTTACAGAGGAAATGTTATACATAGCTAGAATGTCGTCATGTCACATGGGAACTTTGAAGGGACATGAATTCATTTTACTAAAATGTGTTTTGATTGAAAGTTACAATAAAACATTTTAGTTGACTGGACAACTTATCACTGGCACTTTGTTTTTGCCTTTTATTTTACTTTTTTGTTTTGTTTTTTTTGCTGGATTTTCTTTTTAAAGTTTTTTGTAGAGGGGGCATGGCCAAACCTTTTTTTAGTCTACAGAAATTTCTAAGACGGGCTCAGTTTTTTCTCTTCTTTCTAACCGTTGCTTACTTAATGGCTGGAAGCTTGCTACTTCTGCAAAGGTCTTATTTGGTCATACAACAAAACAACAGAGGAACTCCCGGGGCTCAGGGATCTTCAGTTGATGGCATGACACCTCTGGATCATAGGATGTTTCAATCAACATACTGGAATTCTAATGGATTTATGGTTGGAAACCTTCAAAACAAGCCTTTGACTAATTCAAGACACACTTTGCTTGATCAGCCACTTTGGCTTGTATCTCGGAACTCAGAGTTAAGGCAACTGAGGAGAAGATGGTACCACAATTTTGTAAATGACAGAGAACATGGTCAAGGCACAGTACCAAAACTACAAAAGCACACACTTGTAAATAAAGGTAGGTAACATTAACAAATTACTTAGTTTTGAATCTTGACAGTGTGACCTAAGAATTGTAAGGTAAAAATGTAGATTTAATTAAAGGTACACATTTAATGTAACTATTGCATTTTATAGTTTCACTTTTCTTAGCGTGATAGTTTTCAGGCCCCTTTTCGACTTAGCCTCCACTTTTGAACTAATATACTGTCAACCGCAGTGTTTGAAAACTGTTTTGTTGTTCAGGTGAATGAGATCGAGTGATGCTGAGTTTGCAGAGTTGGTCATCCTCTAGATGAGGCCAGAACCAACTTCTCACTTACCAGAACTGTACCACAATCCACCACAACCACAGCTGCAATTGCACGCCCAAAAGGTTTTCCAACCACTGTTTGGAAGCATGGTTAGGCCTGCAGTAATCTGAGTGAAATCAAGCACAAGTCTAAAATGTCCATTAGATTGTTTTTAGTGGACAACATAATTTAAGTTACCTTTTCTGTTCTTAGGTTCACATGAAGATGTAAAAGGATTGTTGTAGTTCAAGGAGAACCATTGGTTTCTCCAAGGAGTTCTAGACCAAGAATGGGTAAAGAATTGGCTGGAGTCCAAACAGCTAATTGTGCAATACAGTTGGTTAGTCCCCAGGTTACATACGAGATAGGGATGTAGGTTTGTCCTTAAGTTGAATTGTATTGTTGTATGTAAGTCGGAACAGGTAAAATTATTTTAATGAATGCAGATAGGACAAATGTTTGTGTCAACATAATATTAGGCAGCGCAGTGTCAGTTACTGTATAAAATCCTCATTGTGAGTTATTCACAAACAAAGCAAAAAAAAAAAATCTTTATGGAGCCTAGACATTCATTACCTTCTGGAACAAACTGTGCTTTGATATGCAAAAAGAAACAACAGCAGAGTTTGTCTTGGTGATTAAAGAGTTACAACAGACATCACTTCAGAACATCTTTCTCTACCAGTTTGAGCAGTGCTGCACAGAGCCTGCGTGAAATAAAAATTATATTCATAATTTATTATTGAATAAGGCATTTCATTAATATGCATATAATATCAAAATATTGTGATTAAAAATAACATGTTGTTGAAGCTAAAATGGAAAATGGACAGATGACAGAAGGGTGCATTGCAGTCATTTTGCAATAGCTTTCAGGGTATAACTTTTTAGTTTGATGAGGATGTATAACAATTAAATAAAGTGCAGAATTTTGAAACATATATAAATAGTAAAATATACATATTTCCCACTACATTAACAATAAAATTTCTGTTTTTCTTTGATATACAAAATGTATAACCATTCACAGATTTTATGTGAACCATAGGGTATAATAGAAAGACGGATTGTAAAACAGTTATCAGTTTATATCAATTTGAGCACCATTTACTTTTTAAAGCAGTGTTGCTATGGTCCATTTGAAATATTTGTTAAAATGACATTTATACCATATTCACTTTGTTAAAGTGGTATTTTAATGCTCTGTTGGGTATATTGTTAGATAAATTTCTCTTTTCTATCATGGGAATAGATTTTGATGTCATTTGTGATTTTTTAGAGATGTATAATAAAATGCAATACAGATTTAATACCTGTATTCCTCTAGCTATTTGTCATCATGCTCATTTTGGATGTTTCTGTTTTTTTTTCATTCATTTCTTTTACTAGATCTGAATTCTTGGGATTGTACAGTAAACAGGTGTTAGATTGAAAATATTTAAAATGCTAAGCCTGAATGCTCTTCATTAAACATCTCTTAGCTGGTTGTTGTCAAAACCTGTCCTCTACCTCAAAAACCGACTGAAGGTGCCTTTTACTAAAAGATAATTAGACAAAACAGACAAAAGGTTTGACAATGTTAGCTGACTCATCCTCCAGTTTATTATTTCTGAGCTCTCCAAACATAAAATTCCAAGTGCTGTACTTCATTATGCCACTATGGAATTTTATATGCAAAAAAAATACATTTTCAAAACCCTAACAATTAGCTTTAGGTCTTTTCCTCATATTGGGAGGATGGTGAACATAAGAATTCAGATACAGGAATGACAAATTGAGTTCTTGCAAAGTATTTAACACATTGGGCCTGATTTATTAAAGTTCTCCAAGACTGGAGAAGATAGACTATCATAGATGAACCTGGGTGATCCAGCAAACCTGGCAGTCTATCTTCTCCAGTCTTGGAGTCTTTTAATAAAACAGGATCATAATCAAAAACAAAATCTATGAGCAAACAACGATGAAGTAGATCCAGCTACCAGTACCATTATTTGTAATTAGCTCCACATTTCACATACATGGAACTTTGACTTTTGACACTTTAAGTGTATGAAATGTATTTGTCAATATTTAAATATCATTTCTGAAGAGCTTTTATTAGGTCCTTGGTCTCATTTTTGGATTCTCCTTTGAAAATAATAGCAGTTTTAGATCAATAACCCTTTAAGGTGGTCTCACTTTCAGGAAAACGTACTGACGGCACAGCGCAGCTTACAAAGGAAGATGTGGGGGACCAATCACGCAGAGGATGAGCCAACAGGAGCAAAGAAATAATGTAAATTAAAGTACCTATTATGGTACCCCTAAACCTAAAGGAGCATTCATTCATTAAAGTGTGGAGGGTAGCCCCACATTAAGGATCATTTTTTAAAGGAAGTTGATCTTTAAAGCTGAACCTTGGCAGATATACTGTAAAACATCAATGAATGCAGTTGTGGATGGTGTATACCTGAAATTGTTTTGATACTAACCTACTGTAATCCTCTATACAGAAGCCTGAAAGTGGATGAGCCAGTACTTGGGAACAATCTGAATCTTTAGAACTGCACATGTGTTGTCTCCTTTTGTAGTAATATAGCAGATAAACCTGAATGTTTCCTCTAGAAAGGATTTCTGGATTACAAACCCAAAAGAATATAATCTAGAGGCTCCGAAGGATTACAAATCCTTTGGCACAATATCATTTCTTTTCTACTATTTCAACTTCACATTTAGCTGTTTGCCTGGAGTTCTGTTTTTCTTAATGTTCCACTCACATATGTAAAGTGGACCTAAACTGAAAATCCAAAAAACTCCAGAAGGTTTGTTAAGGAAAAAAGATAATCCTTTCTGAGTGATTTATGTATAATAAGTATAAGAAACTTTTTAGCAGATTCCTGCCCATTTCTGTTCTAAAGAAATATCCGCTTGTTCCACTTTGGTTCTGTGTCAGTTTTAGAATTGAAGGATTGGTTTTTATTATAGTCACATGAGCAAATCGCAGTGTTATATGAGGAAAGGTGCAGTGTTTGAATGCTCTTAGAAGAAAAGCTTTGGATCTGCCTTCCAGTTTCCAAAAGAGACCCCACCACTTGCAGATCTCCACAACATTGGGTCATGTTGTAGGGAAGAAACCCTCTCTCCCAAGGATAACCCTAGCCAACTTTGGGGTCAGGCAAGTCTGGTTCTTTCAAAAGGGGAATAAGCTACATTTTCTCCCCCCATCACCCCTTTCCATTTTTGAAAAAAAAAACAGATTTCAAAGGCAAACATGTTCACTGCCCCATTTGCTGTCCAGGGAGGTCTCAAGTTTATTTAAGGGTCTGGTTTTCATATTGTGGGGGGTCGGTGTTTTTTGTCAAATAAGACCACCAAACAACAGAAATGTTCAGGTCAATGATCAAACCTAAAAGTTTGATCAAAATTTTGATAAAATAATAATATAAGTAACAAAAAAGGTTCCAGATATTATACACAGACAAAGATGACTATTTTGGTTGCACACCAGTACAGAAAACTGCAATCCATGTTCAATTGTTGGCGTTTTGCCAGCTGTATACTTAAGACTCTACAAAAATGACCTATCCTGCTTGTGTATATTGATAAAACATGGACAATTTTATCAACCAGTCTATCTGCTTTCAGTATAAGCTTACAATTATCTTTTGTGCTTTGTGAAAAATAAATATACCATTGCAATTTACTCAATTGTTTGCAATGAAAGTTGTGCAGTTTTCAGGTTTTTATTACACATGATTTTTCTACAAGACCTGTCTTACATTATTCTTACATGCTATCACGACATTTCAACAAAGCGGAATTAAGCTCAGCTAAACAGCAATCTGTTGTCCTTGAACCACTGTGATTAGGGTTTACTGATCCATCACTATAGTGATCATTACTTTATTTAGCACAGCATGTTATTGCCATTGAGTTATGTAGATTCATGCAGATGTATAAATTAGTGGAAAGCTGCTAAAATTTAACTATTCCAGGACAAGCCACTCAATGCACTGCTACTATTTTATTTTTATTACGTTTTATTATAATTTATAAAGGGATAGCATAACCTGGATATAAGATAGTATATAGCAGCCTTTCTCAATATATTTAACATGGGGAAACCCTTAAAATAATTTTCAGATCTTATGGACCCCCTGATATAAATATTATATCCACAGCTCACAGTATATTAGCATGGCAATGCTGGCCATTGGGAAGAACGTTATCTCTACAGATAGCCAAAAAGATCATTGGTGTCACAAAAACTGATCTGAAGGGTCCAATTTGCTCATGTTCTTTCTCTGTAACTGTACAATGCAAAGGGAATGAGGAAACTGATTTGATCTATCTGCCAACCTGTTGTTCTCTCAGCATGATCCTTGCACTGCACCACAGTTATTAAGCTCCCTGTGCAACTTCTTTCTCCACCTTTTCTGAGCTCTGTGGTAGAAATTGTACAATGGATTTCAAGATGCTGATATCAAGTTAAATTTGGGCACTTGTACTGCCGGTTGTATCAACAAAAACAGTTACATTTAATGATGTACTTCTGATTTTAGAACTTCAATCCTTTCTGCTCTATATGTCTGCTGAGACTTCGGCTATAAAGAGAACCTGTCAACAACTGCTATTGCAGCTTTTATTAGTTGTTATCATTTGTTTCACTGTATGATGTCAATGATCCAGAAAAATCTGCAGGTGAGAAGAATAGCCACAGTTAATAGACTGAACCAGTAAAACAACCCGGGTACATCATATTTTGCATTTCTATTCTGACTGGCTAAATACCAGAGTTCCTGGCTGACTGTCCATCCCCATTATTATACATTTCTTCCTTCTCCTACTCTCTTAGTTTAGATAGACTGAACACTATGCCATCCTAATTGTATCCTTATTTAGGAAGATTACACCTAAAATAAAAATGTTTCAATAGCCAGAAATAGAAATTCTAATTACCCTCCAGGTTGAACTAAACGATATGGAGCTAGAATCATGATAAAAGCCCTCTTTCTATTCTAAGATTTGTATATCAATACATAATAAAATATCATCTTATCAGCAGGTTTGAAATAAGGTAGCTACAACCTCAGATGAACACCAACACATGACACAAATGTCACAAACTAGATACACCATTACAGCTTCATTAGAAAAAAAAAAAAGGTTAGTAACAGCTAGGCACTGAAAGGCAAATGTACTGGGTTACCTGATTATCATCGAATGTGGTCACTACTAAAAGCAAAACTTGGCGGTTTGCTGGTCTGAAGCATTCAGGTGTGTGTTAATACAAGGCCAAGCAGGAAAGACATTTTAAAGACATTTGATTTTAAAGACATATCTGTTGCTGTCCATTAATCTGGGAAGAGTTTTAAGACATTTTCTAAACAATTTAAGCAAATTATCCCCAAAGTTAGATATCTAATTCTCTGATGATATACAAAAAAAATCCATCTTGGACTCCACAGACCTCAGCATGTTAATGTTCACAACATATACATAAGAAAAAGATAGGACAAATATGTTTTTTTTGGAAGGATTGCCAGGAGAAAGCCACTTCTCTCTGCAAACCATGTAGCCTTGTTCTTTTTAAAGTTGCATCCAAACAAAGAGAGCTCTGAAACAATTTCCTATGGATATACAAGACCGAAGTGGAGATATTTGGTGGAAACCAAGCACAGTATATCAGCACATCCACCACATACCAACTGTCAAGCATGGTGGTGGACGGGTGATGATTTCTGCTTGTTTTGAAGCCATATGAGTTGGACACCTTGCAGTCATGGAGTTGACCATGACATTATCTGTATGCCAAAGTATTCTAGAGTCAAATAGAGTGAAATGGGGTCATGGAACAGGACAATGATCCCAAAGCATACAGCAAATATACAAAATAATAGCTAATTAAAGAAAAGAAAAGGTTACTCTTCACCTGCGTTTGGAGTTTATTGACAGGTATGCTTTCCTTCAGTCTTTATTGCAGGCCTGTTGAGTTTTTGGGTACTGGAATGGTCATAGTTACATACCTAAATAATGATTGGTCCCCGGTGGGCCTATTTATGAGATTGTTTTTTTTTTTTATAGAGCTTGCTTTGGAGAACTGATTATTTTCTGTTTTTGGATTGCATGTATGGCAGCCTTAGTTCATCTTTATTAAGGGATAAAGAGATTAGTAGTTTACAAATGAAAGATAGCATTTTTTTTATTCTTCCAATTCACAGAGGGTACAACATTGCATTTCTGGCAAGATCAACAGGTTTTTTCTCTACTTGTTGAAATGTTTGTCTAAAAATGAAAACTAAGGCAGCGCCTAAATCTAATGACTGGTATTGTGAAATATATCACATTTTTGTTATGAAATGTAGCTCATCTTTAGTGTTTGCAAATATAACATTCATTTGCTTGAACTCGAATTGTAAGTGCAATTTTATCTGTGAGAATGCTTCATATTACAATTCGGTAGGAACACATGTAAAATGCCTTTGTTACTTTCTAATGCTGATTTTTTTTTTTATTTCAGGTACCTACATTGGTTGTTTTATAGATAATGTAGAAGATAGGACTCTGAAAGCCACAGTGTTCTACGATTTAAGGAAAATGACAATAGGTCATTGTCAGAGTGCCTGTGCTGAAAGGTAATCTTCCCTGTATAAATATAAAGCCTTTGCTGCCAATCACACAAGCAGTATTGTCAAATGAGACAAATATTTTCTATCCCAGCAGCTACAGTTTAGTTGAGTATGTATAGTTGGTGGGGCCAGCATTAAAGGTGATCATTAGCCACTAGTAGCTCCAGTCTTTCACATTTGTATAGACTTCTTTTCTGTACTTGATACACTGATTTTAAAGTGTGCAATAAAAGCTGCAGCATTAGAAAGACTCATATCAGCTGGCCTTTCCTCCCAAGCCTTTCTGTTTTTGGCTACTCCAAACAGTATTTATCCATTTAAAGAACCAGAAACCCAAAAAGGATATTAACTGGGTGTACATTAGGGTGTACCATGAAATCAAAAAAGGTTTTAAAGGTAAAAACTCCCAGGAAGAACAAGGAAAGGCAAAATAAAATCAGATTAAATTCAGCTTTAAAGTCCACATCCTTTTTACCGCTTTAAGATTTATAGACAGAGCACTGGTTCACTTGTGCCGTCCTAGATTCCAGATTCTTGGATGCATATCCATTGTCTTTACAGAGATTTTATAAATTTCTGAAATCTTCGGGTTCTATATTTGCAAACTGGGACCTGAGCCAACCAAGTTACTCGACAGCCCACCCCATTCATGTTACTTAAGCTTTTCTATTGGTAAGTGGTTCTACCCAACTGCATTCTTGGCCAATGTGCTGTACGTGGTGGAAAAGGCTGGTTGCCCAGGGACCATGCATGCTCTATCTGGATTGGATTTACTGCGAATTTTGCCCATCAGTCTGCAAACATATTAAATATGTGTGTAATTCCCCAATAAAAAAAAATCCCTTATTCAGTGTTCTAAAAGACAGCTCTAAAGTTTTTACAAAGTTTTGGAGGTTAAATTGCCTATACGTTCTGAATCTCCCCACAAAAAATTCTGCCGTAATATGCACTTTAAGCTATGGATAGGGATATTATAATATTATTTAGTGAGATATATTTTGATGATCATGATAATGTTTATATGTTTAATTTTCCTAAAAAAAATAACAAATGTATTGTGTTATTTTGTGTAAAAAATATACTCATTTCATTGTTTTATATGTGTGTGGTGCATTTTTACAAAATGAATGAGTTTCATTCACATGAATATTATACCCATATGAAGTGCATGCAGCATTTTTGAATGTGTGCTATATTAGGGAGACACATTTAAAATTTTCACTGTGTAGGACACAGTAGATTTTTCATTTATTTATTTTTAATTAGCAAGCCTTTCAGCCCTTTGCTCATGACACTAAAAACAAATCTCTGCTGAGATAACTATGGAGGCTGTGATTGCTCACCTTTGTGAATGCTTGTTGGCTGCTTTCTTTGCCTCGATACATTTATAGTCACTGACTAGAAACAAACATTTGATGTACACACTTGCTTCAGTTAGTGACTTGAAATGAAATGATTGAAGCCATTGGATCAGAATGATAACGGTAATGGTAGTAGTTTCAGAAGGGGGGCACCCATGACAGTCTCTATATATCTCTGCATAGGTTTCTTTGTGTAAAGGAAATGAAAAATGTTCATATTCAGTCTGTACTGAAGATGAATATTGGAAGTAGCTTCTGATCTACATGAGATTCATTATTCAGGCTACCGATGAGGTACAATTTGTATACACTAATTCACATAATTATTGTCAGATTACTAATTGGATTTGTGCAAGTATTCGTTAAAATTCTTATTGCGTTGTCAATCCAAAAGATAAAGTAGAATGCAGACCAGTAAATAAAAAATAAAATACCCAATAATAAATAAATAAATAAAGCAAATGCAAGTCTCAGGGAAATGACACATTAGAACATACATGAAATTACACAGTAGGAGGACAGCATATGGGTTTATAATAATTCCTATATATATAATTTTACAAATAAAGGAAACTGCTGTAACCACCTGCGCATTTTCACAGCTCTTGGCTACCGACTAATCAGTTTCTATATAATTATTTTAAACAAAACCCCAGTGAGCAAAACAACAGTATATATATATATATATATATATATATATATATATAAATATATATATATTCATATATAAAACATTGATTACTGGCAGCCTACATTATTTACCTTGCATTAATGTGAATTCTATAATTATTTGTAATCTATGAAAACCATCTATTCTACTTGTTTTACACAGAAGTAGTAATAAATATAACCAATTATCATTTATGCCACTTTCATTAATTTCAGTTCGTTTGACATTTTTAAATCAAGGAAAGTTAACGTTTTCCTTTAAGATCTCACTTTCATTTTTACTTTAACTTTATGCCCAAATACTAGAGATAACTCAACATATGGATGAGTTGATTCCAACTTTGGATCAGAAATCATGACTTGAGTAGTTTAGGTTTCAATCTAACATTATTAAGCCTGTCATTAAGAGGTATGGTAGGCCACCAGGCAATAACAGCTGTCATTGTCCAGCACTCTACTATACTTGTCATTAACAAGTAAAGTACGGCTCAGGCAATCCAGTAACCACATTGGTTGAGTCTTAGTATGTCGTCATCTTACACTTGGTTTGGCTGAGTTTACTAATATATGTCATTGAAAGTTATAGTAAACTGCCAGATGATGACAGCTGTCATTGTCTGACTACCAGATTACCAGATACCATTTCCCACTTGGAATTTCTAAAAGCAGTTTCCTAACTAATCCAACGGGATTTAACTCAAATTAGAAATTTACTGTTCCAAGCACGATCTACTAGCTATATGTTTTGACCTTATTATATGGTCTTATCTAAATTGCCCCAAAAAATTGCAGTGTAAATGTCTACCTGAATAAATAAATCATTATTGTAATTATTTTTTTAGTTAGGTCTTCATTGTTCCTAGCTGTTGATAAATCTAAAATAGATCATAGAGGTATTGTGCAAACTACACCTTTACTTGGAGCTAGCTCAAAGGGACACATTCTGGAAGGTGAAACTGTTGGCTTTTGGATAACAGTGTTAATAGCTATATTACAAAACACACTGCCTCCTCATTGTCACCATGCACATAGAAAATGATGTGTAAAGTAGATCTGATTATCCACCATCCACCATGATACACCATCTGATTGTTTAATTTAGTTTCATTATTCAGCCAGTTGTAGAACTGAATCTTTTTACTTTAAGAATGCGAAAGTCTATCCTATACCTAAGGACAGGTATTTTTTTTTACATGATTTATACATGATATAAAATAGAATACTTTATTATCTGACTGTGTGGGATAGCACATTTGTTTACTAGATAATATGTCTTTACCATTCAAGACCCCCAACTAACTATTAGTCTATTTTTATGTAACCTCATGTCATTGTAAATCATTTACGTATAATTCTTTTTTTCAGAACGTATCTCTATGCTGGCTTAGCCTATGGATCCGAGTGTTACTGTGGAAACAGCTTGCCCTCAAACCATGCCAAAGAAGAAGAATGCAACAATGAGTGTAAAGGAGAGAAGGGCTCTGTCTGTGGAGGTGTAAATCGTCTCTCCGTCTTCCAGTTGCAGGAGCAGCAAAGAACAGCCAAGCAGAGTAAGTTTTTTGAATCTTGTAAATAGATGCCATATCGGCTCACTGACCTGTCCATGAACCACTTCACAGCACCACGCTAAAGAGATGAGTCAGTTTCAATTAAAGTTAACAGTGAAATGTACCATTCAACAAAGCTAAATGTTCTCAGCCTCAGATTAGTATAAGTGTAAAAGTTTACATGAGTGTATGTGCCTAGTCATTTAGCTGCCTACGGGTAAAAGAGAGAGAGGACCTTTCTAACTCCTAAACTAAATTACAGACACATTTATACCACAGTCTAAACTATACAGAGATAAAAAAAAGCTTAAGTGGATGAAAACCCAATCACTAAAAGCTAATTTTCCTTTCAGTAAAGTAAAATCTATTGATCTTGCCATAGAGGTCCCTGGTCCAGGCACTTCCTATATAGCTTTAGGTCGAACCACCAAAATGATTGTTAATAAGCACATCCAACAAGCAATGTCAAATGGATCCCCAAAAAATCATCAACATATTCAAATAGGTGTTGACCGAAGAGAAACAAGAAAGACCATGGTACACTAAAGTTACTGCGTTGTGTTTTGAATAGATCAGCAGTGATGATTTACTCCAATTACAAAAAACTATTGGGTGCATTGGGGAGCAAAGCCTATCTTCTCAGGGATTCATTTTTTCATATGGATTTATCTAATACATGAAACCAATTTCCCGACTTACTTGTGATAAGAAAAAAAAACTCATATCCATTGTAAACCTATTGAAAGTTTGATTTATTTATTTTTCACCACTAATGCATTTCTCGCAGTCAACAATTGAATTCAAACTTGAATCAGATCAACCCAACTATAATCCCCTCTGAGAGATTCCTGCAGTGTTGCAACATTTCTGTTTGTGCAGCCTCTAGGAAGATGTCAGAATAGGAAATAGGAAGAAAGCTGCCCAAAGCAAATGGAAGCCCAGTATCTGTCATCAGCATGGATGTTCCCATTGGCAGACTCCCCCTTCACACCTTGTTTCAGTGACAATTATAAAATGTTAGTTTTCTCTCCACTTTTGTCCCTGTAATGACTAACATTGAGCCTGATTTATTAAAGCTCTCTAAGACTGGAGAACATACACTATTATGAGTGCACCTGGGTGATCCAGCAAACCTGGAATGGATCTGGTTAAGGATTGAAAACATTTGCCAACTAATGCCAAATGTTTTTTTTAAAGAAATCCATCCCAGATTGCTGGATCACCCAGGTACTCTTGTGTCAATCTATCTTCTCCAGTCTAGGGTAGCTTTACTAAATCAGGCCCATCATATTACCAAACTTCCCCTAAAAATCTTTGCTAGGACCATTGAAATTCAGATCAACAACAAGCCAGGTAGCATGCAGAACATATAGGTGTCACACATATGTTCAGGGGCTGATT
Source organism: Pyxicephalus adspersus (assembly GCF_032062135.1). Lineage (NCBI taxonomy): Eukaryota > Metazoa > Chordata > Amphibia > Anura > Pyxicephalidae > Pyxicephalus > Pyxicephalus adspersus. Next base: position 144,581,561 of record NC_092858.1, read on the forward strand.
TGTTAAAGCTTTCCAAAGCTGTGGAGGATACACTTTAATTGGTGAACCTGGGTGATGCAGCAAACCTGGAATGCATTTCTTAAAATTCATTTTCTATTTGTTAGCAAATGTTTTCAATCCTGGACCAGATCCAACCTAGGTTTGCAGGATCACCCAGGTTCATTGATGAAAGTGTATCCTTTCCAGCTTTAATAAGTCAGGCCCAATATGTTCATCAGTAGACTCTAAAACATGATACATGAGTGCTAATGATTACAGAGTTGTATATTACCTATAAACTGAATAATTAAGCACCTCCTTAAGCAGAATTTAAGTGTACATTGACATCTGTTATGTCCACAAATACTATAAATAACAGTTTTAATTAAAGCTGAAATTCAGTATATAAAATGTAAATGAATGCAGTTTTGTATTTATGCAGAAACGTATTTCTTTTTAAGGCTTATCTCTGGTCAAATATTACCAGGCTTCTCCCTTTCACCTTATATCTTCCAACTGGTTGATGGATTCAGTTGAAAAATGTAAAGCCCCTTATACTTATTATTCAGTCCAGAGTCTTCTCACCACCTCTGTTTAGGGAAGGATATCATTTGGATGTTAAGATCACTGTCTTTTGGATGTGGACAATTATTTCTGGCTGTTTAGCAGTCCTCCAAAGCTCCAGAGAAGGACAGCAGCGATATCAGTGCAAGGGGGCTGCAGGGGACCAATCAGCATGGAAATATTTGCTGTGTTGGAATAGTGGCAAGGTACCTGCATGATGGATTTAGTGAGTAATGCTTTACAATTTACAAATAAAAAAACTGAAGGATAGGTTAGAGGAGGCTGCAAACTGGTTAATAATTTAATTAGATGGGGTTTTATTTGCATTCAGTGTAAGCACCAGAATTTGTTGTGGTATCATTGTTTTTGAGCCCCAGCACAACAGAACTCAGGGAAGGGACAGGAGAAGCATGAGAAGTTGACTATTAGACTATTAGGTGTGTAGCAGTGCAAGGGTTATACTAATATAAAGATGAAATTGTCATTGCATTTTTTTCATCTTCCACTGCTCAGTAGAGTGTCAGTGCTGGGAATCAGACATGTCTTTCAATGTAAAACTATGGGGTCAGGTCCCCTCTACTGCCAGGAACAAACGATTGGCAAAATTGTGACTGGATGGACAGAAATACAAATCCTTTGTCAGGTAAAACAGCTTCCATATATGTCCTTTGTCTATTCATTTGGCTGATTGCCTGGAGCCAAGCTTTACTGATCTCATTTAAAAAAAAAAATCTATTTCTCTTTTACACTCCACCTACCCCTAATCTTTATCAGCATACCAGAAATAAAAACTCCAAGAAAAAAATAAAATGAAAAAACAGGAAATAATAAAGTGACGTATGCGGTAACACCCATGTATCTATATATCTATCTTGTCAATGCTGTGCTTTGTGGATTTGAGAAAAATTATGTCAACATGTTCAGCACTTCATATATAAATTCAGTAGATTTGATGTTTATTGCAATTTTCTTGTATACTGTTGAGCTGCAAATTACTTTCCGAGGTTCCTTCTTCTCTCAATATAGTTTTACCTGATTAGTGGCTCCCTACACTTTGATTGAAGCAGTATCACTGCCTTACAATTTATTTTTCATACTCCCAACTGGTGCTAGGCTAGTAAATTACTTCTTCTATGTGTGAAAATAGCTGTGGCATAGAAAATGGCTCTAAATGAAAAGTAAACATCCTTGATAACCACTCATAGTAATGCAATCTGGCGTTGGATAGATACAAAAAATGTATTTTTATTTGAGCTTTTAATTATCAGTCTACTTCCAAGAGATATTTTTTTTGTCATTTTTTTGCTTTTCCTAAAAAATAAATAAACAAGGTTTAGTTAAAGCAGAACTCAAATTTAAAATACAGGAAATAAACTAATAAAACTTTGTAATCATTTTTATGACATGAAATGTAGTTATGTTAATGCAAGCAGTGTGAGTACATAAATTTGACCTTGTATCAGCAAAAATTGTCCCCAAACTCCCTAATTCACATGCTAAGCACTATTTTTTTTTCCAAGTGGAACATGTAATATATATTATATAATACATATTTCAAGGGATATTGCTTATTCACCTGGGACAAAAACCTATTGTAAAGCATTTGGATGCTAATAAGTGAAATTCCAACGCAAACTGATCTTCATTCCAAATGGTAAAAACAGTAAAAATTGCATTGCACATGAGGATGCTGAGGGTTTGTCCACACCTCAGAAATGTCATTAGGAGAGAGTTCAATAGAGGGGGTGCAAGGAATAAGTATATCGTAATAATTATCATTCTTAAGGCAAAGAAGTATTTGACCCTTTCACAGCAAAGATAAGCATTTTTCTTGCCCTGATTTCAACTGTAGTTAAAATTGTACAGCGCAGACATGCTCAACTTTTAGGCTACATACACACATTCCGTTCTTGTCACTGGAAACCATCTTTCATGAATATTTCTAAAAGAGTGACAGATAAATGAACAAGCAGTGTACACACACTGACGTTCTGTTCTATGGAGAGGGGAGGAGATGGGCACCCCGCTGTGCTCCCCGTCTTTTATTTGTATTGTGGTCGTTCATCGCTCGTCGCCTATTGATCCATCAGTACGGATCCATGAAAGACATTGGACAACCTCTATACACGTCAGATTCTGGCCCAACACAATCCCAACTGTTTGTATTGAGAACGATCTGACGTGTGTACATAGCCACACTTCGGTGTCACTGTGCTGGAAGCTACCGCCCCAATGAATTTTCTGCAGAGAAAGGCACCACTAATAAGGTCATCCTACATATCTCATTTAAAACCTAACAGTTCTTCTTTAAGAACATTAAAAAGTATTTCTATGCATACATATGTAATTACCAGGCGATTTCAACTATTTATTAGCCTTTGGTCACAAAAATGCCTCAATGGAACGGCAGATCCTACCAGACAATTGTTAAATAGACTGTGTTGGTATTAGATTTATGGATTTGATAAGTCTTTTTTTTAATAAAAGCTAGTTGAAAAAGTAATTGAAATTGCCCAAAAATAACCATGTGTACGGTCAGCACAAGTGTCTAAAAATGTAAGCATTTCTGTAGAAAGCTGATAATTTTTGGTGGTAGCCAATTTAGTGAAATTATTTTTTAAGTGGAGCTGAATTTTAGCTGAATTGCATATTATCGTTCATATTATCCTTGAGTAATTCTGTGTAGAAAGATACTGATGTATAATACAATTTGGCTGTATTTTCATTTATAATATATTCATAAAATCTATTGTTTCCATACCACAGTAACACAAGGGATTAGGTGCATCAAGCAATTTATATTATCTATTTGACATTTGCAGCATTATTTTATGTTTGCAGGCATTAATTACAATGATAGCTCATCTGTGTGTCAGTTATCTGTCTGTTCATTCAGAGAAATAAGCTAATTTGCTTTCTTGGCAGTAATGAGTCCACAAGATAACGTTTATATGGGGCTACAAGGCCAATACAACAATTTTAAAAACAAATAAATAGGAAAGCTTGTAATGCAAAATAGACAGATTTATTCACATCGAGTCAGATGGAGGTCACTTGACTTTGATTAAGAAATTTGCTAAATATAGGACACAAATCTTAGATTAAAACTCAGCTTTACAACTACTGTCTGTTGTAAAAGAGCATGGTTACAGTTTGTGATCCTTTGAACGATGAATTAAAGCTTATATACCTTCTACTGCCCTCATATTTAAAAGTCGCTTTTACTTACCTGATTTTGCAGTCGTGCAGCAGGCAAGTTTTTTCTATCCTGATCTGCATGATGGAATGGTTTTCTCCAGTGCTCACATTGTTTAGTGAATAATGGAGATTCTTCTCATCGGTTGTCTTATGTTGGGTTGCCATGATCAGCCTGGAACAGGTCCTGTGAGGGTTTACATCATGGTTTTTTTTTTAAATTAGTATTTGTAATGGGGTAGGGGTGATCAAAAGAGGAGATTATTCTCTAGCTACATATTAAGTCAGAAAATCAACTTCCACTAAATTTCAACTAGTGAGCTGCGTGTCTTTAGTAGGTACAAATGTCCTATACACATCTGGGGCAGGGATTGAGTGAAATGACATTTACATCTGCATTGTAGACTGATTCATATCTGAGTTTTGGAACTCATTTTGCTTTTACTGCCTAGGGCTCTGCTAGGCTACGTACACACATGCAATCATTATCGTTGGAAACAAATGACTAACGACCGATTGTCCGATAATCGTTAAAAAAAAGTGCACAACGAATGATCAATGAGGCAGACGAACGAGGATTGTTCGCAATCTATTGTGTGCACGGTCGTTCAGTGATTCCGGATGGTTCTGCAGTAGACTTTCTCCTTTACATGTCACTTCCTGCATCATTCAAACGATCGTATCCAGAGTGTGTAAATTATTGGCGGATTATATTTAAATGATCATATTGTTACAATATGTTCAGAAATGTGCACAATACGATCGTTCAAAATAATCGTGCATAATCGTTAGTCGTTCGTTTTCTAACGATAATTATTGCAAGTGTGTACCTAGCTTTAGGGAGATCTACACTTACTCACTATCATGGTGGCATCAATCTTATCAAACAGGTAGTAAAAAAACATAGAATAGGGACAGATATAGCTAGTAGAAGTTAGTAACATTACACTGGGTTTATTTGTTACGTTAAAGACATTTAAAATAATCTAATACATTTTAGGGAAATATTCTGTTATTTATATCAACACATTTAGGTAGCATAATCACCTTTTTCCAATTTACATGAAATGTAACAAGGATGTAAGGTATGTAAAGTCTAGAAGCATCATGTTCTAGTTGTCTAATCCCATACCTAATGTTAGATAACCTTCACAGGTAAAAGTGTGAATTTCTATAAAATTGTAAGGGTATAAATACATTATTTGCAGAACACACAAATCAGCCAGTAGCTAAAGGGTTCTAGCATACCCCTACGGAACTAAAAAGAGTTTTCCTTTATGTCATGTCTGGTGAATCCATTGCCACCAGAACAAAACGTAGGGCGAAATCTCTCCTATAGCGCCATGAAGAACACTAAAATGCAGCAGGCAAATAAGAGTTTTAGCCAGAAATAAACTTTGATTATTGAGAAAAATGGTTACCAAATGGTTGGAGTAGTGTAAAGTTCAACCTATTAGTTAATTTTATATCTTATTCAGTTTGTCTAGTAAAATACTGGTTGTACTCTGCATGACTTAATCTTGCAATATTTAGTGTTGCTGTGTGGATTTGGGTTAAAGTCAAATGTGAACAGAATTTCAGTATTTGGGTCGGCACTACAAGAACTGAAAAATCCTTGCTACCCATGTCACTATGTTATAACATACGCAAAAAGGATATTGATAAATATATATAAATATTGGAATCTACACACGCATGTGTGCAGACCCCAATTCTATAAAACTGGTTGTCCAAATTGTCAACAATCATCATTCATACATATGTAGAAAATTGTGAAACACTTACTTAAAAGGTGAAATTTTGTACTTGCTGGTTTAATTCAACTTTTTGCATATGTTATAACATCTATAGTGAAATAAATCAGTGAAATTATTTCCATACAATGTATTTATATCAAATATTATATGTACTATACAATGTAATGATATAATACTTACTGGAAATATTTATACTTATTTGTTATCTGCTTAAACCAGTAGTTTGTATGTGTCTCGAACCCCCCTGAGGAAGCCGTCTTGGCAAAACGCATCGGGAAATAAAGACACTACAAGGACTTCAACCAATAGGATATACGCTAACAACCTGGTTTTCTGTCTGACCTACCAGGATTCTTCCTTTTTGCCTTCACAATTCAGCAGTACTTGTCTAGTATCAGGAAATAGAGGTAAAACCCCACCTATCTGCATACCTTTAATGCAGAGTAAAGGGGGTTTTCAAAGTTCTCAATACTGTTAGGCTATACTTATCTTGTATATGGTTTAACTGTATTTACCATAGTTTTTGATTATATCTTGGGGGGGGGCTAACATATTTATATTTGTAAGGTACACAGTCCTAAAAGGGGGCTGTCGTTTTTTAAATGTTACTTGTCACAACCACTTTGTTTTACTGCTGTGAAGAAAAATGGGACCCTAAAAAATTTTTTTTTTATTATTTCAAGATTCATGTATTTTCCGTGTTGCTCTTTAGGCTGCATAAAATGGCCCTTCCCTGTTTTATTTATGACAATGTTACTGGGATGTTGGACATTTTTCTTGGTATATTTTGGCTGCTGTAGAGACAAAAACAATCCAGCAAAATTTTCCCTATTGCCTTCAATGGTATTAGGACATTCAGAATCCATAATTTTTTTGACCAATTTAGCCAAATGGTCCTAAAAACAAACCAATGCATTTTCTAGCAACAACTAGTCATCAACAATAATACAATCATCGGTGACATAACATAATGATAGATTTCATGATTGTAGAAAAGAAATAGAGATATGATTTTTCATTTATTTTACCTTCTATTTTCAGCCTTAGGGCAACTAAATTATTTTCACATCCAATATAATCTGCCATGTAATAAAGAAAACTCAAAGTGTAAAGTCTGTTTTTGTTGCTAAACTGTCTGTAGGCGATATGTAAATTTTAATTGTATGGCTATCTTTTTTTAATGTCGCTGTTCTGTTATTATTTTTTTATTGTGGTTTCCACTTTTATTACATTATGTATGCACATTTTAGTTATTTTGGACATGGATTCTTCTAATTCACCATACAATCCTGTATTATATCAAAGCAGCTGCTCAGACAGCACAAAGCAAGACTGGAAAAAAAGGAACATTGTGGTCCATTTTCAAGATACAATGAACAGAGTCAGAGAACACTTCCAGCTACTCTCCTGTGGCAGTAAACAAATAAACAATTCTTGTTCAGTGGGAAATGACTGCTGGGAAGTGATATTTTCTACTTTGAAGGAATATATTACATCTATTGCTATACCCACTAGGTGTTTAGTGTGACATACCTGGTACTAAAATAGAGACTACCCTCGAGGCTCATCAATGCAGTACAGAATGTGTCTACATGGAAAGTGAATGAGAAAGTTAAAACATTTTAAAAGGGTTTAGGGACATGGCAGCATATTTCTAGTGTCGGTATGCATATTATATGCTTTCCACAGAAGAAATCACATGTGGGAAATGGTATTCAGATGTCACAATTGGGACCAGATTTAAACATAGCCATTTGCACATGGGCTATGGTCTAGGGTGGTAAAGGGCTACACAAGCATTTCTGCATAATGCTGCTGATGGTTAGTAACATATTTCAATGTGTATTAGAACATTTGAGACTGCTGGACTTCCTGACAGTGCAGTTCTTTCAGGTCCTTATCATAGCTATCCCTACAAAGTATGTTCTGTACTTGCAGCCCCATCCTGCCTGTGCTCTACACATCTGGAGCAGGATTGCTCAATTCAGTCTTTGGCATCTTTTCACTAAATTTCCATGTCAGGATTCCGTAAACAGAGCTGTTTAAATACCAACCCATTTCTAGAAGAACTCTAAGAGCAGGCTTCTTGCTTGAGATTTGGGGGGTTATCAACTGGTCAAAATTGTGTAGCTGCATGCCTCTACACAAGGCAGGATGTACTTGTAGGTAGAGATAAAAAAAAATTATGTGAAGTTTGATCGGTAATGGTTTGGCCAATCTTTTTGAAACTGGTAACTGAAAATTGGAGTTTCCAATATAAAAGTCAATGGAATTCTAAACTAGGCTAAAAACAAATTTTGTAATATAAAGTAGCAGATGATACATAATTGCAGAAAATGGTTTGTGAAGCTCATGGCTGTCCTGCTTGATATGATGATGGAGTCTAGCTTATATAGCCTGAGACACTTAAAACATTCTGCCAGACATACTAAAATATATGAGCCTATATACTGCAAATATACCGCCTATATAGCAGCCTTTTGTCCTTTTATCCCAGATGAAATTTGGAAGTACTTTTAATTGTAGGCATTTATTGCTGAAGGATTTGCAGGCAAGCCAAATTGGATGTCAGTTATGTACTACAGTATCACAGTCCATATAAATGTCAACCAAAGAGATGGTAAGCCAACTTGCTACCATGCATAGGACTCCATTCTGCCTACACATCCTGTACTTGATTTGATGGTTAAATATATATGAACCAGGGTTATGAAAATTCAGGGAGTTCCAAGTCAAACCTGAGGCTGAATGTTAGGGATAGAACCAATAAAAGCAAAGGATAGTCAAGACTTATATATGCAAGTCCATGTTTAGAGAGATGCAAGAACAGTTCTTCATAATTCATTAAAACATAAAAACTTTTAAAAATAAAATAAATGGACATAAAATATGCTATTTGGTTGGGGTGAAAAAGAAAATGTTTATTATTGGAAGCTGGTGTCTATCAAAATACGTTTTTGTTTGTAGATGAAATACCAAAAAGGAAGTGAAACACAACTTTCAAGCTATATAATTCTGTACATGGTATGGTATTATTCTGGGTGACAATTTGTTCCAAGATTTAACTTGATCTGATAAGTGTTCTTTAAGTATTTGAATACTGTTTATATTAAATACATAACATCTTATATTTGGTTCTTTTCCATCGAAGGCCAAGGCCACAGTAAATATTGCTTTGTTTGCATTCAAGCTATCTGTAGTTTGTAGAGTGTAAGCTAAAACTGATTGTTAGATCAAATTACAGATTTAGGAAGATGAATGTGTCCCCAGTTAGCTCTCTGGAGTCACATTTTATACCTTGCGTAGTGGTTGCCCTCTTTTCCAGTAGTTTGTGATCTAGTTTTATCATTATGTACGGCTGATAGCACTGAACACAATTAGGTTGATTTTCTAAAAGAGGCGACAATAATTTACACAGCAATATGAATGTTGCTTTAGGACTACTGAAGTTATGTTCTGTTAATTTTGACTAAACAATCGAGACTAGGGCAAATTAAGCAAAATTGTTTAAATTGACAAATGTTTTGCTTGTCAATGATTGAATCATTAAAGTAAATGCAATTTTACTATGCAACTCCTGCCATAGATCAGCAGCACAGCTGATTTGGTACTTGTTGATCACCATATATATATGTCAGATCAGCAGCAGTTTGTCTCCTTACCTTGCTTCAGGTTGCCCTGTCCAGGCCTTGGAGGTAGAGGCATCGCGGGGGTTTTCCAGGTGATTTATAGGCACCTGCTCATTCAGTCCCCACTCAGCCTCCCTGAGGCTCCAGCTCGTGTCTGTTTCTAAGTACTGATTTCCTGGTTCTGACCATGGCTTGTTTGACTTCGATTGTTCCCCGCCTGCCCTGACCTGGTCCTGCTCTGGTTTTCAAGATTGCTTATCGATTTGGTACTACTCTTCGGTTCCATCTGCAGTCAGCTGCCATCAGCCTAAGTGTCTAAGGGCCGCAACCTGGGCATCGTCCGCAGCAAAGTTCATCACCTCTTGCGGGGTGCTCTTGTGAACATGGGGTGATTCCTTGGACTCTGTTCCTCAGCTCATACCTCAGCCAAACGTGCAGATTGCACAGAGGGTCCACTTCCCCATACTTGGGGCAAATCTGTGACAACACTTAAGTGACTCCTGTAGTAAATTGCATAGCTTTTTGCACCTGCAGCACCCCTTTGGTTATAGTGCTCCCTTTAAGGAAAGAAGGGGTTGCTTTAAGTCCAGAACCCTCCAGAAACTTTATAACTTCTGTTTTATATGAATGGTTTAGAAGTTCTAGCTCTCCTCGCTAACTGATTAGTGGAGAGGGGGACGGGTCAGGAGATAAAAAGAACCTAACCTATGATGAAATACTGTTAAGTTTCTGGCTAAGATTCAGTCTGGATCTTAAACTGCCAGAGAGGGGAGCTAGAAGGTCTCTTGCAGCCTCGGATTTTAATACTCAATGAAGAAGCTCATGGAGAAGGGAAACCCAAGTGTGGTTTGTGAATTAGGACTGTTACAATAAGATTCACCCACTCCAACAGGGAGCATTAATGATGGTTAGTGTCTACATGTGCTCAACTGATATCAAGGGCTTATAGTCTAAGTCTGGAACAAAGCTAGAGAAAGAGTATTTGAACTGTACATTATGCTCCTCTAGATTATATGCTGCTTCCCGCATACTCTGCACCCCTATTCCTGTATCCTGCTAATCGCATTGAACAAAAAATCATCTACAGTTGAACTTGGACTGAGTTTGTGTGTTGATTTCACCCCACCTGATGTAAGAACTCTTTGAGGGTGCACATCTTACAGACCAGGTTATATTTGCAAATGCTCTTAGTATTCCTTTTTTATTTCTGACCTGCCAGAAGCATGGATTTAGCTTATTTCAAAATTCTACCACTAAGACAAATTGGGGCGAGTGACAGACCTTTGCAGGGATACCCCTTCTTCCACACAGAGAGCAAGAGTCCCTCTCAATAATATGTTTACAGGTATAGGTTTTTCTACTCTTTCCAAAGAAAGATGTTTTTGTTTTGGGGGCACCTGGAATGTATTTAGCTGATTTTGAATAAAAAGACATCCTTTAACCTAGCTACCATTTTATTTAACTGATAGTTATATGTATGCTTAAACTGTCATTGACATCTCAGAACCCCACATTCTAGATAGCCAGGGATTGACAGTGCCTCTCTGTCTAGTCTATTGAATATTGCCTATTACCAATCAGAGTTCTAAATATTCTGGTTGCTGTCATTGTACATCAGGTGTCCATGTAATAACTAGTGTTCTGTGGAGGTATTATGAACTAGCAGTCTGAGCAGACACAAATTAGCTGTCAGTAGCAGTTTCTGAAACTGTTGAATAATTCCCCACCATTGTTTCTTACCCTGCACAGTGTAAAAAATTATTTTCTGGCAAAACTGAAAAGTTGGTAAATGTTGATGTAATTACAAATATTATCTGTGTCCGATGTACACATTTCCCCAGAATGGGTATACTTCCCATTCCAGCACAAGCTAAGCATTAAAATGGTTAATGCTTTGTTTCTTTGAAGCTTCAATATTTTCTGCTTGAATGCAGATTAGAAGAAAAATCAATATAGAAAGTGAGGTCAGGGGAATCTGTATTTATTTTTCTGCCTTTTTTGCAAGCAGTTGACATTTGAACCTGTAATGATATATCACAATAAAAAAGCATGTTGTAATTGCTAATGAGGTTAGCCCTAAAGAAAAAAAAGCCTAAAAGGCAAACAACCTATGATTGAATGACAGAATATTTTAAATTATTATTAGAATGTCATGTGTTTCCCTAAGGGCATTGTTATTCGGATGAAAACATGCAGCAAGCCCCTGGGTCTTTCTTTGACGTCTTACATTGTCTTGCAGAAAAGAACTAAAGTTTGTTACAGAAGATCCGCTAAAATGATTTACTTCAGGTACATATGCCCAGATTATAAGCATCAGACTGACATAAAATGTTGGCATTCTTCCCAGGAATGTTAAAAAAAGAACAAAAACAAACGCAAGTTGGCTTTGAAAAAGTTTGTTGTGTTAGATATATGTACAATATTATTTCCTAATAATATTGATGAAACATGTTTATATACAGTTTGGATGGTATTGTTTTCTGAGATTTCAAAACCTTATGTATCAGATTTATTTCTTAATTAATAGTAAATTATAGCAGTTGCCTTTTTCTAAATAAAAATATGCTCATAGTATAGCTTCCAGCCTGATGAATGGAAATGGACCCTAATGAATAAAACCTTTAGCCTATGTTCATACTGGTGGAGAGGCTAAGCTAATATTACCAACATATAGATACCAACTACTTGCAAATAATACCAATGATAGATAGATATACAGACAGTAATAATAACATGCAGATATTACCAGGATACACACTTCCCTTTTTCAAATTGTAGGCCCCCAACCTGGTTATCATGCTAATATTAGGAGTTGTGATTTCACTTTGAATTCTGATCTGAATGTATGCCTTAGTCATCAGCAACCAGAAAACAAGCTATTTTAGAAGCCTGTCAGCACAGGTTTTCTTTAATATATTCAGCATTATTATTACACAAAGTATATTATATGATAAACCAGTTTAGGTGGCATAAATTCCTAGGTCCTTTGTAAAAATATTTTATGTGAAAAGTGAAGATTTAGTCACTTGGCAGCCGAGTGTCTGTGGAATTAATATTCAAATGTTGGACATCTCTATGTATGATAATTCATTGAAGTGTTGAATGTCATATTGAATAAAATGCAGCTATGGGGCAAACTTATATGAATAAAAGTCTACATGATGTGTCAGTGAATAAGATGATTGATGTTACTAATATATCCTGTGCTGTGTGATCTTATTCAATCTAATAAACTGTTTATAGGTCTGAAGGACTCTATAATGTCCTTAAAAAGACTTTAAACTATGAACATTGGTTGGAAGTTTTGACTGCCAAATGTATGTTCTGTGGATTAATAGGTGGACAATTATGCCCAATGACATTGGCCAAACACTCAAGTGTATAGATTGTATAGGCACCCCTGGATACTTACCCAATCTCAGAGAAGAAATATTATTCAGCCAGGAAAATCCAAACCCAATAGTTATTTTGCAGCTTTGTTTGCGGGATAGTGTTTCTCAGCCAGTATACAGTAGAACTGTTTAAAATTAGCTAGATTTTAAAGATTTATTATATATTCATAGACATCCTATGTAGGATTATTTACCAAAGAGATATAATAATGCACATTGGAGTAATGCCGTTAAAACCTAAGTATATCATTTAACATTATATCATCAGTCATTTCCTCTAAATTGATTTCAGAAGTAAAAACATATTTTTTTCACCAAATATCTGCATTTCTATGATTGACATTGGAAAAGCACAATAATAACAATAGAACAGAATATAAACTGTGATCTATGCATGTTTCTACTTATCTGTAGAAACTCTAGTGCTTCTAAGACCTATTATTTTCATTCACCAGTGCTGATTATTGGGGAGCACACTCACTCAACACATTACCAGGCAATAAGACACTGTTCAAATATAGCACAAATATAATCCTAAATCTAATATATGAAATCATAATGGTACTTCAGCCAAAAGTTTTTTATAGTCTTAGATTGGCCCGAAAGTTAAGTCCCTTTTAGACTGCATTGTTCTCCTTCATAACATTGGAGGTTTTTTGTCTCACTTACTCTACCAGTGGTCAAAGCCAGAATATTTTAATAACACAGCTTACAATAAAAATATGGTATCAAGGTTTACATCTTGTTTTTTATGGTAAAAACATTTTGGAGATCCATTCTTGGGTGTAGACAAGTTTCCATTTTCACAGCTGAATTATAGATAGTTGGCAAAACTGTAAACTCATACGAGAACAAAGGAACACAAGCTCCATCTTTACATCCTGTTTATAGCTAGAGGAAGATACATGTGCTAAACAAGAGCATCCTGAAAAACTTGGTGAAGGTTGCCATATGGAAGTCATAACTATGACTAAGGTCTGTGTGTAGGCTGAAACATGAAGGTGTAAATGTAAGGTTTCATGCCGCAATAATAAGGATTATGAAATATACTTCTATCTGCTGACCTTTTTATACAGTTGGCAACACATAGAAGGTAAGGGTAACTAACCCAAGCTGCCTAGATAGAAATAAAGACCTGAGAGCAATTTTGTTTTCAAAAATTTTTATTACATTTTCAATTTTACATATAAAATTACAAAGCTAAAATGATACCATACAAACATCCAAAATAGTTAGTTAATACACCTTATGAATTACTGAAAATGAAGAGAAAAAAAAGGGAGGAACAAAAAATAAAAGATTGCCGTAACATTCATGAAAAAAAAAAAAACTAACTAAAAAAAAATCAAACTTAACAAAAACAAACTAAAATCAAACCAAGTTTGCCCAGAATACAGTAAACAAAATACAATAACATTATAGTACACTGGTAGCACCTCTGACCTTTAGTAAAATATTGAAAGGACCATGACATATCACCCCCTTCACCAGTAGTGATACCAGCCATTCAGCGACATCTGATATGGAAGGCACAGAATACTGGATCCAAGGATCCCATTATACACAGCATCTCTGATATGAATCTGTAAGAGAACTCGTTAATTTCTCATTAATAAACATATTATCCAAAAAAAAATCCCATCTTTTTAAATTTGCCTACCCATCTCATTCTGTTCCCTAAAACCCTCACTACTTCCCACCACTCGATACCTCCCCTTCTATTGTGTGTGACTTCCCCACACCTCTTAGATTGTAAGCTCTTCTGGGCAGGGTCTTCTCCTCCTCCTGTGTCACTGTCTGTATCTGTCTGCCGTTTGCTACCCTTATTTAATGTACAGTGCTGCATAATATGTTGGTGCTATATAAATCCTGTTCATTATTTTTAATAATAATATTATCATGGGTGAACTTGGGTAATCCAGCAAGCATGGAGTGGATGACTTAAAAATAATTTGCTGTTAGTTGGGAAATGTTTGCCAGGTTCTTTGAATCAACCAGGTTCTCCCCTGATAGTATATCTGTGTTTCTCAATCTTTTTAACATGGGACAACCCCTTGAAATATCTTTCAGGTCTTCAAAGAATGTCTTTCATAATTATTATATCTACAACAACAGGACATTATTAGGGTGGTTGGTAGGAAAAATGACTCTGGCTGTGGCCAGTGGGGTGAATGATAGCCAAAAAGATCAATATTATCTATTAAACTGACCTGAGAGGTACATTGCTCAAGGAACCCTTCGTAGGAACCCTAGGGTTTCATCCCATTGGAACCCTGGTTGAGAATCTCTGGTCTATCTTGTCCAGTGAACTTCAATAAATCGGCCCCACGGTATATAATTTCAAGGTCTAAGTATGAATAAACAATCCACTAGCATGGTTTTGTTTGTGGGGGGAAATGCCTTCAAGCTCGTGGATAAAAGGATAAAAAACATTTTTGAAGAACTAAAGCCAGGATCCCAAAACTGTGGGTCTATAATGTTCAGTATTGTAGTTGCCTTGCATGTATTTTAGCCATGAGGAAGAAGTTCTGCTAACAAAAATCTCATTGATAGATGGTTATATATGGATATACTTATGGAGTAGGGTCGAGTATGGCTGAAATGAGTTAGGATATTTTTGTAGCGTCCGGATAAAGAGTTTTTTGGGCAGGATTTTGTGAGTACTTGCTTTGTATCTTTGGATCTTGCTCAGTGCTTCTTTTCAGTATTTTGCTATGTGACTGCTAAAAATGTTTTACTGTTGTGTGGGATAACATCTGTCTGTGATCACCATAGTACATACAGATTCTAAAATACAAAATTCTTGCAATAGTAAAGAAATTTTACCTTTTATTGCCTGAGTGGAATAAATATTGGCTCTCTAAATAATGCATGCCAGAAAAATAGTAAGCCCCTCAGCATATGGCTCTAAAAACCTTTTTAATGGGCTAACTTTATTGATTCATTGAGCAGTTCCATCTTTTATGCAAAAGAAATGACTGAAGAATACTACAATCAAATACAGAGTTCAGTAGATATGCAGCTGTGCTCTGGTTAAATGTTTATAGAACACAGCTAGTTAATGGTCTCAGCACCATAAATCTCAGTCATGCAGCCTAACTGTGATATGTGTTAATTAGTGTTGTCCACTGACAGAGGCAATTTACCAGGTACAGTCACTATTACTGGCTTCATCCATTATGTCAACTGAAAAAGTCAAGTGAACTTGTTACATAGATCATTATGTAGCTTATTATATGTGACGGATTGTAAAAGGAAATGTTGAAGAAAAAAAAAAAGGATTAATTCTAACAAGTATAAAAAAGCAAATTATTGAACAGCATGTAATTATACATACCTAGCTATTACTGGCATGTATAACTTGTAACAGTAATACAAACTTTATAGTGATCCTCGATATAACCTTTTACTTATTTTATGCCATGTATTAATCTATTATGGAATTAATCAAGGAGACATACATCAACCTGTGGATTCTACTTCTATCTGTTGAGATCTTATGTCACTTACTAATCACTTTCTCAACAATGCCGATATAAATGTAAAGAACAAATAGAATCCATTGGCCCTGATTTATTAAAGTTCTTCCACGCTGGAGAGGATGCACCAATATTTTCAATTCTGGACCAGATCCATTCCAGGTTTGCTGTATTACCCATCTTTACTGACGAAAGTGTATCCTCTCCAGCCTTAGAGAGCTTTAATAAGTCAGGGCCATTGTCTTCAGCCTTTATGACTTGATAGGCTTGCACTGAGAGTGAGGAACATTAGGAATATTTACACATCATATATTTACGCTGGCTTAAATGAAAAATTTGTAGTCATCTTGGGCAAATAAGGTGTGTACAGGTGTCCCCTATTATCTCAAAAAAGGTTGTTAGCGATCCACCATGTTGGCATACTAACAACCATTCACCAATGACCAATGTATATATATATGTATATATATATATATATATATATATATATATATAATGTCAATGCAGTGACATGCCTAACATTCACACATTCATCATCTCCCCTCTCTCTCCTTAGAATAGATCAGCCTGTCCATATAGTCACAGTTCCTAAACTTTCATTAGAAACCATCCCAAATGATTATGTCCTCTGACAACAATTGCATGTAACAAGCGTGTACTAGGCATAAGGCACAAACACCGTGTGAGATAATAGAGGGAAATTTGAAAGCAAGAAAAGACTTTTTATCATGTATGGTCATATACTGGTAACAGGTATTGCAGATATGACATCTATATATGTAAATACTGGTCACAAGCTCTATAAACTTTGCATACAGTAATATGTAATTTATTATGCTTTTCTATTTTTTGCAGTTTCCTGCTTTGTTTGTGTAGTTGAAAAGCAAGGATTTTTTTCTTTTTCTAGGCGTTTGATGCACTTAGTTCCTCTCTTATTAAGATGCATATCACCATCTGCTAATCATGCAGTATTCTCTGGTGATGGAGCAGCATATCAAAGTATATGTTTTACATTTCATTTCCCATCAATTTGCATGGAATTTTTATACAAATTGGGAAAGAAAGTTCATTTTTTATTCATGTGCAAAGTAATTTTTTCTTTTTGCTAGGAGTGTATTTTGTATATAGAGGTCCTAAAAACCAGACAGAAAACTATAAAAAATGATGATTACGTTGAAAGGTTTGTCAGAATTAAATTTGATATTTTTATACACTAAAAGACACCTATGGTGACACTTCATATTGTTCTACTATGAGTTCCTAGTTGTGCTTTTTACATTGACTTTTTCCACCACTTGGAATAAAATTCTGTTGGAATATTTTGGTTTGCTTTAAAGAACTAAGCAAATGTGTCCATAGCTCTGTCTTTTCCTATTGCTTATTGGAGAACAAAATTTGGATTACATAATTCTGGAACAGTTGATGGATCATCATGTGTTTTTGATGTCCAAATAATGCTTTTATAAAATTGTATCTTAGCTTAATCTATTTATTTTCTTGGATCTTTCTAGTGATCTGTCATTGGTTCTTTATAATTAATATTTCATGCACCCAGTTGCCTGAACCTAAATAGGAGGTGAGGCTGTTAGGGTCTTTATTAGCTGCATTATGATGTAATTGCCAGCTGGGTTAAGCAATGGTTCTAAAACCTAAAACGATGCACTGAACTGATCACAGCTAAAATTAATGTGACTCATGTTCCTATGCCAATTATCTCATCTTATTTCAAACTGTAGTGCCAAGTCAATGATTACTCGAAAATAGATCATATACAAAGGAAATTTGAAAAGAGAAAATAGTATCCGGTTGAATGTCAGACAGAAATGTTCTTGCAATTGAAAATGTCTTTCAGTTGACTTACAGGAAATTTGAAAGTTGATATTTGCTACACCAAGGAAATATTTACATTGTCTGTTCTAACGGATCCTTTTTTTTACTTTTCTTACTTAGCGATTATAGCAAATATTGTTCTAACAGATATCAATTAATACACAACAGCCACTATTCTTCTGTTTAAAAAAGACATCAGTCTGTAAATACCTTTATGAATTGTTTATAATATTGAAGCTTTGTAAGAATTTGATAGGTTGCATGTTTCTTTAATGGACTAAACACTCTAAAGCTGAATTCCGATTTAATAACTAAACGCATATGGTATTTGAGAGCTATTATACCTGCCAATGGATTTGTATGTCTGTCCATCTACAAGACACATACACAGACCTGTGTCAACTACTTAATAAATGTCAAATTTCTTAAAGCAATAAATAGTTTGCGATGACTGTTTAAATAAATCAATTTTTGAAAAACCACATCAAAATACAAGCACCATTTTGAAGTTCGATAATATATGGAACCCATGGGTTAGGCATTTTTTCCAACCTTTTTATTTGTGATACTGTGAATTATCAATATTCTAGCCATCACCCACTTGTAACATACCTTCCTGTTCTAATCCTAATTCTCTTCTTTTGCTATTCCCTTCTTGTTTGTTTGCCATCCATGTCTCAAGCTAATGGAAAATCAATATGTATTGTAGACATTGATTTTTTTTTTAGCCTCCTACCCAACTGTCTAAAATAAGAATCTTCTTCCCCTGGATGAAGAAAGCATGCTTACTTTATCTGTACTCTGGTTCCAACACCTTTATGTACAATCGAAAATCGAATTGACATTTATACATAAAAAAAGATAAAAGACATTGATAAAATAGAATGAATTCAAAAGTCAGTCAACAGAAATTGTGCATGCTTTGAGGCATAAAACTATAAAATATACAGAAAATGACAAATCTAACGTATGCCCCTTGAAAAAATATGTAAGGTAAATAAAATTAATGTTAAGGATCAGGAACACAAAAAATATGTGTAGATCTTAGAAAGAAATTTTAAAGAAACAGCAGACATAAATGACCACTTAGGCTTTTTGTGTCATTAGTCTTCCATGCTTTTATAAAACAACCTTGACTATGAAGTAATATTGCCTTTGAATAGGATGGTCAGGTGTTGGATTTTTTTTTTCTTTTCAGCCATTCTTAGAGCAGCAGAAAAGAATGATCGACTTCATAGCATTCTGATGACCGACTGTCAGTGCCTTTACAATAGAATTCTGAAGATGTGATAAAATGTAATACGTTTTTACGCTTGATTAGTTACAAAAAAGAAAGTCAAATTAAATTGATGTCAAAAATAAGCATTTAACTTGGGACTTGCTGATGATGTAAGGCTACCTATCCTGAGGTCACTATCTTCTAAGGATGATCCAGATGTCTAGAGCTGCCAGTCATAAAACGTGCTTTGCATTTCATCAGTCAAATGACCTTTTAAGTAATGTATGCAGACCTTGTATGAGTTTAACACTGGGACTTGGCATTTTCTATAATCTTGTATACACTGTGGAAGACCCATTACAGACATTAAAGATGCTAATTATGAATATAGGGATCATATTAGAGATGATACAAAATTAATGATCTAATGACCTATTTGCCATTGTCTTTGAGGAATCAGCTATTTTAACTTTGTTGTGTTGAGCTAAACTGGTTATTTCCATTGGTTTTATTACTCGTTTCAGCAAATTATGATTTTGATTAAGGAAACAAAATCTGCGAAAAGTCAAGTATGAATATATTACTCTGTAATCATACAGCAGCAGAAAATCAGAATAATTAGCTCTTTCCCTACATTACATAACCATTCTACACAGCGAACCTTCTAGGTGTCGTGAGGGGAAATTAGGGATGGTATGAATATGCATGAGAACTATTTAAATATTTGGGGGCTTCAGCTTCCACAAACATTATAGGCATCCTTCTACTTTCCTTGTTATAATCTAAATAAGTGTTTCCCAACCTTTTTAACATGGGGAAAGTCTTGAAATAACTTTTATGTCTTATGGGAACCCCTGATATAATTACTATATCCAGCTCACAATATATTAGGCTGGTGGTCAGTAGGAAGAATGCTGCTTACATTGCTGGCTATTGGGAAAATTAGCCAGAGTCAAAAAGATCATTAGTGTCCGGCAACCTCTGGAGGAAACCTAATTGAGAAAAATTAATCTAAATCAACAAATAATATTAGGCAAATCAATACAATATGAACATTTAGTCGAATTTAAAGCAGAACTAAGCAGAAGTTTGAGCTTACAGAAGTTTTTGTTTGATGAGATTTTGTGTGCCCCATTACATCCTTTTTTCTAGCATTTTTTATTAAATCTTCCTGTTGCTCATGTGCAGTGAACACACTTCTGACATCTTCCCCATATAAATATTTGTTGCTGCAGATAAATTAAACTGTGTTTTTCCAAGAAATGTCATTCTTTGCAGGAACAGCTAATCAACAGTTCAGTAACCTAGATTTTGGCTTCAAAGTTCCTATAACTTTCAACTTTAAAGTTGAACAATTGAGATGTGGTGTGGTTGGTAGTGGGACAGGTGTGGTGGGTGTCTAGCTACAAGATATTTTAACCTACACCTTATCAAGTCACTAGCTTATAAATGAGCAATGACAATGCTAATAGTCATGTCCATGCATATTTTTTTCATCTCACTGTGGTGCAAAGTGTACAACATGATGTTGCCATGCTCATTCAAAAAGATGTGATGGGCCAATAATGATGGGCAGTTTTTGGGCATCCATGGACGTCCCCCAGCTGTCTACATTCATTCACTATTTAAACAGTGAGATGCTGTTTGCACTAACTGCCCCTTAGCCAGGGTTACCCGCAAATAGTAGCTGCACAGCTCCTGACCGCTCCTTATAATTAAGTGCTGCAGCATATTTTTGTTTTAATGAGAAACAACAGTTCTACTTATTCTTTAAATAAAGATGTAAAAGCCTCAACAAGTGTTGCAATCTTAATGTGCAATCCCTATTAGATCTGCCATGTGATGCAATATAGTCAGTTATATATGGGCTTATATTACAGTGTTTTGGTAAATTCATAGGAGATTGTATAGATATTTTAGATTCAGACTTTAAATGAGCTTTAAGGAAACCTCTGCTAGGACACACACACTAGCCTTTCAAGAAAATCAGCATTTTCAGTAGGACCTTTATATTTCTTTTCTTATGGGTCTCTTTAGAATATTACATGTAACATGCACTAAAAAGCATCCCCACAAAATTTTGTCATTCTTATACTAAACACAACCCTGACCAGCCATCCCCAAAACAAAAATTCTACAAAAAATGTTGTAGTTTGGTTTGTGTTCATTTCCCTATTCACAGTATATTTATATTTTTGGATTCCTTCTTTATTTTTTCATTACATAATAAAAAAACAAATGTCTTTTAGAAGTTATGGAGCTCATCCTATTATTTTTGTTGCAAGGTAAAAATAAGGAGCAGTAATTACTGCGTCTGAGTATAGCTGAACGAGTTACCTTTCACACGTGTTGCTGCATGCGCCTCATTAGTGTGACCAGCTAAGTGGCATCAGATACAATAAAACCTGTAATGAGCTCAAAAACTCCACCAGTAGATGCATCTTCCATATGCAGACATTTATTTTTAAGTCCCTTTTACTTTTGAAGGAACACATTAGAATGCATAATAGTTATCTCCACTCAGCATTTCATGAGGCCTTCAATGCACTTTTGTGTTGCCGGCCCATTTTATTAATTAATCCTGACAAATTTGTTAAGGTGAGCCTGTGGTTCATTGAATAGAATGTCCTTGAAAAGAAAATCTAATAAAGTGTTGCAAAAACATTATTTATTTAGAAGATTTAAATTGCACATGAAGTAAAAAACTGGACATTTGCCTTACACGTTCCTATATTTGAAGGTTCCTAAGTACCTACAGCCCCATAGCTGAATATCTGCAGTGTTAAATATTAGGCTTTGCTGCCACTCATTCTTAGTCTCAGGACATTTGGTGATGTCATTGCTGTACTGCTCACTGATTTTCTTGCTTGAGGCTCTAATTGAAGCAAAGCACTGTCTCTATTAGGAAGTCCGTGTCCACACAAAGACTTTGGCGACTGGTCCCTTTCTCTTCGCCTGTCCTATTAGGCTTCCAAAGTTTAATTATTCTTTTACAAATTATTGTTTTTTTTAACGCTTTAAACCTTATATAAGTAATTTTCTTATTTGCCTTTATACAAGCACATTTGTTTGCAGATTTTCAGAGCATTTTCGGCTCAAAGGGATCTATTTTTACACCAGATTCACAGAACCTTTACCCAGGAGTCGTACATTTTTTCCATTACAGTCAATAGAAATAGGTACCCATAGTTCTGAATTATCTTTTAGAATTGATCTATGATCTATGGTGGAAACCTTTTGTCCATATCTGTCCTACAGCTGTAATACACAGCAAGGCTTACCTGCTTAGTTTTTACCCCGGGAATGATAAGACAAGGGATATCCTTACCATTAAAGCTGGCAGCACTGTGGCCCAGAGGTAGCACTCTTGCCTTTGTATTGGTAGGTCCCAGGTTTGAATCTTAGCCAGGACACTATCTACATGGACTATGCATTCTCCCCATGTCTGCATGGGTTTCCTCCCACATCCCAAAAACATGCAGTAAGTTTATTGGCTTCACCTCAAAATTGACTGTAGACTACATTAATGACATATGACTATGGTAGGGATGTTAGATTGTGAGCTCCTTTGAGGAGCAGTTAGTGACAACTGTTGAATTTGTACAGCGCTGTGTAATATGATGGTGCTATATAAATACTGTATAATAATAATATTCTGTGCACACCCAGCACTTAGTGTTTTTCTCAGCTATCCAAAATACCTGGTTGTAGGTGGGCTCACATACAACAAAGGGTTAACCCGTTGGTCCCGCATTGTGCAGGATCATGTTAATGAGGGCTGTAACTGGTTGGACAGCACAAAGAAGAGGCTTCATGAAGAGGAGGAGCCTGTAGGAGCAAGAATTACGTTTTTTTAATATCCCCAATGAAAAATAAGCAGGTAACTCTTAAAATGGGGAGAGGGGGAATTTTAAAGAGAAGATCTTTTTCTTCTAAAAAGTTTACCTTTAAAATTAGGAACAGAATCCAGGGGCATAGGTACATGGGTTGCAGACATTATAACTGTGCTTTTGTGCTCCAGAGAGCCTGCGGGGGTCTTCCCTATGACCGCTGCCACCTAGGAAAAAATATTTTGTAATTCTCAATATAGTGATAAAACACACTAGTTTAGGGGATACCCCTCACTCTAAGCCCATACCTGAAATACTCCACACATACTGTGCTAATAACCCCACAATATCCACATGTACATAGTGGGAGAAGCTCAGTGAACTAGGATGAAGGACATTATGGCATCTCATGTCCCTTTCTTTATGGCTACCGCAACTGCAAGCATAAAAGACACCCTACAGGGCCAGAGATCATCAAAGGATGTAGAATAAAGAGCAGAGGGCCCTTATTGAGCAGCCAGAATGAAGCTAAAGCACATTAAGTTCCACCTTATCCCACAGGTGTCATGGCCTATCTAAGCCTTTACATTGGGCAGGGTGGAAAGGGCTGAGTAAAGTCTTACTTTTTATGGCATATTTGGAGTGTCTGGGATTTGAAAGGTGAGGTGTGTTTGGAGTATAGAGGAAAAGACTGTGGGGTATCTGTGGTTTCAGGCAGAGTACATAGAAGGGAAAATGAGAGGTGATAGGCAGGGTACAGAGAGTGTTGGAAAGGATATGGGAGGTATTATGGGTAGTGAGAGTATGTAGGGTGCCATGATAAACATAGGAAGGTTTTGAAGAATATTTGGCATTAAAGTAAGTATAGGGCTGCAAAGAAAGTAAGCTGCCACACAGTTTGAGATACACAACATGGGGTTCTCAAATCAACATATTGTAATAATATTATTATTATATTTTAATAAAATATTTTCATGTTTCATAGCTGATCCGTCAAGCAATATGACAGGACGTTATGAGAAATCTTTCCAATGGAGAAACAAAAACAAAACCACATTTTTTTAGTATGGAAGGAGCAGAACATTTGTATTGTTATTGTATTGTGTACCTTCCTATGCTGGTGATATCCACTCACTCCCCTTTACTTGTCCCGGTGTCACAGGGCAGGAAGTGAGGGTACAGCAGCTTTAAATTCACCCAGTCGTGTTTCAGGTTTAGAGTAACATAGTTGGCTCAGTGGTTAGCACTCTGGCCTTTCCAGTCCTAGGTTTCAGGTTCAAATCTCATCCAGGACATTATCTACAAGGAGTTTGTATGTTCTTACTGTGTTTGAATGAGTTCTCCAGTTTCATCCCACCTCCAAAAACATGCAGTTAGGTAATTGACTTTGGACAGTATGAATCACGTACGACTATGTTACGGACGTTATATTGTGAGTTCTTCTGAGGGACAGCTAGTGATATGACTATGGACTCTAATGGGCTGCGTAATCTGTCAGCGCTAAAAAAATTCAAGATAAAAATAGAATCTTTGGCCATTGATATGCCAGACCAGAAAGACATAACACAGGAGCTTATTCCAGCTAGCAGCCAGCTATACCATGAGCAGAGCAGAATAAACTCAAGAGAAGATTGTTAGCTGACAACTAACTTTGTATTATTGCAGAGGAGACATAGCCTGTCCCTTCAGCAATAAAAAGCCTGTCTGCATGCATTTTTTTCAATGCAAGGTGTAGTTTCAATTTAGACAATGGAGGCCCTAACGACCACATGGTAGACTTTTCTGTGATAGATAACAGTCTCTTTGCCAGGTTACCTTTAAAATGATTGCTGAAAGTGGAGAATATATTTGTTTTCAAATGCAGCATTTGGTAGTACAAATCAACCAGCTCATACAATTGCTTTCAAGGGCTCTGTAAATGTATGAATAGTTATTGAGATACCTGTTTCATTACAGAATGAGAGGAAAAATATATCTATTTGTCTAGGTTCTTCATGTCATACGAGTTGGAATAAAATAACAACTACAGTATCAGTTTATCAGACTATATTCCAGAAGCACTATAAAAGTATAATAAAAATCTAATCCTTTGCCGAAAAAAGAATCTCATTAGAAAAATGCTGCTATATTATTATAGACAATAGTGTGCTAGAATTGGATCAGAAAAAAGAGACAGGACAAATATTCACTTTTAACTGCAGTGCTAGATGCTCACCTTTGCAAAAGGTACAATGAATTGACACTTGGAATAATAAATGCAATGTGCACAGCTTTCTAAATTAAGAACTAAAGCAAGTCCTCAACGTCAGCAAAGAGGCTGACAGCTTTTGTTGTTGGGGGAGTAGTTTTTGATATATGGTAATTGACTGCCTTGACAGTTTTTTACTTGTTTACAGGCCTTGCTGGCAACTGTATGTGGCTGTCAAGGCTCTAAAAACAGATGGGAAAAGAAACGTTAACTCGGCAAGCTACTGTTTGCATAATGAAAAGTCGCACTTCAGTGAGAGAAGGAAAGTGCTGCCTTTTGATAAATGGCTCAAGATTCTCAACTAAACGAATGCTAACCACTTTTTTTCTGACAGGGGAATTTTCAACAGTTTAGTATAGAAAAAGGCAGCATTTTCATATTCTGCAACCTAAAATGTGTGCAAAACAGCATTTTAGAAATAATAAAAACACATGATCAGCTAATTCGTAGCTTATTTATTCCAGCAGTTTATAAAACATGGATTGATATGTATATGGTACCAATCAGCAGTCTTGGATTACATGGAGGGATATTGTGGAGGATCAGACTTGCAGTGACATGTATTTGGGTGTAAATGTTAATAGGCTGTATTGCAAGTGGATTCCCCAAGGCCCAGCAGTGTCAAACTGTAGTCAGAGACTCTGAGATGATGATATCAATTCATGAATGGTAAACTGGTTATTTCTCTGGACTGGTGAAAAGTGAAGAAACGTAGCAACACATACACGTAAAGATGCATAAAAAGCAGGGAAATGCTAGAACCTTGGTAATCTTTATATTGTTATCTGTGTTCTTTTTGTGGGTTTTCCCTCATTTCCTGTTCCACCAGAACAGAAAGTGAAATGAATGTATTTAATAAAATCTTATAGCACAGAAAAACCTCACAAGGGTTCTAACCTTTCCCTATTCTATCCAAAACTAAAAGATTTGGCCATAGACACCCTTTCAGTTTTCCACAATACTTATAGATAGAGAGATGAATAATAAATATGGTAATACATTAGTGTGAATGATCTGGGCTCAGGTTCACATTGTCACGCTTGGGGGGACAGGTCAACTAGGGGGAGCTACGGCTTGCACAAAAGTAGTGATCCCTGAGAAGGTCCAAGGCACAGAGTCTAAGTGGCACCCAGGTCTTCTCCAGAGCCTCTAGTGTTGAGGATGGCACGCTGCTGGTTACTACCAGGTTGTGGTCCTTGGGAACACCAAGGTAGGCAGGAAGATACACAGTACCAAATTACAAGGCAGAAGAATTGTTAAGGGAGGCTGGGGTCAAGGCAGGCAGCAAGCAAGAGAGGTCAGGTCACAAGCCAGAGGTCAAATACCAGGGATCCAGGAAACCGATACCAGTGATACCAGGGACTACTGAAGACACAGGAAACACCGGAAGCAACAGGAGGCACAGGTGACACAGGAATATCCACAGATAGACAGGAACACTGGAACAGCACAAGGGAATGGGCTGGAAACAACAGACTGGGCAACAAGGGGTTAACAAGGAGCAGGACAGAGGAAACACTGAATTAAGCAACAGGATAAAAAAGTGCTCAACAGAACTTGGGGCTTGGCAGTAGTGAAGACATGTTGCTCGAACGCTGAGTGCTATGTCTGAGCTAGCTAAATAGCCAGGGATGGTTAAGAGGCTATTTCCTTATTGGCCAGCGGGATAGGCGAAACTAATTAAACTTGGAAGAGCAGGCATGGCCAGAGTCAGAACTGCCCACATGCACAGGAGAGCGATTGAATATTGGAATATCTGGAATTATCAGCATTCCTATTACAATCAGTTGCTCGTCACACAATAGTTGATAGGTGCATGAACAGTGTAAAAGTTTAATGGAGATATTGTTCCACTGAGATACAATATTGGTGGTTAGAGTAAAGGGAAATTGGATCAGTTGGGCAAATAAAGTAAATTCATGCTATAATGCTCTAATTTGTAACAGATTTACTTTAGAATCAATATTAAAATAATCCAATCCATGGAAAAATCATCCAATTCTAGTCACCTTAAGGTTGCCAGTGGGTTCCAGTTCCAAGAATTACTATATCAGACAGAATTCATTACATTTGCCACAAAAGTAGGCATGCTGCAGCCTTTGAAGATCATCCACAGTACATTTTGTACAATAGGTATTGTAAAATAGGCACGCAGACAAAACCGTGTATGAAGAAATTGTTAAAGAGTTTGTAAATTCGTGTCATACATTTCTTAAAATAGGTGAGGAGAAGCCGAAAACAAAGAGAAGGTGAAATGTTTTCAATCATGCCTGTGTCTTTTTATTGGAAACTATAATAAAGAATATAAATTCAAGACACTTCAGCGTCACATACTGTGACTTTTCTGCTTTTAAGGCAAACCAGCAAATCTTAAAAGCCTAATTGAAATCTCAAGGTTGTCACCAGAGATGTGAGAATAATCCAGTTTATCCTCAGTGGATCAGTCTGATTCATATGTTAGTGAGATTTCTGTGGTGCCCATTTGATCACAGCCCTCTAGAACATGAAAGTTAGAAAACCAGGTGCAGACAGCTTGGAATAATGATAAACTAAATGTAGGCTGGGTAAACAGTCATGCTGGTTTTAAGATGTCCTCCCCAGGACAATTCTTAATCCTCACTACATAAAAACCATCTATATTCTTAGTATAGCATTCACCTCACATTTGGACTTTTACCACCTAATCTGTACTGTGTCCCTAATAAATAATATATTGGGATGATTGTTTTTTTAACATGTTTGAATGATTTTTGTAAGTTCGTGTACACATGTAGGTTAGATTTTTTTTTTGTCTATTTGTTTAGGTAAATAGTTTAACCCATTTAAAAAATATTATATATATGGCAGAGAAACTTTCACCTAATAAAATACATTTAAAAAAGGCATAATTTATCTCATTATATTCCAGTCTTGCCTCCCCTGTGCCGTCATTCTGACTGCTGGCAAGTATTCTCTTCCTTATCTTTTTATGGTGCCAGCTCTGCTCACCGAATGTACTGCGGAAAAAAAAACATTCTTTGCTATAGAGCAAACCATTCATTCACTGTACATGCTGCTCCTTGTATATTTCCGGAATGCTTCCTTTTTACAGCATCAGGTGTGAATGCATCATAATCTGCGCATTCACACCTGGCTCTGTAAACTGGGAGTGGTTATTGCTGCAGGACAGCTTTTTATTGTGTGGTTGAGTTCAGTAGTCAATTTTAGATGCTGTTCCATCCACAGAAAACTCTTTTGAGCTTTTGCAGTTTTATTATATTTGGAGATATACTCTTTTATTGTGTTATTTTGTTTTTTATTTTGTGTGCTGGTATTACTTTCAATTTTGGTTAAACTGGCTTTTATTTTGGCACCAAGGCTATCCCTTATTTTATTTGTCTTGCTGGTGAGTTTTTCACTGCTCTTTCCTTTGATGTTTATTAATTCTGGCAGTAAACTCCCTGTCTGTGCTCTTTACCTCTATTTTTGTTGGGTCTGGTCTTGCTCATCCAAATTGTCCTGCTGATGGCAAACTCTACAATGCTATACAATCAACCTCTTATTTAGTCAGTTGTAAAATAAGTTAACATTTGCCTAAACTCTGTGTGCCTGATTTAATAAAGCTCTACAAGGTTGGAGAGGAAAAACTTTGATTAGTGAAATTGGGTGATCCAGCCCTGGAATGGATCTGGTTAAGGATTGAAAACATTTGCTGGCAAATTGCAAATGACTTTGAAGAAATCCATTCAAGGTTTGCTGGATCACCCAGCTTCACTGATGAAAGTATATTCTCTGTATTCAGGTATTCAGCCTTGGAGATATATATATATCTATACAGTATATATACATAATATTATAATGATTAATAAATCAGGCTTTTTGTCTCTAGTATATTTTGGTTAATTCTCATTAAACATATCCTGCTGCTGTCAACTTTTATACTGCTCTATCACCTGATATCTCTTATTTCTTAATAAGAGTTTGAGTTACACATCTTAGCATGAGCAAGCATTGAAGCAACATCAGCTAATATTTTTGTGCAAGCCAAAGTGGGTCATTTACTATTCCATAACAAATATGCGTTTCTGCTAAAGCTTTTTAATCAAACTTAAATAAATCATATTGGGGTGCTGCTGCTGTATGTAAACCAAGCTAACTGTAATAGAAAAAAATCAGGGAGATCATAGAGAAGTCCCAGAGACCAGAGACAGAAGAATATATAAAATATAGGTATCATGATCCCAAGACTTAGCAGACTAATTCTTCCCAGTCATAAGGCTACTCTGCTTTAAGACCCCACAAGTCAGCAGCTTCAGAGATTATACCAGACTTGTAGCTGTTCCTTATATCTCCACTGTCCCAGGGAACCCTCTTCCCACCCAAGTACAACATAGTGATTTTTTTGCATCAGTACATATCCACCATAGCAGTGCTGGGTTCCACTTTGCCATTTTTTAAAATAATAGTTTGCATATTAGCTCCAAAAATGTCCAAAAAAAAACAGGATTTGCTACCTATAGACTTCAGCGAAACCAAAATTTCCCTGGACAAATGTATTACTACACCAGCACAGGATATAACTTACCATATATACTTATTTAAATAGGACCCAGACTGATGTCCCTACAGATTTCACAGATCCATTTTTCTTTTCATAGTCACGGTATATTTTATAATTAAAGCTGAAAAACAAAGCAAAGGTTATTTATATCTGCATTAGTTTTTGTTTTGAATCTGTGCCAAGGATCAATGAGAAAGAGCTAACTTCAAGTCATGGCCAAAGAAAGCACCAAGGATTAAAATGTTATTAAAATAATTTTTCAAAATGACTGCAAAGCATGAGACAGCATTCACAGGTTCTCTGTTCTGGCTGCACTGCATTTCTGTTGGTAAAGTTTAAGCATTTTCCTTCTGTTTTTTCTTCATTTAGCTACTTTACATTTTCTTTTTTGGCGAGTAAAAAAAAAATGGATACAAATGTGAAACAAAGCGATTAAGAGCATTTTTATGTTTCTCCTGTGGGTTTTTTTTTTTTGTAATTTAACTTATGTCGTCTTTTATCTGTTTTAACTTTATGGGTCAATTACATGTATAAATTACAGGTGCTTAATGGAAATATACTGCTAACCATTATAGCATTGTAACTGCTTTTGGATAATTTGTACAGCTAACATGGTTCTAGATTTGTTATGTAATTAGCAATAAATAAGGCCTGAATTGTTGGATTACTTTCTTTTGTTCCACCTAGTAAAACAAATCAGTTTTAAAGTTTATGTGGTATTGCAGGCGTGATGACAGGAAAGTAAAATATACCCTGCAAAGTTGAAGTAACTGAAATAGATACATGTATCTATATTGCCAATGAAAATGGGGTATTTCTTATAGTTTGGGTTGATTGCTGCAAGGTGCTACATATTTATTTTAATTATCCCAAAGTAAATCTCCAGGTATGTCATCCTCTCAGTGATTAGTGAATTACCTTTAGCTTCATTTTCTGGCAATGAAAAAGAGTGTTTACAGAATTCCAAAGCCAATGCTGAAATTTCACAAAACTTCGCAGTTAAAGGCATGATGGCTGTTTTGATTTGTATAGCTTCATTCAGACATTTCATTGTAGAGATCCCAAAAGTAAACAGCTTCTTCTGAATCAGGAATAAAATCATCAAATCAGTCAGGGACAATATATTCATATATCAAAATGTGAATATAGAGGTGACAGTTGTTTTCCACTAAATCAGGTTCTCATCAGGATCTCATGCTTAGATAGCAGCTGTAGAAAATCTTGCTTTTCTAAACTACAATTAGGTAAACCCTGGAACAATCTGCAGGATTTTTAGAGGGCTCTTTCACTCACTCCATCATAACCCCCCCAAAAAAAAGACCAGTGCAGCTCAAACATCCCTGATCAAATTCTGTTCTTAGCTAGAAAAAGATGTGAAACAGAACATGAATTGTTTTTATGATTATAGATATCCCAATTAAAAAGCCCATGCCAGCTATACCAATAAGTAGAAGTGGATTACCATTAGGCTGGGGGCATACTCTGGGCATATAGATGGAATAGTCATTATCAGTGTTTTTAACCAACATGTACACAGCATTTACTCAATATTCACTCATTTTCCATTTAAAAATCATAGTAGAGAATGAATGAAACTTTTCTCTTTGTGATATTTACAAAACATCATGGTCACGTGTATTTGTTTATGAACAATTTGATTATGATTGTGTGTACAATGGGATATAACATGACTGTTGATATATATTATATGACTAATTTGTCAATGACAGGTTTAGGTTTAGATATAGGTTCAGCCAATTCAGCCATTGGATGTTGACAACTGTAGGCATTGGCTGAGCCATATGCCTGTCATTGACAGGTACAGAGTAGACTCAGCTAGTCAATCCAGTTGGTGGATTATGTCAATATTAGTTGCAAAAATTATTAACAATAATTATATTTCATAAAATATTTTCTATTGGGTTGTGTGTTTATTTCTAGCCCTGATTTAGCCTTTTCTGAGAATAGGTAAGGTGTACAGTACATTCGGGTGAAGGGGTGGGCATCTGGAGGACCCCTTATTTTATTAACTCTAGTTTTAAAATTTCTGCTTTCCTCTCATGGATGCTACAGTAAAACACTTCCTTAAAATTTTTTTCATGTTTCTTTCTCTGTGCTGATTCTTAGTGCTGAAACGTTTTAATGTGTTGAGGAGACACAAGTTTGTATTTATTTTCACCATAATAATATTAGTAAGAATACATAAAACATAAAAATGTTCAAATGTTCCCATTGAAGTCAATAGAGGCTGATTTTTGTTGGAAGAGTTGTTGTCTTATAGTGTTGTCTAATAATGCTGTATGGAGCTCTATATTTTTTTAATCAAGTCAATCCTCCAAGCATCCTACCTTTGTAAATAGTTGGGGTGTATTACTAACTGGATTTCAGCTTCAACTTCTGTTGATGAAAAACTGTTTACAGGGTTCTATAGCTCATGTCCACATTTACTGTATTCATTCCTCAGGGAGAGGGGGTGGACATCTGTGTGCCCCTTATTAGGTTAACTTCAGTCTGAAATATCGGACTACTTCTGTTGATCTGTTAATCAACATGTATTCTTTAATTCATCAGCATGTTACAGCCTTCTCCCAATGGATTCTAAAGAGGCGGAATCTTGCTAATAAAGTGCATCCATTTTCAAGTTTATTAGGCAAGCTGCTGTCATGAAAAGAGCACAGGCACTGCAATGGCGGTACAAATGCACAAAAAGGTTTCAAAGTATCATACAAGTTAATTAAAAAAAAACACCATGCTTAGAGATGCCCTAAAGATATATTTTAATAATAACAAAAACCTAAACCTATGGTTGACTCAAACCTCATCCCTGGATTGTATCATATATACATACATATATACAAAAAATAATATTCATACAAATATGAATACAAGATAATTTTAATGCACACCTGTACACAGATTTGGGACATTAAACAATTTGTATGTATAAACATGTCACCCTGACCTTTCTAGATGCTTTTTAGGAAGGTGTACTAAAAGATCTAAAATAACTATAATACTCCATCTTAGGCCATGTGTTGACAGGCTTTTGTTGTTAGCTGGGCACCAGAAGCATAAGGTGTTTTGTTTTATTGTATTGTTTAATAAATTAATATAAATTAATGGCATGCAGGATAAAACATATTCTCAAGCACATGTCCAACTGAGCTCATTAATAGACCAGTTTGAAATAAATATTGTATGTCATAGTGACTCTTTTTGAAGATAATTGAAGAAGACTAATTTATTTCAAGTCTGAGATGGGCTGAAACATGCCTAATGTGTACTATCTGATGAGTAATTTCCACACTTCTAGTTTATAACCAAGATATTTAAAGAAAAGAAAGAGAAGGGATAAGAAGAGCATTCCATGGGGAGAGTTCAGGACACCTCAACATGTTTTTTCCTTTACAAAAGGATTTTTAAAGAAAAGCATAATGGATAGAATAAAGGATGTTAGCAAATGCACAAATACCAAATGGAAGCATAGTGTTGTAAATATGTGCATCATGCATTTGACATTAAACCATAAAAGAAGCCAGAAATCAAGAGGATGAAAAATGGCAGATGGGAGCTGTGGTAAAAGGAGAGCATATGAATATATTTTGGACAGAGGAATAACAATGAATGTATGCACTTAAATATTAGTAATTTTATAAAAGCATGCTGCTAACACAGTGAACCATTTGTTTATGTTTATAAGCTTTGGAATATAATGTCATTATATATATATTATAATAATATAGCATTTGATTAATTTTGAGGCCCACATATATATATATATATATATATATATATATATTTCCCCAATAGTATAAGACTAGTTCCCACAGTGAATTTGTTTTGGTATAGTTGTATCTTAAAATTTTTTATCTAGGAGTTTGGGCAGGTTCCTGGATATGTATTGTGAGAGATTAACGTTAAATGGTAGGATGCCAAAGAGGCAACACCACATGACAGCACTGTGTAATATATATATATATATATATATATATAAATATATATATATATATAAATATATATATAGATATATGTAAAAAAAAAAAATATATATATATATATATATATATATTGTGACAGAGTGTCACAATATATATACAAGAATGTCAGGGAAAGTGTTATGGTAAAAAGGCTCCAGGGAATAGAGAGTAGATAGGCTTGTGTAAGTTGCTAGGAAGAAACCAGGTTCTTTTGGGCCCTGGAGCCGGCCACCAAGGGAGTGAAAGGGTGGGTTCCTTGGCCCAACCCAATCCTGACTGGGTTAATATGCACCTGCACTCAGGTGCAAGGTGAGGAGGAAGTAATCAGCAGGAGGGATCTAGGCAGAGATTGAGCAGTCAGAGGCTAAGAGAGAGCCAGAGTGTTAGAGGCTGAGAGAGAGCCAGAGTGTTCCAGGCTGAGAGAGAGCCAGAGTGTTCCAGGCTGAGAGAGAGCCAGAGTGTTTAAGGCTGAGAGAGAGCCAGAGTGTTCCAGGCTGAGAGAGAGCCAGAGTGTTCCAGGCTGAGAGAGAGCCAGAGGGTTCCAGGCTCAGAGAGTGCCCGAGGGTTCCAGGCTGAGAGAGAGCCATAGGGTTCCAGGAAAGCCAGTGGCCAAACAATACTACAATACTGTGAGTGGAACAGTACTGATATAGTAAATGTGTTAGTAAGAGAGGGCACCTAAGTGAAGTAGCCAGAGGCCCAGCCAGGCTACTGTTTATTGTTTTTGCGGTGAAGCTGTGGAGTGTGCTGTAACACTAGCCTAAACAAATAAAAACTGCTGTTATTTTGGACTTTTGGAGTCTGCTGCCTCCAATCTGCCCTGTAAGCATCCCATTACCATAAGCAACCCCCAGTAAAATACCACAATATATATATTATTCTATGAAGGTGAGTACTTATATTTTAGTACATAAGTGGTAAAGGTTTAAGTTCTTCTTGCTGGACTTCATTGTCAGCAGTACCAATTTGTGCTTATTTTTTACTCTATACAAGAAAATATCAAATACACACGAGAAGTAAAAAAAAAAAAAAAAAAAGTCTAAGAAAACTATTGAGCCATTTTATTTTTGGAAAAAGAAGGAAAAAGACAAAATATTGAAAGAAAAAAAGTGGGATATCCTGCAATAGCCTGCATATAAACATCCTGATGTGAGAATGTACAATCTAAAGTTGCAGACTTTCATCATCTCACTCTGCAGGATCACTAACTGGCACTCTCCTGGTACTCTTATCACAGAAATATTCCCAATGAGGTAGCCATTCCAACATTGTTGTTTTTAAGTCATACATAAAGATAATTCGGTAACACTATAAATACTAAGTTATGTATGTTATAATAATAATGCTTGCTTTGCTTTTATTTGCAATGTCTAAATGTTTTCTTTCGGCTTTATGATTAGCTGTTTGTTACAGTAAATTTTGTTCCATCTTTCTTCTAGCAGAGTAACAAGCAACTTTATACGTCTGACCATAGACATGTCCTAAAATAATAGGCCATAAGGACATGTGGGTGATGTTGCACATCAAAGTGGCTTTATTACCATCTATTTTGCCCTATGGAGGTTGATTTGGTTCAAACCTACAGTGAAAATGAACATTAAAAAAAAGACAGTTTGAATCTGGTTGCTACAGGGCAATAGAGACAGTTTGATCTCATCCATTATGCTTTCGGTCAACATTAAATAGCTGTCAGGCCTGACTTTTATCGGTATATGACATTTCTGTAATAACTTTAGTCTGAAATCTATATTACAATAGGCTGGGTAACCTTTGTTTTATTATTTTTAAATGCTTACAGGAACTAATAGATTTACAAAAGACAGATGTATTCTGAAATGCATAGTTTTAGAAAATTAAATTGACATAACAGACTTTGTAAGCTGGAATTGTCTAGCCCACTTGTGTCTAATATTATATCTTTCTGTTTTTCGTACACAGGAATATCCTTTGGCAATTATTCGTGGGCTGGAATGCTTCTGTGGATACCCGACAGTTCAGTTTAACCTCTATGAACGCCTGGATGACTCTCTGTGCACTGGGACTCTGAACGACAGCCTTGGATCAGAGGTCCTGAGGGAGGACAACTACTGTTCTGTCTACCAGACACCCATACAAGGTAACATGATTATTGGTTTTTTAGAAGATAGAACAATAACTACTAGTACAGAAGTCAGGCTGTGAGTTTAGAAAATTATGCATAACACAGTAGGACCTTGCAGTAATTAGGATCCCATTCACCATCACAAATAGCAGCTTTATAGTTGAAAAAATAAATGTAGTTAAAAAGCTATTAAATAAACTAAGCTTACCTTTGTCTTTCACCCATGGTGCCTTGGCCGGGGTGATGTCCTGCTCCATCTGGTGAATGCCAGGCATGTGGGTACTGTGCTGTAGCATCTTCTCTAAAGATTCTGTATACTCAGCATTCCTAAGGAACCCACTGGGAAACATAAGTATGGGTAATAACATAATTTCATTACAGTTTTTCTTTTTAAATGTGATGATATGATGGAGAATTATTAAGTGGAACTTATAATGTACTTCAAGCTCCACTTTTATGGCCTTGTATTCAGATGGAAAAAATGGTTATAAGCACTTGCAAACCATAAGCTTTCATTTCCAGCAGCTTTTTGTAAGCCTTAAAAAGTACCCTTGAACTTCTGCTGTGGGTAGAGCTGAAAATAAAACATCACCATCTATTTTTAAAGGCAACTAGTGCACCAAATTTTGAATAGTAAAGATTTGTTTAGCTTTCCCTTAAGCCCTATTAGGATCTCTGGTTGAAAATTGCAGCTGTTACCAACTGTAAGCCACCCCTTTGTATGAGTCAAATGCAGAGTTTGACAACTGCTTTGTCGTACGGTTGGGCGAGGTTCACTGTCACTGAATGCGACTGAGGTGTAGTTCTTCAAGGAGGAAAGACAACCAAGTCACAAAAAGTGACTTATTGCTTTCAAGAACTGCATTGCAATCCGCTTCAGCTGCATACAAACACGTGCAAAACATGGTTGAGCCTATGTTAGAATGCTTTGAAAGTTTGAAATTGCCCTCACATCTTTCCCAGTTACCCGCAACTCTCTTTGTGAATCAAAGACCCTCAAGGGCTGATAAGCTTCCAGTCTTCTGCCTTCCAGCAAACAAATGACAACAACTAATGAAGTCAGATGAAGCCTGCATCAGGTGGCATGTATGTATTTTATCAGGAAAAGCTTGCAAGTCAACATTCTACTCTAAACCAACATGTACCTAAAGGAATATGAATTCTGCCATTGCTGACGCTACCTGCAGAAAACACCAGTTTCTTAGATTTCTGACCTCAAACAAGATCCACAACAGTGTAGTTCTCCTTTTCCATTATTGGTTCATGATTAGTGACCATTTTAAGGAATATCAAAATCCACATACATATTTTTTAATTTTAAACACAATAATACAAATACACGCCAGATGTTAATTAAAAATAATTTTAAATTGTATAAGAGCATAATCATGTGATCAAAAATAGGTGGCATAGTACAGTAAAACGTAATAGAAACCATACATATTTCCAAAGGCTCGCATTCCAGTGATATAAATCTTCTGATAACAAGAGAGAGTAATCTTTCCTCAGTTTTTTCAGTCTATAGTTGATCTTAGCACATCATGCAAGGATTGTGTGTTTTATGAAACTGGCCTTTATTTGTGCTCAGATCTAGAAATGTTTATAGAGTATGTCCATAAAGGTTAATACAAACATTAAGGCAATCATAAAATTTCAACTTTGCAATAAAATCCAGTAATAAAGATTAGACATTTGAGGGATTGTAATTGAAACTTTGATTTATTTTCACTATCTTCATGTGACTAAATTTAGTATCTCCTATTGACCTTGCGTAGCAAAATCTGACATCCCAAAGACCTCATTATGAATAATAATGAGCTCAATGACAGTTGTAATATGTGGCAATTTAAAACATATGAAAGCAATAAGAGCTGGTATATCCTCCAAATATTAATCCCTCAACTGTTAAGAATTTATTTTCTAGATTTAGTATAAATGTTTAAAAACTGAAGCCATTTTTCTATTTTTATTATGCATTACTAAAAGCAATTATGTCGTGGGTACATGAACTGGAATGTTTTTTTTATCTTGCTTTTTGGAAAGCACCCACTACTCTTACACTGATGTATGATGTTTGAAGTTGAATAATACCTGCGTGTCACACTGGAATGACTCTGAAAAGACTGCATCTCCATACAGTAATTGCTTCTCTCTAACAGAGAAAAGAACTGATGTGTAATGTTCACAGTAGATATCCCATGTAGTTTATCTATTGTTTAATCATAGATAAGGAAACCAATATAAGGGCAATATGAACATTTGCTACCATGTAGCCTGTCTGGGTTGTAGAACTGAATGACATTACTTTGTGCCACATGGTTTCATAGGTATTATTTATTTTCTTCAGCCCTTGTCAAAAAACAGTGGAACTTGTGCATTTTCTATAAGAATGTTTATAGCGTATAGACGTCTAGGGAAAAAAGCCAGGAGAGAAGAGATATCTCATCAAATGTGTTGGAGCCTGCATAAGATTGTGACAATTAGAAGGTTGAAACAATTATACCCAGTGCAAACAATGCATGTTTGTTTCATAATACAGAAAGAAAGCTACAACGTTTTTTAGAAAATACATAACTCCTACCCTGTTTCCCCTATGATAAGGCACTGTCTTATATTTTTTTAAATGCCAAAATATGCCCTAGGTCTTATTTTCAGGGGGATGTCTTATTTTTCCATGAAGAAGACTACAGTACACATTTATTGTTGAAAATCACTCATGTGCCATTCATTGTCCCCTTCTGATCACTTTGTGCCATTCATTGTCCCCTTCTGATCACTCATGTGCCATTGATAGTCCCCTTCTGATCAGTCATGTGCCATTGATTGTCCCCTTTCTGACCACTCATGTGCCATTAATTGTCCCCTTTCTGATCACTCATGTGCCATTGGGGGCACACCGGCCAGTTGCGGACCATTGCAGGCTCAGGCGGTGGGCAGGTTGTTTTTTTGAACGGGCAAGTTCTGAAATTAGTGGTCCACGAGCTCCAAATGGTTGGGGACCACTGACCTACATGGCCTAACTCTTTACTGGGTATGTGTGGAACTGGAACAGTGAAAACTGCACAGTTCCATGGAAATTAAGGTATTTCAATGGAATACATGGAAGAGGGGGCAAGGGTAATAAGCAAAGTGAAAAAATAATGTATTATTTTTTTACAACTAATAGTAACACTGCTTGTGCCCATGTACTAATGAAACAAATACCTTTAAAAACTAAAACTAAGAAATTAATAGTCAGAATAAAACCCTGTACCGACATCAGATTTCCATTGCTGGAAACAATCCTTTGCATTTGTTTCCAGTGATTGGAGACTGAAAAAGTGATGTGCACACATCACAGTGCTCTTCTATGGAGAGAGGAAGATGATAGAACGGCATCCTGTAATGGCTTTGTTGATGACTTAAGTTGTTTGCCATCATTGGTGAACTTGTTTGGATTGTTAAAGGTAAAAAATACCATGTAAACCACATGCGAGCGCCAATTGATATAGTTATCATAGTAAAGGATAGTCAATTTAGCCTTTATGGTAGGCAAGTCAAATAATTGGCTAAAGTAATTAACATTTTTTCTTTATACTTTCAGTTCTTCAGATAAATAGGTAATTGCCATGTTATAAGAGGGGATGAATAATATAGGGGGGAAAATAAAATTTGATAAGGCCTACAGTTTGTTGACTAGTCCATAAATACATGGAATAGTTGACAATTCTGTAATTCTAATACTTTCTGCCCCCAGAAAGGTCCAGCTTAATCTATGATTTTTGGTCTTGAAAAGAATCCCTAAATGATGTCCCTGAATATTATCTGAGTGCAATTACTATTTCCATGTGACTTGAGTAAAGCTTATTATAAAGATTTGACCTCAGGCGAGTTTTTTCTACACAAATGCAACTATATGCAAATATAGTGTCAATGGAATGGATTCTCTTCAGCAATGTATTCAGTAGCTTTTATTAAGCTCTCATGTATGCATCTGGAGCACAGACCCCACATTTGTCCTGGCATCAAGGATATTGATTTGTTAAATAATAACTTGGTGACACATTTTCACCTCCATGCTTTTCACAGATGAAATAACCGTGCTTTGACACAAGTCAGAGCCACCAAGTAAATCTTTTTCAATAATTCATGCATCCTTAGGCATAGCTGCTTGTTCTTTGTATCAGCTTATCCACTGAGCAGAGCTGGAGCTTGATTCCCAGTCCAGCTGAGGGAGAGAATGCTTTCTCTAATAAACAATCTTAGTGGGTCACAGGTCTCTTGTTATTCTAACATGCTGCATTATAAAAAACTAGCTCCTTGTCTTGCAATGATGTGTTGATGAACTTAATGAAGGAGCACAGCTTTTGAATTTCCTCTGAATAAAATGTGCTGTGAAATAAGCAAGACAGACAGCACACATAACAAGTGTTTGTATTACATCCTTTGTCTGTGTGAAGCCAATGCCCCTGATTCATCAAGCAAAATCGGATTATCGGTCGCGCATTCGTATTAGCGATCCGGAATCGTGCGCGATCGCGCTATTCAACAACTGAAAAAGCTCGCGCTTATCCGACAGCCGCGCGTACGTTCGCGCTTCCAGCGATCGCGGATTTCAATGATGAATCAGGGGCAATGCCTCACCGGATCTAAGAAATAACCAAAAGCAACAATTCAATATGATTTATTTGAAAAATAAAATGTTGATCGAAAGTATACAAATGAAAGGTTAAAAGCAATCTTTGGGGCCAATGTACAACCATATTATACTTTAAATAGGACCTGTTCCTATATTAAATATAAAATGTTTACGAGTGGTTTAAGTGGTAATCTTATCCATATGTTGCTTTAGTTTGCTGCCTATTGGCTCTCATTGACTGCCAGTCATTGTCGCTAATCCCTGAACTTTGCTTCTGCTGTTCTATGTGCCCTGTTTTTCCTTATGTATTCCTAATAATGTACAGTAAGAGATTAAATTGTAAATCCATCAGAGATCTCCCTTTTAAATGATCAGACTGCCTTTATGGAGCTTTGATTACAGTAAATATCTTGCCATTAGAGTTCCAAATACAAATAAAAAAAATTCAATCTGATTCCATCATCTCAAACCTTTAGGTGGATCTGTCCTTAAAGAAAACTGGTTCTTTATATATATAGTTATGAAGTAACTTGTTCACTGGATAGAAGCAATATTAGGAGCATGTTCTCATCCTTTATGTATTTTCCACTGTATTGTTTGTATTGCAAGATCAAGTAAATGATAAATACCTACATGATATTGTGAATCGATCAACACCCATCCAACCCTATAGGTATAGCACTACCTGATGGTTACAATTACACACTAGGCATAGTTGTGTTGTAAAAATGCAGGCAGTGCTTCTTTTGGTTGCTTATTAATAGGAACACTCTCCTGTGTTCCTTTTGATAGCCTGTTGGAATGGCACGAAGGGATGGAGGTGTTCGATCAAAGTGGAGCTCCATTCATGCTCAATGTATGATATATATAATAATTAAACCTAGATTGGAGATGTCCCAGTTGTTCAAAGATTTACATTTTTTTTAAATGTTTTTATTTCATCTTCCATGTAATCTGTTGAGAAAATGGATGAGTGTATAGCTATCTTTACACTATACACAGCCATGGATTTACCAACGCTGCCCAAAATTGACAACACTCAGGCCTGGTAACTGGTCACCTAAACATTCAGGCCTGAAAAAACAATGTAATAACAATATAAACATACAGATAGTCCCCGGGTTACATACGAGATAGGGACTGTAGATTTGTACTTAAGTTGAATTTGTATGTGAGTTGGAACAGGTACAATATTTGAAATAATGCAATTAGGACAGATTTTTGTTTCAACATAATATTAGGCAGTGAGGTGCCAGTTACTGTATAAAATCCTCACTGTGAGTTAATCAGAAAAAAAACTTTATGGAGCCTAGACATCCATAAACTTCTGGAGCAAGCTGTGCTTTGATATGCAAAAAGAAACATTAAAGAGTTACAGGATGTTACAGATCAGCACCATTCTTAAGATCAACCACAACATTAGCTGGGTTTAGCAAACCACCCCCTCCAAGCCTCCGTCCTATCCTGCACACGAGGGAGCAGGCAAGCACTGTTCGTTCATACCTAGGAGGTGTCCGTATGTCAGATGTCCCTAACTGATATATACATATCAGTCTGTCTATGTCTCAGTATGCTATTTTGTGACCAGAGTCTATTTTGTGACCAGGGCAAAAAAAAGAAAAACAGGCAATACAAGATTTATTTTTTCTTTCTTTTTACTTCCTTAACATGGAAATTGTTGCCTGCAAAACCCCTCCCTCTTACCTGAAATAAGTGTGAGTTTTTTAACTTGGCCTAGTGAATGCAGTCTGTCAGGGGAGCTTCATCTCATTCCCTAATCCGAGTGAATTATCCCTTGTATAGGGATAATTAATTGTCTATGTGAACAGCCTAATCTGTTTTAGTACATCAACCTGGTAATATATTGTATAAATAGCAAGGCCTGTTTGTTTTTAAATAATACTGTGTGAACTACAGTATTCAAATTTTTTCATTTAGTAGCTATCAAGTCAAGTCTCTGGCAAGTCCTAATTTCCATGAGTTGGGTATTGCATGCATATATTTACAGTTTATACTTTTATTGGCTATTTCAAACTGATTTATATATGTGTACCTACTTGATAATTTATATCAGATTTTTTTCTCTTGAAGATACAAGATGTACAACTCGAAAGTTCTTACCTACAAAGTCTAAAGTGTTTGTGGCCTTGTCAAGCTTTCCTGGAGCTGGGAACACATGGGTGAGACACTTGATAGAACATGCTACTGGATACTACACTGGAAGTTACTACTTTGATGGGACTCTGTACAACAAAGGTGAGTCTGCTCAGAGTTGGCCAGTTGACTAAGAAGGTTCATATTTAATCATGTTCATGAAATAACCAGCTGCTTTTGTTTCACAAAGGTTTTAAAGGAGAAAAAGATCACTGGAGGAGTGGCCGAACCATATGTGTCAAAACCCACGAGAGTGGCAAAAGAGAGATTGAAATGTACGATTCCTCCATTTTACTCATCCGCAACCCCTACAAAGCATTGATGGCAGAATTCAACAGAAAGTGTGCAGGACACCTGGGATATGCAACTGAAAGACACTGGAATAGTAAAGGTGAGATATAATGTATAAAACACACAGTTCTAGAATACTTAGAAGTAAAGCCTGGA
Source organism: Pyxicephalus adspersus (assembly GCF_032062135.1). Lineage (NCBI taxonomy): Eukaryota > Metazoa > Chordata > Amphibia > Anura > Pyxicephalidae > Pyxicephalus > Pyxicephalus adspersus. The sequence continues at coordinate 144,624,520 of NC_092858.1, forward strand.
CTAAAATCCAGAATGAGACAATGGACTGCTGATTTCCAATGAAAGCTAGTTAAAATTCTTTTATTGTATTACAAAAATCATTGGTCAGCTAAAATGGACAGGGCGATGATGTATACAGTATATTTTTTGTATAATGGTTCTTGAACACAACAGTGGAGAGAGATGTGCTGTAGAAGGAAAACATGCCATAGTTCTGGTTATTAATAAAATGGCCACACGTTGTCAAAAGCACTTCTGCTCCTGTATTCCTGCCATTTCTTTCAGAAAACTCTTTTGTTGTCATAAGTTGGGCAGCACATTGTGTGAACTGACTTCTTAGCCTATAGTAAGCTCATGGTAAACCATGCACAGAAGGGGGTTAGCAGTGAGGACCATTGTAGGAGATGGAGTCTACTATTTTTAGCCCTGATACAGAATACAAAGTTCTATAAATAGACTCATTCTAAAGAATTGTAGTGAAAAAAGAGAAAAGTAACTGTATTTCCAAGGGCAAAGAAAACAAGAACACAGCTTGAGCCAACACACAAAGTAAAGATAGAAAAGAGTGAAAAAGAAAGACATGGAATAAACAAATTGGATATCCAACAGGCATGCAGATCTAAATAATGTTTTCCGTTTCTCATTTGCATACCCAACAAAAGTAAATGACTTGTATTTATAATTATTTAAATGCCACACTTTGTTGCAGTAACACGACTTACAGCTATGGATGAATCACATCATAACTGACAGCAGGATGCAAATGCTTAAAGAATCTTGATGTTTCTTTGAAGCTTTCTATATATGGAACAATAAACATATATAAAACAATGATCAGGGTGAACAGCACACCTGCATCCAAATACAGGGATTTGTCCATTACATCTCACATATACATCAAAGAACAAACAAGGGTTGCAACTTTTGCTTCTTCTTGCTTTTATTTTAAAACTTTGTTCATTACATACAATCAAGGGGCAATAGTTTCAAGCTGTATACAGTCCATAGCACTTTATCAGGCCAAGAAGGAATCTTACATTGTACCTCTAGCAGCATTTCCTAAATAGTAATTATTGGGCACCAATCAGATATTAAACTCTGTAACAAGATGGTAGTTTCCCATGAGGGGAATTCTACGTTTCAGTGAACACAGAATCAGATTTTTTGTTATCTATTTATGCACAGGCAAATTATTAGCTGAATTGTTCATATTTGACTACAGTAAACAAGGGTTGTTTTTAAAATGCCAATAAATAGTCAAGGGAATCTATCCCTACTGTAAATAATTTTCTTCTATCTTTTTCCTTAGAATGGCCAGAATTTGTTAATAGCTATGCATCCTGGTGGGCCTCACATGCTTTGGATTGGCTTCAGTATGGGAAGAAGCTGTTGGTAGTTCACTATGAAGACTTGAAGAAGGACCTTATTGGAAAATTAAGGGAAATGGTAGCTTTTCTCAAACTACCAATAAACGAGGATCGTTTCCTTTGTGTGGAGAACAACAAGGATGGGAACTTCAAACGTCTAGGCTCCAATCACCTGGTCTTGGATCCTTTTACGAGAGAGATGAAGGAATTGATTGATGGATATATCAGGACGGTAGATAAAGCACTTAGATTCAGGAACTTTACAGGCTTACCAGACGAATATATGCCAAGATGATATCTAGAGGACAAGCTTTTCCAAAACTGATTACATTAATGACTATTGCAAACTCTCTCCACTGTTCTTTGTGCTTCAGAAAAACTCAGTGTTTGAAATAGAGTCAGAGTATAGAATAGTAGAGAGCCAACTATAGACCAAGGCTGAAGCTTTTAGCATATTTTATATAGATGTGTCTCATTTCTACCAATTGCTGAAAGTTCTACACAGTGTCTACTGGAACTGGTTCTTTGTTGAATTGTGCTGCCTTCTAGCAATACTTTTCAAGAGTAGTATCAGTTGTGGTACCTGAATCTGAGATCTGTCATGATTTTGTTTTCTGTTAAAAAAAATAAAAATAAAGGTTGAAGCAGAAAAGGACATATTTTCATTAAACCTGACCTGTGTGTGTATAGATATGTATTTATATTATTTCATTTCCTGGAGCCAAAAAGAAATTGAACTGTGAGTCACAGCTGAAAGGTTGGAGCAAAAGGTTGCTATATTCATGGTGGGCTGACATAATGCTATAGGTGAGGTAGTGTGCAAGGTACTAGATAGAAGAATAATATGAGCATAAAGGGAAAATTTGTGATAACCATTCAAGAAACCATTAGTTGTTTATTAAAATAATAAAAATCAATTTCACTCTAGTTTTATATGATAAATTACTAATCATTTGGTTCAAGTGTATAGGTTGCTTTAACAATTGTGTTGCTACTGGAAAAACAAAATCTTATCCTGCCCAAAACTGCATATCCTGTGCAAAATGTAGAAGACTTTCTCACCTTTCTTGGACATATAAGATACCCAAACTGGGAGAATTGTGAAGACTTTATTTTAATAATATCAAAGAAACAGAGAAAATGTCCAGGACTTAGGGCTCACTTATTCATATATACTTTTAAATATAAATATGTTCAGTGATTCTTACCTAAGGAGGAATGATTTGGAGGTATTCTCTCAGTGACTCTTTCAGCATTGTGACAACACTTGGAAAATGTAAAGTTTATTTAATAACCCCTAAAAAAGTTCGTAAACAGTCTAAATGCTTATGGCAATCACATTGTAGAACACGGTGTTACTTCAAAGAACCAACTGGTTATCGCTTGTTCATAGCCTGTATCAAGAAATTGCAGCACAAAGTCATAATTCACAGAAAAAATATTCTGAAAACATAATCTCCATATCTAATTATTCATTTTGTCAAGACTGACCTTGCAACGCATATTATTGAACATTTATCGCAGAGTAATTCAAAAGACTTTTAACAGGAGGAAGGGAAGGAACTGCTAAAGGTATGTAGTACTGTACCTTCCAAGCCTTCCATGCAAGATCATGAACCCAAGGCAAAAAGAAGCTAGAACCATGAGCTGTTAACTCTTTTTTTTGTGACCCTCATTCTAATGAAGCTCCCAGAGCTCTCGGACAAACCTACAAGCATCTCTATGGTTTGCCCCTCATTATGACTTATGAAGTTCAGAATGAGTTTTGTAGTGGCTATTTTGACTTGTTAAAAAAATAGGATTTTAAGAAGCACTTCAATCAATTGCATGTGTTCGATTCATACAATTTATAAGCATTAAAGCCTAATATTCAGGCAATTGGATCCAATGTCCCGCTGGTGGTAGGTGCCCGAGGTCCTCTAGAGAATAAAAAAGGTAATATTTAGGAACCTACATAAATTTCCTGAACCTATCTGGTTCAGTTAAACAAATTAATTTTGTAGACGTAGCCTTTTTAGTGCTCAGTCACTAAGCACTGTTCAGCACAAGGTTCATTTATTTGTCTAAATATATGTTTGCAAATCTGGGTATTCCATTAATGTGACCCCTGCTGTATTATAGAAAGCCAATGTAACCTTTACAGAACATTCAAGATCTAGTTATCTGTTCTGTCACAACCTTTAACTCTGTCTACGTATCACTTTTGCTTTTTTTAGGTTTGTGTTGACTAATGGCTCTTGCCATATACCCAGGACCTGATGAACAATATATTTTTTAAAAGTGTCTCTGCCAGAGCTTGTGACATCATCCTATATTACATTGGCCCGGACTTGGGTTTCTGGGTCATCAATGTGCACATGAAAGTCCCTGAATATAGCATGGATTATTTCCCCATAACAAGCACAAAGCAATTCCAATGACAAAGCATTTTCCTCAGTTGAATCACCCTTTGGCTCTTGATAAATTGCATTCTTGTCCTTGACTGATCTACAATAGATGAGAACATTTTAGAAACACTAAGCCTGCAGGTAATATTCTATCGAAAAGAACTGTGAACTAATGCTTTAGCTTTGGCAAGGTTCTCATTCAGCCTTATATACAACGCATACTTAGAACTGCATTTGTTGCCAAAAGCTACCAATCAGATTTATACTTACATGTTTAAACAGTGCTGAGATAAAGCTCAATTGACAATTTTTTGGGGAAATATTTTAAATACATTCATTGATAAATAAGCAAGTCTGCCTATTTTTATAAGAGTTCGGCAAAAACTCACTGCATTCCATAAACCCCGAACTTGTCACCAAAACCCTATTAAACTCTATGGAAGACAAATATTATAGTTATTTATTTTACTATGTAAGTCTAATGGACAAACTACTGTAAAAAAAAAAAGATATAGGTAGCCTGGTACTTTCATTGGATACTTTGTTTTTAGTGCATTTTTAAAGGCAACATTGAAAATACAAATTTCCTTTAAACAGCAAAAAGTTCCTTTAAGCTGACTTTTTTGAAAATTAAAAACAATATGGGGCTCCTAAAATTTCAATCAGATCCTTACCGTGACATACAGCTTGGTTGGCCTGGAAAGGGAGGTCTTTGAGAAAATTTTCTTCTTACAGTACTAGACCCGGACAGGTCCAAGTAGCATTGCTCAAGTTTTCCTCTGTTAAGTTTGAGCACTGGCAACTGTTAAAGTTAACTAAAGTTACGTATGTGTGTACAGTAACATACTCACTTGATGGCTATGCCCTTGCTCATAGTCTGATACTTGCATTAGCTAGGCTCCTAGCTAATGCAACCACCAGTAATCAGGAGTGCCCACCACCGCAACAACCCGTCAAATAAAAAAACTTGAACAACTGCTGGGCCTAGCAACCCACTAACAACAAAAGTACCAAAAACGTAATCTATTGAATGCTATAGCAAGAAGAAAAGTACAACTTTGCGGCAACCTGGCTGAGTTTCGGGTCAGTCACAGCTTTGGCCTATCATAGACAGGTCATCCTGACAAGTAAAGGTCCAGCACTTTGTAAGCATTATCAGACTTTGCCACTGCACCAATAACCCAATAGTTATAGCAGGTTGCCTCAAATACTAAATTTGCTAATGGTAAAATAGGTTGAAAAAAGCATCAGTAATAGAAAATTTTTAGTGGCTGTATTTTATGCCCACACACAAGTTATTTTTTTCCCACAACAGATTTATTTTTTATAATTTCCTTTTTGTTATGGGTTAGTTAAAGCAAAATGACTATTTCTAGTTCGACAGCCTATCAATTAGCCGGAAGAGTAATGATAAGGGAATCTGTTTGTGAAAGTTCTCTTATCCAGGTCATTATTTATCCAGTAGTACTAGTTAGTCACATTCATCTGCACTTGTTCTTGTATAATGAAGAGGTTTTGCAGCCTTCCAGGTTGCTTTGTCAGCTTTACCAGTATAAAAATGATGCAGCTTGGAAGGCTGTAAAACATCTTCATCATTACCAGAACAAGGCAAGTTAAATGTGACTAACTACTAATATAGAGAAGGAAATTCACTCACACAACATAAGTACTAAAATTCTGAACTAACCTTCTACATACTGCTATATTCTCTTACACAATTCTAGTAAACTTTTACATCAAAACTGTGGACTGTGGTTTGCATATATTGCAATACAAGCTGGCCAACAACATTAAAGTGATCATTCCTAGGCCAGTCCCAACCCTACTCTGCAAAATACTATTTAACAAACTGGTAATCAATCTTTTAAAAAAATATGTTTGCAGATATTACTATTCTGATATTGTAAAAAATACAATATCAAAAGACCCAGTTCATCAGTTGGCACCACCATCTTCTTTTCTCTTCTTTCTGCTTCTGCCTTGCAGGCTCAAGATCGGGTTATGCAGCCTGTGGTAAAAAAGAAAAAAATGAGTGATGGTCTCACTGTGCAAATGTGTGAACTGAATATTTTTCCTCATTGAAAAAAAAATAATTTGGGCATGCACAGAAGGAGCAGCCAGAAGCTTCCTTGGATGTGTGACATTGCACTCCCATTCTGTCTTTATCACACCCCCCCCCAAAAAAAGAAGGTCATTTTGACCTTACACAAAAGGGTTGTCTACCCTTTTTTGTAAAGAAAATTTTAGTTTAGGTCCGCTTTAGGTTGCCTTGTGAGTTTCAGCGTACTGTTTTACCTGGTAAAGATGCACATTTTTTTTGTGAATATAAACTCCTTTTAAACACAACTGCATTTTCTGTACAAGATATGCAATTTGCTCCTATTGAGAATTTTAGCTGAACAAAGTTTCACTATAAATTGTAATCGCAGCAGCCATTCCTGCAAAACACGTGTGGATCAATTTGCTGAATTCATCCCGTGTAATTAGATTGGGACAGGAGCATTTAGTTGTATATAAATTAGATAGAAAAACAATGGTGTTGAAAAGCTCCATAATTATATCTGGATCTTAATGAAGTCCCAAGTTGGCTCACATTAGATATGGAAATGTATGAGTATGTAGAAAAGTACTATGCAGAATTATGCATAGCTGCTTATGGAAAAATAATCTAAATTCTGCTGGGATTTATTAAGAAGAAAGGAGGAGCTGTACATTGAATTAGGCTATTTTTTCAGTCTTCTTAAAAGAACAGAAATTAAAATACAAGTTATATGTTATGAAGAACAATTTAGTCAGCATGTAACCAAAGCTGCAGTACAATCTACAACAACTTATGTTTTTCCTAATATAATTGGCCTTTGTGTTAAATATAATTAGTATTGTTATGATTGTTCCAGCCAGTGTAAAATTGCATATTAAAGCCAAACTGTGAGCAAATATTTAAAAAGAAATTCCATCAAATGCAGGAAAATATGAAAACAAAATGTATTTATGTAATAATTGTTGTCGATTTCAATGTATTTTATTATAGCTCAATCATAGGCCTAAAGCTATTGGGTCTAGTTCTTTTAAAGATTCTTTTCACCTCTGGCATTGGCTACAAAATTATTTAACCCGCAGTCACCGAGTACATAATGCTACATAATTCTCCTAATAAATTTGTAGTTTCTTGAAATTATTTATTCTTTATTACCACCATCTATTCTTTAATAGAAAATGGTCTTTATTATGATATTCACCCTATTTATTTATCCAACTGCATACTTACCTGACATTACTTCAACCTATTTTACCTTTTTTTAATTTAACCAAAATCTACTTATCTGGGCGTTTGAATTATTGCATTACATGCAATTATAAAAAAGCAGTGGTTGGATTGTGCTAAACCTCTTTTTTGAAAACGGCTTTTGCTCCTTGATTCAATTTTTTACACTACAGGTAGTTACCAGGTTACATACGAGATAGGGACTGTAGGTTTGCTCTTAAATTGAATTTGTATGCAAGTCGGAACAGGTGTTTTTTTTAATAAATGCAATTAGGACAGATGTTTGCTTCAATATATTATTAGGCAGCATGGTGTCAGTTACTGTAAAATATCTTTACTGTGAGTTAATCACAAACAAAGCAAAAAAAAAAAAAAAACTTTATGGAGCCTAGACATTCATTAACTTCTGGAGCAAGCTGTGCTTTGATATGCAAAAAGAAACAAATGCAGAGTTTGTCTTGGTCATTAAAGAGTTACTGGATGTTGTAGAAGAGCTCCGTCCTTAAGATCACCCACAACATCAGCTATGTTTAGCAAAAGATTTCTGCTGCAAGTCATGCAAACCGCCCCCTCCTTCCATCAAGCCTTCGTCCTGCACGCGAACGAACAGGGAAGGCCTGTTTATATCCAGGAGTCGTCCATATATTGGATGTCCTTAACTCTGGGAATACCTGTATTTATTTTACCAAAAAGACCAGGGTTTTACCAGGTACCCTCATAGCATATCCCTCCCTACCCTTCATGTTCATACCAATGCTAATGCCTTTTAACAATCAGGATATTTTAAGCTGTGTTCCAAAAAAATGGGTTCTTTACCTAAGACAATGCTGCCTGATGTTAATGGACAGTGACCTCTTTGATATTATTTTGAATATGTGCATTGACTGCTTTGAGGGCCCTTTAGGAGCACACCATAAGGAGGATCTCCGGGAGCGGATTATAAAAGGTGAGTATGTGGACATTTTTTCCCTGTTGCCTTTAGAGAGATTTAATTTGGATAAGCCAGTGGGTGGGGAAGGGCGGAAGGAGGAAACTGAGTTGCGCAGGCATAGGTTGATTCCGCAAACATTTTGGAATTGGATGCAGACCTTTAGTATTTTGGCTAGTGTGTTGGGGGAAAAGCGGCCTGAACTGTGCGCGTCGCTGTTTTGTTACTTGGACACAATCAGGGAGGTGCATAGGATGTTTGGGGGGATGGCATGGTTGCGATATGACGAGCAATTTCGTCAACGGATGGCAGTGCGGCAATCGCTGCGCTGGGATCATAAAGACATAGGGTTGTGGATGAAGTTGATGTCTGGTCCTAGGGTTGGGGGTGGGGGTGGTCAGCAGTTTTTTCCGGGAGGGGCCGGCGGTCAGCAGACAGCAGGAGCGCCGGCCAATAGGAAGAAAGGGCTTTGTTGGCTCTTCAATGAGGGGGGTTGCAAATTTGGGGGGGGCTTGCAGATTTAAGCATGAGTGTTCGGGCTGCGGTGGCAACCATGGGGTCTCCAGGTGTTTTAAGGCAGGGGCCGGAAAAGGCGGTGATGGGGCTGGAAAAGGGGGTGACGCCGGTGAAAGTCGAAAAGATGCGCCCTTTTTAGGTAAGTACCCTGATAAAGAAGCAGCTAGGGTGTTGGAGAGGGGTTTTACTGAGGGGTTTTGGATACCAAGTGAGGTGGGGGTGGTGCCGGCAGAATCGCGCAACTTGAAATCAGCTTTGCAACATAAGGAGGTGGTTGCAGACAAATTGTCAAAGGAGGTAAGTTTGGGGCGAATGGGGGGCCCCTTTCGCGAGCCGCCACTGGAGGGGTTGATAGTGTCGCCGTTGGGGTTAGTTCCCAAGAAGGAACCGGGTAAGTTTCGTTTGATTCAGCACTTATCCTTTCCGCCGGGGGCATCTGTGAATGATGGAATTTTGCCTGAGGTTTGTGTGGTGGGGTATACTTCTATTGATGTGGCAATTGGGTGGATTAGAAAGTATGGGCGAGGGGCATTGTTGGCTAAGGCTGATATTGAGGCGGCTTTCAGGTTGTTGCCGGTTCATCCGGGTTGCATGCGGTTGTTGGGTTGCAAATGGGAGGGAGAGTATTTTAAGGCTGATATTGAGGCGGCTTTCAGGTTGTTGCCGGTTCATCCGGGTTGCATGCGGTTGTTGGGTTGCAAATGGGAGGGAGAGTATTTTATGGATCGTTGTTTGCCGATGGGTTGTTCAATTTCTTGTGCTTTATTCGAAAAGTTTAGTACGTTTTTGGAATGGGTGGTGCGGTCTGTGGCTGAAGTGGGTTCAGTAATTCACTACTTGGATGATTTTCTAATGATTGGGCCAGCTGGGAGCTCGGTGTGCAGGGTTTTGTTGGCAACTCTGCAGCATGTGGTGGATAGGTTTGGGGTGCCTTTGGCGGCAGACAAGACGGAAGGGCCGGCTACTGTGCTGACATTCTTGGGCATTGAGCTGGACACGGTAGCCATGGAGAGTCGGTTACCACAGGACAAGTTGGAGGATTTGAAGGAGGGAGTACAAAGGGCTTGCGGGTGGCACAAAATGCGCCTGCAAGAGGTGCAATCCTTGTTGGGCAAGCTTAACTTTGCTTGCGGGGTGATTTGGATGGGTAGGATTTTTGGACGATGGGAATCGAATAGGTTTCGGTTATATGTCAGGCCACATTTGTTGTAAGGTTCGGGTGTGGGGATGAGGATGGTAAGGGTACTGGTATGTGGGGTGTGGTGAATATGGGGGGTTTGGGGGTAAATGTTTGTGATTTCTTTGTTTGTTTTTGTAGGTCCTCAGCGGTGCTTGGTCTGGATTGTGGGGCATTCCTACGTCTGGCGGGGTGCAAAGAGGGCAGATGTCAGGCCAGAGGGACGTCAGTTGGGCTTTCCCAGGAGTGAAGTGTCGATTCGCTGGATAGGCTTGCGTGGCATGCTTTGGAGCAGGATGGTGCCGGAACTGAGGAGATGTGCGGCGCTGGATAGAGCTCCGGATGTTGTGGTTATGCACGCTGGAGGTAATGATTTGGGTAAGAGGGCTATGAAAGGTTTGGTCCGGGATGTGCGCTTGGATTTTTTGCGGTTACAGTTGGAATTTCCACGTACTGTGTTTGTGTGGTCTGATATTGTGGCTCGGTCGGTGTGGCGTGGGACGAGGTCTATTGAGAGGATTAACAAAGCTAGAATAAAAGTGAATAAGGAGGTGGGGAGGTTCGTGGCCAGGAATGGTGATTTGGTAGTTCGGCATAGGGAGCTGGAGGAGGATACTTGGCGTTTTTTGCAGAAGGATGGGGTGCACCTGAATGATGTGGGGACGGATTTGTGGTGTCTTGGTGTGCAGGATGGTGTGCAAAGAGCAATCCGTGTGTGGAGGGGCGCACGGGTGTGAGATTTCCCACCAGTGCGCTGTGGCGGTTGAGGTTGGTGGAAGGTAAGAGTCTGGTTTAATTACGGTTGGGGGGGGGCACCCAAGGTGGTGGTGAACCACCCTCCCCTTGTTATTGCTGTCCATATGTAGGAGGACACACTGTTGAATTAAGGTCTATGCAATTTTATACCATTTTCTAGTTCCAGGCTATTCCAAATGCTCTCGTTCTCATCTATCTCTCAAAAGATTAATGCCACACATTACAGGCACTCAAAGGAAGCATAAATTTAGAGTTTACTGCAACTCCTCTCCCAGTGAAACTTTCCAAATAACCTTATACTCCCAGACTGATCCATTATTCATCGTACTAAAACATGTAAATATAGTTTACAGAAGGTTAATGTGAAACACCTTTTCCCTGTAGAGGAAAAGCTTATTTTTAATATTCTTCTATAGCATTAGTGGTGCATAAATATTAACCTCTAATTGTCCACAGAGCACCCGGGCAGGAGGAATTGCATATAGTGTTCAAATGAGACCGTCAGCAGTGGATGATTAACTATCATGCTAATGGAATGCCTTGAAGTATGGTCTATGAAATAAAAGATTCAAATCATCGATGTTTGCACTTGTGTGTGGAATTCGAGATGAGGCAGTAATCCAGATGACCTGCATATATTAAGACTATTAGTAACCTAAGACTTATGATCCATGGGTTAAACATTTTCAGGCTTCACTTATACTAAATAGGAAAAACTGATTGAAAATACATGGATTTGCAACTTATGGTTCAAGGCAAGTTTTCTAGAACACTGCTGTCAGCATTCTGGTATACTATGTAGTCAGGGGTGTAACTATATGTGACAGGACCTTTAAGAAAAGTAATAATGGGTACAACACCTTCTCAGTATTTAAAGATATTGCAACTTCAGGAAACTGTGCCATTCTAAAACAGTTATTACAGAACATACTAAAATAGTTAAAGTTAATGTAAACTCCAACAGTGAACCTTATTTATGTGCTTCCTGTTTGTCTAAATATACTATTGAAAGAGAGGGACACCACATGGTATAATTTCAGAGCTTTGGGCTCAATCATTAGGTTAGGAGCATGTTACAATACTGGCACATATACAGTTATTTTCCAATACTTGCAGGAAGGTGAAGGGGATAAAGCATAGGTACATGAAAAAAACCCTGCAAAAAGTCTGAACTTTCCTGGGTCTATCTTTGTTGTGTGGCATAAAAAAAATCAAAGAACCTTGAACATCTTAGGCTAAGGGTATTTTATTTTAACTCAACATGGAGAGAGGGTTAGGGCATCAGTGTCAGGAACAGACAGTTCAAATCCAGTATCAGTAAATCACAGTCAGCACTAACAGCTGATCTCCAGTATTATCACTGAATTCATCCTCCTCACAGGCAGTAAGAAAAATATCTCTCCTCTGAAGTGGGTCTCCTCTTTGCAGTCCCTTTCTCCATGGGTTGCTTCTCCATTGGCTTCGCCCCATAAAAACAAGTCTCTAGCCACTGGGAACCAAGCTTATTCTCCCATGGGTCCTTTGTCCAAACCCTGGCCTATCCAGGACCTGGGGCCTCAGGGCCAACCTGCCCTGTCTTCCTTAGCTTTTAGCCTTTCATGGGGAGAGTCATCACCCAGTCCCAGTTCTCCAGACATGTATTTTGTTTGAAGTGCCCTTCTAAAAAGGTGCCAGGGTCAAACAGGCAAATGCACCATGGTAGTGACTGGCTCCCTCTTTGCTAAGGCTGGTTTCATTCCATAAAACAGATGGTAGCCAACCATAACTCTCTGTAACAAAACCCTTGTACTCCCACAAGACAACACAAGCATTCCTATATTTAATGATAATGATCCGGGGGTGGTCATTGACCTTCAAGGACACCTCTCGTGCAAAAATACTAGCGGCCTAGTTAATGCCCTGTTTAATATTTTCTGTTACTGACCTGGACCAAGTATTTGGATGATTTGTTTTGACATTACACAATTATGAATGGCTGTATGCTGATTAAGGAGTTTAGGTTCACAAGCTAAAGTGTAAGAAGTTACAAACGACAAACGGCTTAATTTACCAAGAGCCTCTCCCGTAGGTTTACAGGAACATGTGGAATTTCACATACCCAGTAAGCAAAATTCATTATTTGTTATAATGTGTATACTTACATTTAATGCTTCTCCATTTGCAGTGAGCACTGAATATCAGAACATTTTTTATTTGTTTTATGCAGATATGGTGAAATAAATAATGTGTGGGCAAGAATATGAGAAACACAAGGATGGCTCATTTAGAAAATTCACAGCTCCTACAAATGAACAACTTTTGGTTTTTATTATGATAAAAACATGCTTTTATGAAATTGTGTACATGTGCTTTCCATGGTCATGGGCTGTATATATATTTATGTGTACCCACACAGTAAGCATTATGGCCCAACAAGGTATGCACTGTTTTACCAGTGTATCATGCAGTGCTGAGTTTGAGCAGTCATTCTCTTCATTCTTTATGAAATATTGACTGTAATGATGTGAGCTGCATTTGTTTTAGCTTGTAAAGGGGCGATGGGAAGCATGTTGGTATTTTCGGCTTTGTTTCAGCACTGTCCTGCTATTGCAAAAGCAAGCAAGGCAGCAATTGCATCATTTTTGTCCTTCTTAAAGTTTTCCTTACAAAGAGGGTTACATCAAACAACACATTAAGCTTTGTGTCTGCTTTAGCAGATCAGCTAATTGGCATATCATATTTCAAGGTTTTAGAAACAGAGAAAAAAAGGTTATATTTAGAGCTCTAAATTGTATTTCCTTTAGAAGCAGTAGAAAATGTTTTTATTGAACAGTTTTCTTCTTTAAACTTTTGTTGCATCTAGTGATCATTTATATAAAATAAAAATTAACAGTCACCAAGGTTGTAAATGTTCCAATCATAATGCAATATGTTTGCACAACAAAGTGTTAACCAGTGAAACAGCTGAGCGGTAATTTTATATTCAGCAGGTAACAGTTTTCCACTGCAGTGGCTCATCAGGCTTCATCAGGCAGACACTAATGCGATCAGACAACGTGGAGTGAAACAGGTGTTAGAATACATATTCCAGCACTTGGGATCTCTGCCTCTTGAGATATAGAGATCACAGTGCAACAATCACAGTGTTAGTGCAATCTGGCTTTCAATTTACCCCCAGTCTTATTTAGCTCATGGTGTGGATCACCACTGTTCCAGACACATATTATCAGCTTATCTTTGGTTACTTCTTATCACTGAGTTTCATATTTTGCTGAACATTTTTTAAGCAAGCTGCTAATGCACTTTGAATGCACAATAATGTAACAATGGATCATTTAAGGCATGGCTATTTACCGAGCTTCTCAAGGAGTCATATAAATGTGTTTGTATGTTAAAAACGTTTCTGTCGGCTTCCATGTCAATTACTGTGGCTTTTCTTTTGTGATTTTATGAAAATACATGACAAGTAGAAACTGGAGAAAATTCCTATATTGATTTTGTTTACAAATTATAATAATTCTCCAGTATGCCATGAATGCAACTGTATCAGCAGTAGCTTACGGCATTTGTGTGATAAACAGCCAATCGAAAATAGGCTAATGGGTATTGGAGCTTACTAAATGACACTTTGTCAGCGCATACAAAGAGCAATCTAATGCAAATCCAGAGAAAAGTAAACTGTGGACTCATTATAATAGAAGTTGAAAAGCACATTTATTAATATGAGAGTATGTGGGTGGGTTTTGACTATATACTGTATTACCTTAACCCAAAAGTCATACCTCTGGTAGTTTTGATCCTTGCACAAAACCAGATATGATATTTGCTCATGGGGACTTCCTATTGGTCAGTTGGTAACATGCTTGTGTGGTGTTGTTCGATGCCACCTAAGTAATTCAGAATGACCAGAACTTTATTTATTTGATAGAGTTGGTGTTCTTAGCTTGATGTGAACACTGCTTTTGTTTAGATGAATATATCCAACAAAGGCACATTTATCCTTACACTACATCCTATTTTCTCTTTCAAAGTTGGATTCACCTTGTTATACGAAGGTAAGTCATCCTTTACTAGTGACAACACCTTGTCCTGGTTTTTATCTAGATTCAGTCTTTTATGCCCATCTAAACCAACGTGATGTAACTCTTGCACATGTACTACAGAGTTAAGTCATCCCAGCATGGAGGTATACTACGATCATACACCAAGCTAGGCATGCCCCAAGTACATTTCCACTTGAACAGAATATCTTAATATGTTGTAATAAAAATAAAATGTAATATTAAACACGATTTGTCAAAGATGATTTTTTTTTTTTTGTCCCTGACCTTTGGCTTGGAGTTAACTTTGTTTTATACAACCTTCATAAACACATAATATTTATTCCTAATAGAAACATGTACAAAGACCTATAATGCAGAGATCAATCATCCCCTAGCACAGGGGTGTCAAACTCTGGCCTCAAATTTGGCCCCCAATGTCCTTTTTTTTGGCCCCCAAAGGAATCCTAAATATGAACTGCAGCTGGCCTGCTGCTGCATGGAAATACCGCCGCTACTACAATTACCGGCATCACTCGCGTCTATAGACCAGCGGGCTCTCTTCCTATGCATGGCCCTGCATTGGACTGTTTTATAGATGCAAAAAATGCCTGGAACTTTAGTAGCAGTGCTTTTTTAATGAAGAGGAAATTTCAGCGGCGGGCCACTCATAAAATTTAGCTCCGAATTGGCCGCTTTTGGCATTTTCAGCACTCCCCCTCAGCTGTACTTTTTTATTTTAGTACTTTTTGCTACTCCAAGGCATGGACTTGTATGGTTGGATTTTCATAGAAGAATATTGTTATTATTATTAGCCTGTGCAAAAGGGTTACCATTGAAATTTAACTCTTAACTTTTTAGAAATGGAGAAAAAGGACATAGGATTTTTTCTTAAATAAAATTAAAAAAAAAATTTTATGCCTCCTTCTCTAATATAAGCTTGTTCCAGATTTACTGTGAAGGAAAACCTCTTTGTTTCCATATGAAAGGGGTTTTTAATTTTGTCCCTCTGTGTATTTGAGTTTCACACCCCTGCCCTAGCAGTACCAACATCTTCTGTTTTTTATCTGTCCCGGAGCTGGCTCGCTGGGTGCCGCCATCTGCGCCCCTTCTTCTTCCTACGTCACTCGACCCAGGTGTGAGATCGGGTGATGTAGATTGGAAAAAAAAACTTGCCGATCTCACTGCGCATGCGGAAGATCAGAAAATGTTTCTCTTCTCACGAAAAGGCTCCATCTTAGGCATGCGCAGAAGGAGCACCCAAGTGCCTCCCGGGATGTGTGACGTAGGTATCCCAGGAGGCTTTGCGCTCTTATTCAATCAGGCGATAGAGAATTAGGGGGCGGTGTTGCACTCTTTTTTTTTTTTAAAGAAAAGGATGTTGCACTTAACAAAGAAACTGAATTTTTACCTTTTATAAAAGGGTTGTCTACCCTTTTATGTAAAGTGAAATTTTTGAGTTTAGGTACGCTTTAATGTACCCTTTAAAGAAAACTTTGGCTTAGAGCGAATGTTTGCAATGTGACCTCATATAAAGTATTAGAATATCAACTTGATTTGTCTGGGATGGAAATCAACTTTTTGTCTGACCTTGTTGACAACTGCTACCTTGGCTTGGATTTCACTTGTTGTTTGTTTTATACAGCCTTAATAAACAGTTTTTATTTTGAATGCAAAAGTGTACCAGTGCCTTGTTTACAAAGGATATAGATAGCTTATGTATGAAAGGACTGTGTACAGCAAGTTTTTGAAAATCACTAGTGAAACATTTGCAAACCTCAAACAGTTTTGTTGAAGACTTTGGAGAAAATTGCAGTTCCAGTATGAGGACTATAAGCATTGATACTAAGAGTGTTGGCTATATCTATGAAAAAAAACATCTAGAAGCAGTATTAACCTCCTTGCAGTTAAGCCCGACCTTCGCTCGGGCAAAAAAAAATTGCAAGGATGGTTAAGCCCGAGATTTTTCACTTACCTGGTCCCCCTGTGCTCATCCAGCGTCGTCCTTCATCGGTCATCGTCCGCCGATCTCTCCAGCATCGGGTGCCTTTGTCGGGTGCCAACGGGCCCGGTATCCTGTGTTCCGCCGGGCCAGCGGATCACAAGATGCCGGCCGGCTTCTTACCTGGTCCCGCTGATCGTCCGACGTCCTGCTCGTTCCAGCGCCGGATGATCTCTGCAGGGAGAAGCCGTCCGGCGGAGAAAAAAAAAACCGGACGGCTTCTCCCTGCGTGTTAAAAATTGCCACACTAGGGAGGTGTTTTAGAATAATATAGTACTTTACAATATACAGAGTTATTGCTTTTTCAGTATTTTCAGTATTTATGATTTGTTTACATTGCTGATTTTTGTGTTTTTTCTTTAATTTTATTAAAAGTAATTTTTTTTTACATGATTGTGTGTTTCAAACATTTTTTATATTCATATTATCTACTAGAACCCCTGTTCGGACATATTTCTGTAAGTTACAGGTCTAAAATTTAAAAAAATTAAAAAAAATAATTTCATGAAAAACAGTGGATCACTTTTGGTACAGAAATCTAGACCTCAGTGTAACGCTTAGGTGGTTAAGTAGTCATGTTGCTTTCTAAAGCCTGCCAGCAGCTTATTAAAGATGGCAGCCCAAATTCCTAATAATATGGGTGCCCTGTCTCTTTACATTGGACAGTGAATGGTGCTTTAAAGGGTTCAGTAAAGCTTATTAAACTGTTCAAAGAATACTGTGATTTTTTTTTTCAATTTCCCTGAGAAATGCGTGGTCTGACCTAGGAGTACATTTGCTGGGATTTAGACTCCTGGGAAGATTAGCAACTGTCTTGAATGTTTTCCACTTGTGATAAACCTTTCTCACTGTAGAATGATGGACTATAAATTGTTTGGAAATGGCCTTATAACCCTTACCAGAATGATGGGCAGAAACAATTGCTTCTCTAAGATCATTGCTGAAAATCATTGCTTGGAATTGTGTTAGCACACACCTGAAAAGGTGGGGCCCACCGTTGCCCATGGTCGTATAATCAATTAATCAAGTTATTTTGATTCTTAGCAGCTAGCTGCTACTTACACTCCTAAATCCTATGGAAATGGTAAGGGTTTACCTAATTTTTCAAACACTGCTTTTGCATTTTGAATTTGTTAAATGCGCTGATACACTGAAACTCTTTTTTCTCATAACTGTATACAGCTCAACATCTCTTTAAAGACCCTGATAGTGCACAAAAATATTTTTTGAGTTGCCAGAAATGTAATTAGATCCTAATATCCTCTTGCAGTAAAATAAGTTTACATTTTCTCCTTCCTTTTGCCAGTAGGTAGCCAAATAAGATAATGAAGTTTTAACTACCTTTAGTACTTACTTTTAACTACTAAAGGGGTCTGGAAATGTATAATTACTAAACTAAAAAAATGTTTTAGAACTGCAGTTTCATGGAATTAATGTTGTAGGCAGACATGGACTTCCTTACAACCAATAATAAGACTACCTAGCCAGTGACACAACAATCTCTCTGCCCTGTCCAGATTGGTTAGGTTCCAGTTCTGCATGGAGTATAATAACACTAATATTATACTAATACTGATGATATAGACAAGTGGGCAGGTCTGTGTCATACTGGCATTTAAAAGGAATGAAGGACAGCAGGATGCAGACACACACACATGTCCTCTTCATCAGGACTCCACAATATAATGCAGCCTGTATTTGCATGCTATACTGTTGCAATTTGGAGAAGTTTACATTTTAGGTGACGGTGGAAGATAGGAATTGATTGTTGCAGGCTGAAAGGGAAGGTAATGCAGACAGAAAGGGAAAGAACATTTCCATCAAATTACAAAATGGTTTTCATTCTAAATCAATATTCTTTTTTAATAAAAGCAAAGCTGCCCCATACAATTAAAACCAATGAATGTCTTGGCATATTACTCAATATTAGCAGGACTATGGTGTAAAATAGGATGAGCAATACATAACTATAAAATGTAGAGGAGATGGAATGTTCTCAGGAGAGCCCTCATTAAATATTAATAGGTCATTTTGGCCTGTCCAGGCTGTCAAGTCATCCTTTTGAATTTAAAGAACAGTCCTTCAGTCTCTCTATTCTCAGGGCAGACGGCATTGCCATGTATAATGTAAAGAACAAATATACCATGGGAAATCCATGAGAAAGATACAACATCTTAGACATTTATAACAGCTCAGAAAATTCCATTTAGAAAATCTTTAAAGTAAATCTGTCAGAAACCTGACAATATCAGAGCAGATGTTGTAAAAAAAAGCATAGGTTACCTTCGGTGACATCCACACATCTAAAGAGCTATCAGATCAAGAGACAAAGGTAGCCTAAAGCTGAACTCCAGGATGAGATAAAGGACACATATTATTCCAGTTCTGTACTACATCATCATTTTTTTAATGCAAGGAATGTAAGTTGATGAACCAGTCAAAGGGCTACTTCATCTTTCACTTTCACAAGCAAGGGGAAGGACCAGAACTGTGTTACTGTGCTGAAAAATCAGGTAATCCATCGTGCTAGTTATGAATATGGTGTGACACAGAGTAGGGTAATCTTAGAACGGGATGCACCTTTGGCAGGAATACCACTTCTTTTTACATATTTTATTTGTGTGTTTGGATGTTTCCGTGGAGTCTGTTGTACAGCTTCAAACATGTAAACATTATGACTTTTGGAACTGGATCTCCCCCACCCCTTCCCCATCACACGCACTTTTAATTTCCTAAAGCTAGGTACACACTTGCAATAATTTTTGTTAGAAAGCTAACGACTAACGATTATGCACGATTATTTTCAACCATGGTATTGTGCACAATTCTGTACACGTTGTAGCAATACGATTGTGTACACATGCTAGATACAATTGTTTGAACATGTAACGGAGAAAGTGTACCACAGAACCATCCACAATCACGGAATGACCGTACACACAATAGATAGTGAACGATCGTTGCTCAATCAGATCCACCGGGGTGGTCATTCGTTTCCCGCGTCAATCCTCGTTCGTCGGGGTTGTGCACTTTTTTGTTAACGATTATCGGATGATCGGTTGTTAGTCATTTGTTTCTAACAATAATTTTTGCAAGTGTGTACGCAGCTTAAGACTTCCTATCAGTGAAGCTGTCCTCTGCTTTAAAGACCAAAAGAGGTTCTTTACAAAGGCACATAAGAATAAGCTTTCGGTTTTGAGGAAAGGTATTGGAACACATATTACTTCAGTATTATTACTTTAGTAATGTTACGAAGTATTACTTATTCAGTAATACTTTGTATCACTGGAAGTAACTTCTGTTTTTGAAATATTTCATCAAATGTTCATTCTAAACAGAATTGTGCCATGAGCTACAGTGCCAAAGATGCCATGGGTGGTGCAAGCCACCTTATGCTGGTCTACTTTTACATATGTTCAAAATTGGCCACACAACCTATCCTCCCGCATCCTTCTCATAGCCACTACAGCTGCCACCCTTCACCAGTGATTCTGGTTGTTTGGGATGTGGGGCAGGGTACACATTCTGTACAGAGCTGAAAAAGGTTCCAAGGTTGCTGCTACATACTGATAGTGACTCTACAGACATGTTTCTGGTTGCTTTATTAATTATACTGATAGTGACTCTACAGACATGTTTCTGGTTGCTTTATTAATTATACTGATAGTGACTCTACAGACATGTTTCTGGTTGCCTCACTAATATTACTGATAGAGTGAGACCCATAACCGCATAACATTAGGCACAGGGCTTCATAACAGGGTGTGAGGCCCCAGTACAGGGTAGGAAAGAGTCAAGTGGTCCGGGTAGTGTAAGGAGGGGCTGTGTTAGCCAGGGAGTTGAGGAGGAGGTGATAAGGAACAGGGGGTTTAAAAGGGGGAAGTCAGAAGTGGGAGGCCATCTTTTAAGAAGAAAGCGTTTCTCGCCCACCCTCCCTGGATTTTGGTAAGTGGTTTGGTGTGTTTTAGGTGTGGCGGTTGGGGTCTTGGAAGGCAGGGATCCTGGGCATGGAAAATGGTGTTTGGTGGCATGAGGGATCCTCAGTTTTGGTTATGCTTAATACGCTTGTTAAGGTAAACAGGATTTATTTGTTCTGGTTTTTATTTGTTGGTTATGTATTGTTTATTTAATATTTATATTTTATGGTTATTTATTTATTTGTTTAAATAAACGACTGCTTGCCAGCCAATTTAAGTGCAGTTGGTGCCTGTGTATTTTTGGTGGGTTTTGGTTGGTAAGCAGGTTGGGGGGGGGGGGAGGTTTACATGTTTGGTTAAGGAGAGGGGGTAGGGCTTACAGGTCCTAACTGCCCTGGTCACGACTCTACAGACATGTTTCTGGTTTCCCTGCTGTAATATTAGTTGTGACTTTGCAAACATTTCTGGTTTAGTTTCTGCTTGCTTCTCTACAATACCAGTTGTCACTCATCAGACATGTTTCTGGTTGTCTCACTACAATAATGATTGTCACTCTGGGAACATGTTTCTGGTTGTCTAGCTTCAATATTGATGGTCACAGTACTGACATATTTTTAGTTGTCTCACTATGCTTGTTATCACTTTGCGGACATTTTTCAATGACACGGATAATAACTTCGAACCTTTTTATGGTTATCTTGCTATGATCATCATTCTGTGGACATGATTCTGGTTGGTGCACCTCTGGGCACGTTTCTGTTTTTTTTTTTTAGGATAATTGTTGTTCCGTGGACAGATTTCTTGGTGTCTTTCTTTAACTGTGGCTCTGCAGTCATGTTTTTCGCTATGATTTTTTTGTTCTGCCAGGCATGTTTATGGTGGTCTCAGTAAAATTTGTGGCTCTGCCATAAAATTGTCTATTACATTTACTTTTTTAAAATGTTACTATTGAACATAAAAGGCTGCAAACAATGATTTTATGGGTATAAATGTTATATGTTTTTATACTAATACTATTTAGCAATGCACCCATCTGTTGCTTTACCCTCTGTCCGCATTCACTCACAATAATACTTTAGTATTAGGAGTTTAGGTTTCAGATACTCTGTAATAGGCAAGGCATAAATCAGTTATGGGAGGATGCTGATTGGATGAGTTTGCCAATCAGCAGTACTGTAAACCTGTTAGGGGTGACATATCACCTATTGCATGGTACATGACACCAAGCTCTGTGTGACATCTGGTACAGGCAATGAGCCAATTACAAAGCAATATCAATTATTTTCTAAAAACTTGAATAGTGTATTTCTGGAAAATCATGGATGGCAGCAGTTTAACTGAAAGGTAGGTATTATTATCATTTAATAAATAAAGTATTGTTTAACAATTACACATGTGACAGTAATAAAGGATTTTCCTTGGAAAACAGGAGCTCAGCAAACTGTAGTTAAGCAACAACTGCTTTCTGAATAGAAAGCCCAACTTTTAATAGTGTACAGGCATAGGTAAATACATTTTAGAAGGAGACAGAGCTTGCTTTCAAAGCATTAGCATCCCCTGCAGTAATAAGAAATAAGTGGACATACTGGGTGTACCATTTTATTAAGTGTCTTCAACCTAAAATAGGCCCCACCTACCAGCCCTTTCACTTTCCTGTGTATTGGCTTACCCCTTTAGCTAATGTAGGAAAACTAGAGGATGTATAGGTCGCACCATTCCTCTTTAAACCTGGTGTTTGCTTATGTTTATTCATCAGAACTTTACAAGCTGTCCATTGCAAGGAAATTTTGTTTTTAAAGATTTGTTCATTTTGCATCATAAAGTCTTCAGGTATATGCAAACTCTCTTTAACCTCCCTTGCGGTAACGCCGAGAGTGACTCGGGGTAGAAAAAAGTTGCTACAAGTGGTAACCCCGAGTCACTCTCGGGGTTGGAACACCTAGGGAAGGTTAGTAAATAGAGCGCTAACCTGATCCGCCGGGGTCCCGTGCCGTCCAGCGCCGTGATCTGAGTATAATGTGGATTTTTTTTTTAAAATATATAGATTTTTTATTTTTATTCAATTTATTGTTTTTAAATGATTTTGTGTTTCAAACTTTATTATACTCATACTATTATATTATACTGTAAAACCGGAAAGAAATGAACCACTAGGGAGGTTAATGCCTCTTGTTTTCAAATGTTTCCATTATTGCTGATCAATTACAAGTGAGTGAACAGGCATGAATAGAAAGGTAAAGTCAATAGGATGGCCAAATATGATTGGACCCTTGCCTGGAGAGTAATCTGTTTGACTAGCAATATTTGGGACAATGATAGGGTAATTAAAAAGGAATAATTAGTGAATGTGTGAACAAAAGTTTCCATGATGCTTAAACATAATAACACTCTAACACTCTAATGATAAAATAATTACTCATGTACAGGTATTGCTTAAAAAAATAAATTGTCTGGTTAAGAACCCACGATGAGTGGCACATGACACTTGAGGAGTGTTGGCTGATGGCTAATGGAAGCTAATAGGAGATACGCGTTGAAAGCTTTAGGTCTTTCAAAATAATGCAAATAGTTAAGAACAGAATAAGTCTTTAATGACTACTGTACTGTCCTGACTACCTAACCTCCAAAGTAATCCAGCCTTTCCAGTCCCCAGTGCTTTAGCCTGCCTTAGTCTTCAAAGTTTGTTGCCATATTCCTCTTTCTGCTAGCACCAGCAGTCTTTTACTGATGACTTTTACTGATGAGCCATCCCCTGAGCATCTCCTGTGTTAAGATATTAACTCAGAAAGACTGTGTTTATTACTTGCACAGGAAAATTCAACGGATCCAGATATCTTTACATCTAAGGTTAATGGAGGTGGTTACTTTTGTTTAGTGGTTTGCAAAAAAATACAATTATCCTTCAAAAGTGTAGCCCACCAAAAATGTACATTTCAATAATGTAAGCAGGAGGATGTCTCAGAAAGGATAGTGAAAAAGACTGTCAGGAGCGGTGAGCATGTGAGCATGTGGTGGTGAGCATGTAATAGTATTATCCCTATAACCCAACAACAGAATAAGCCAGAAGATGTTTTAAAGCTGAATTGCAGAAAAAAATAAATAATACACCTCCAGAGCTCCTACATAGCAGTGGCAATGCTATCACCTACAGTCACCCAAAAAGGATGATAAACGTATGGATCACAGTCTAGAAAAGAACATTATCATTAAAAAAAGTTCCATAGTTTATCTATAGAAAATGCATAACATTTTAATTATATACAGAGTTACCTAGTAATTAGAGTTACACAGACAACATTTTCTTAGATGGCTACATTGTAATTTGACACATATTATAGTCTCTTTTCAAAGTACAAATTCTATGTTATCCGGTGAAATAAACTTCTACTCACATGTATTTTTCAAGCTATGGAATAAAAAAGGAAAGCTATAAAGACTTCTACAGGCCACTACAGAGACATACATCTTTGATAAAATCACATTGCATAAATTCATGGAAGCTGGAAAACCCCATTTTAAAATACAATTTATCCAACTCAGGCTTTCTGCTTGCATATAGAGAGCTGTTTGACTTTTTGCACATTATAATGTCTGAAGTACATGTAGTGGAGAGGAAAATGTTCTGGCCAAAGCTAAAAGGTTGGTGTATTGCAATTTAATTTACAGGAAGGAAAGCAAGAGCCAGAGGAAATTGCTCCATTCATAATTCAGTTTAATAATGGAGCATCAAAAATAAGACACATTCATAATAAGTACTAACATATTCTGTCCAGTGATCTTACTTTAATTGGGATGTTACTGGACAAGCCCAAGGTCGTTTTTAACAGAATGGTGGATATCAAGTGAAATGTAACCTTTGCTGCCCCAAAGTTAATTAGTAGAATACAATGACTCCTAAAAATGGTTTGCAGTTTTTGATTAAAGTTTCTGGTATTAAGTAATCACCACAATTTATGTTTTCAACAGTGCAGTTTAGTAAGATCACTCTTAGATAAAACTCTTAGGGCTATGCGATGAACTTTAAACTCAGAAGCAAATCACATAGGGAAAAATGGGTTGTATTCAAGATCCATTTGAGATAATGTTTTTATGGGTTTGAGATACAATCACACTGACTAGAAGGAAATAAGGCAATATAATTTAATGCATGGCAGAATCATAAGACATGTATAATTTCTTTTATTTAGCAATTTGTGGAGGAAAATACCTTATCCTTTTTATCTACATAAAAGAATTAATCAGTTCACTGATGCTGCTGGTGTCCACCCAAAATTCAGAGACTGTTGTATAGAGAATGCTGTATAGATATTACAATATACATTTAATTAAAATGATCAACACTACCTCCAAAAATAAAAATGTAAAATATTAAAATTATTTCAACCTAATTCATGTCTATGAATGTTCATGGATTTAAATGGTCAGCTCTGTGCACTGGAGAATTTAAAGCTTTCTATTACGCTGTGCGAGTATGCATGTTGCGGGTCTTATCATCTTCCATCTTACATATTGTCCATGCGGAGACCTTCCGAGCTCTCCAGTGAATTACTGTACATTTAGATGGACTTTAATGATTGACATAGTTTAGTTCACAATAATGTTATCTGGGGCAGAGGTATTCCCCAGGGCCCTCTAAAGCTTGCAGACAATGCAGAGTAAAAATTGCTTTTATTTCATAATGAGATAAAGCTATTGCTGTACAGTCTATATATTAGCCCCTTTATAATTACTGAATATGGCAAATTCTCTACAACATAGCTCTGAGATATTTAGTGATGTATAGGATAAAATTCAAACTTTGTGCTTACAACCCATGCTTCCTTATATGGGACTCTTACAGCTTTTTTCCATATTTCCATTTAACATAACACCGCTCCCAAACATTCCTAGTGGTCTTTCACCAAATATAATTGTGACGATCAGCCCTCTCCTTCTCCCCCTTCCACACTTCATAGAGCAGAACGGAGCTGTGTACAGCGCCCATTCATGGATCCTTCAGTCTTTTGTTGTTGGAAACATTTTTTGTGAAATCACTCCACTCACATTTTTCACTTGGATATAAGTAATAAGGAATGTGCTTCAGAGCTTCTCCAATGTAGAAATCTCATTTGGTAAATTATTTAAATTACTGCAAAAATTCACTATACACCTAATCACTAAGGGTCATTTACTAACAATAGCATATTCAAATATATTGGGAAGTTCTTCGGTCATCTAATCATGCCAAAGGAAATTTCTATTTAAGACAGAGGCAATTTTTTTTTATCCTCAAATGTAACCCCTGCCAAGAAGTAGAAACAGATCTGACAGATAAACCTTTGGTTTTATATGAAGAAGATGGAGTTATTCCTATTCCTGATTTTACAGAATGGCATATCATCTGTATTAAGTTGATAGGTATGGCATAAAAGAAATTTTAAGTTCACCAGTGGAAATAAATGTGCATTTATTCTACTCATAGTTGTCTGCACCACTTCTTGGATATTGGTAGTCCAGAAGAGACCCATCACCATTTGCTTTGGTCTGGTGAGAGAAGGCTTGCTCCAGAAAGGCATACTATATTAACTGATAGCTAACATGGCAAAGAGCCTGTATACTTGCATTCTTCAAGTCTTTGGGATATTTGCTAATTTTCCTAAAAAATACCAGCAAATAGTAAAAAGAAAAAAACAGGTTCTGTGGGTTGAGTGATAGCCATGGCTAGCCTCTTAGTAAACTTGACAGATCAAACCACTTGTTTTACAAAATTAGTGGATGTTATACAATGCATTTTGTGTTCTTTAAAAAAGTTATATGACTGGAAAAGAGGTTATCATGTGCAATTTAATTCCCTAGCTAAAAATCAGGAAGACAGAATTAAAGATAATTGGTTTCCAAGAGCCTGATTTTTAAAGACATTTCTTCATTTCAATCAATTTTTGTTAGCTTTATGTCTGCTAAATGTAAAACACTCTGCTGGAGTACAATTCTGAGCAGGACTGTGTCGTTGTTGTCTGTGATGTGATAGAAAGTAACATATAACCCCGAGGCTGCTGCGAATAGCAACTCTCATTAAAGTTGTGTTCATTGTTCCTTTGAACACTGGGTGGTTTTAGATTATTGAGTAATTTATAAACATGGTTCAATGTGCAAGTACAACTCAACGTTGTTGGCAACTCCATTTTTAAATTTTATAAAATAAATGCAACCCTAGGAGTTGTGTAAAATTAGTTTTTTTCTGTAGATACAAGTGGGCCATGACCAGAACTATATTACAGTGGGTGGAGTCCAACTAACCTTTTGATCTACATATAGTATAATTTGGTCTTTTAGTCCCAGAGGGCCCTAGTGTAGCAGCATGGTCAGCATGTCCCTTCGATGCCCCTTCTGCAATGACCATTCTAACCAGTACTGAATGAGTTGAGTTACCATTGCAGCCTGGCCAGTGAAGATGAGGATAGCAGAAAATGGCAGCACTCATGACAGACCATGGACAGGTGAGTATTAGTAGGGTTTAGGCTGCATACAAACTTTCAATATTTGTCATGGTCATGGTCCTTTCCAACGACAAAAGATTGAAAAATGCATGAACAGCGCTGTTCTGCTCTATGGAGAGGGGAGAATGACGGAGTAGCACCCTGCTACGCTCTCTACCCCACTGCGGAGCGTGGTGCTAGTATCGGTGTCACACTCTGAATTATGATATGGTGAAAGAAGGAGACTGTGGTGAAACTCCATTAAGGAGTTTGCTCATGGGGCCCTACATTTACAATATTGTCCTTAGTCTGGTTGAGTGACAAGAAAAGTGGAGGACAGCTTTGGATTGACAGTGTTACAGACAGGAGAGATTGGCATACCAGTGAAAGACAATCCTATTCTGTTTCAGCTACTATAGTTACTGATTCCTAGACTGTCCCAAGCGTAGTCGAATAGCAAAAACTTACATTAGTGTCTAAAGATAGGCAACTCATCATCTGAAAATTTTGAAGAGGTTTTTTTTTACAGGATATATTACAATGTCATGAATTTCATAGGTCTACATGGAATAACTTAACCTGGATATGTAGAGAGAGATTTACAGTAGTTTATGCTAGCAGGTGCACTTACCCAGTCCAATCCGCGTCCTCCAGTGTCCAGCCCGTCGAATCCCATTCTCAGGCCTCGTCCTCTTCCCCTGATCTTCCCCCGGAGAGCGCACTGATGTTCCCCGAGAGTTCTCAGTGACGTCCGTGCATGCGTTGGTGCATGCGAGGAAGTGCGGCAGGAAAATTCTTATTATTTGTATTGGATTCATAATAGTAATATTACGGGTTTCATTTTTTATGCAACCTTGTTTTAACAGATTTTTGTGTTTTTTTATTTAAAGTTTATTATTAAATATTGGACATGTTTTGGTGAGTTATGCCTAAGAATTACAGGCCTACAATGTTAAAAAATGTACATGAAAGACAATGTACTGCTTTTAGACATATAAATCCAGACAGAAATGAACCACCCAGGAGGTTAATAATTATAGTACTACAATTGTTTGGCACACAACAATTCCAATGTAACAGCTTGTTTTTCTATAGCTTTGTAATGGATAAATATTATAAGGTGTGTCTACAAGGTTCATTTTTTTCTCAGGATCTCTGGATTGGGAAAACAAAGAAAACAGCATGGACACTAATAGCTCAGATCCTGGGGAGTTACATGGAAAGTGCTTAAAGAGGGAGAGGAAGTGCTTAAAGAGGAAACAAATCACTGAGTTTTCAACATGCTATGATACAAATCCAAGAAAATTTCCAACTAGGTGTCAGGAGGGGCCTAGGTCCTTTAGGGCCACAACAATGTTTCTTTGAGATGCAAAGAAAGCAAAACCTTTTAGCTTGTGCGTGGAATTTTTGAATTATATTGGCTAAGAGTCAAAATCAATTTTCTTATCTGTAATAGCATAACTGTTTAGTGAATTGTTTTAATGAACAATGCATATCAGAACGCAACTGGAAATATTGAATTGTCAACTTAGATATACTGTACACTAGTAATTAAAATGTTACACTATAATACAGTATTGTCCTGTAAACATGTATTTCAGATTAGTTCCAAATGAAATAACATGACTTCTGAATTACAGGCTAATCTGTTATTTGTTACAAGCATCAAAGACAGCAGGAAAAATACTGCAATAGCTTACAGTATATAAATTCCCAAAGACAAGATGTGAATAGTAGGTAGGTTTATCCACAGACACTGATTTGTTGAATACAATAATTTGTTTAAGACTTTATGTCCTAACAAGTGATTCTTGTGTTAGAGATAGGATTTACATAGGAAATCTTAAAAAAAACGAGAATGTTTATGTTTTTTTCTACACAGCACAATGTTGTATAGAACTAAGCTGAAAAAAAATAATAAATGTACAAGTTGTATGAAATCTAGATATACAGTATACACATCTTTAGCTTTAATATCACTTAGCATTCTCCAATTTTTTTTATCACGCCTATACTACGCCTGTGATATGCTTATTTAAGAAGCATTATATTAAAAATTCAGCAAGCTGTCAAACAGTAACACTATTAGGTATTGTGTACGTGTTGTTCTAATGACTACACTTTGATCAATGCACTTTTGATTTATTAAAGAAAAAAAACCTGATTGCTTAAATTTAACTTCAGATAACTTTATATGGCACAAAATGTGTTTAAGGTTTTTTGACTTCACAGGTAGTGTCATCCTGGGGTTTACTTGTCTTTTATTGAAATGAAACCTTTCCCCAATAATGATATAGACTATAGGCAGAAAGTGTAGTTATTATTGTAGGTAAATTCAAACATTTATATGATTTCACATTTGTATAACTTGTTAACTTTTTTCCCTACCCAGCTAAACTGTTTTGCCATTGCCCTGGACACCGCGTAGGAGAGAGTAAGAGAGAGATTTGGGGTCAGTTGTCCATTTTTCTATATCTCCAGGACCCCTTGCCACATTCAGCCACACCCCTGCATCCACCCCTTACTCAGGTGTCCTCCCATTTCCAGAAATACACATATGTGCCTGCAAATATTCTCCAGTAGATGTCACTGTCACACTGGGGGGCAAGTCCTCTGACTCAGTCTACCAACTAGTCCAGGCTCCTTTGGAGGTGATCAGATAACAGTGATGTTAATAAACCATGCAGATTCATTGGAGAAGTCATTGAAGTAGATCATTCCATACACAATCCCCATACCTCACACCTGGTATGGAGTGATCTTCCTGTTAAAAGAAGTGTTACCTTCTAGTTGCTTGGCTCCAACCCCCAGCTGGAGTCATCCTGCTAGATCTGTCCTTTCAAAGT
The DNA here is from genome assembly GCF_032062135.1 of Pyxicephalus adspersus. Lineage (NCBI taxonomy): Eukaryota > Metazoa > Chordata > Amphibia > Anura > Pyxicephalidae > Pyxicephalus > Pyxicephalus adspersus. The sequence goes on from NC_092858.1 coordinate 144,654,134, forward strand.
CAACCCTCATCAAGGTTTACCAAAAGTATATTGAACATATCATTTCAAATGGAAAGTGCTGATTTTATTCAACTCATGTTGTGCACTCCAACAATGTTAATGATATTCAAATAGATGTCTGATTCACATATTTTTTCTGATACAAATATGTAGTTGTTAACAGTGCCATTAGTAAAAAGCATTTGAATCGGAAATATTATCTAATAATTGTAGGACTTATCATAAAGCTTCCCTGTCCTGATTTTTCATCAGGGTAATTCATTTCAACATGGTCATCCCACTGTGAGTATCTTCTGCTTCTATCAATGACCTGAGCATATATTATCCAAAGATAAAATTCCATTGTACTAGCACAGGACACTATATAAACATTTTTACTACATTACTATTTATAAAAATGTATACTTAAACAGTTGAAGGCTTTACAATCTCAATAGGTAAAGGAGCAAGCTCTGCAGTCAGTTTTATTAGCCCAGAAGAATCTGAATCTTTCACTGTACAGTCATTCAATAAAAATGGAAATATGTATTGAAGTGATGCTATGTGAATGGGAACAATTCTTCTGATGTGTTTTCCTTTTTTACTTTTCAATGCATAGGTTAGGGTATACTTAGCAAAGTGAATTGTTTAACTACATTAATAAACAAAATGAGAACTCACTTAGCTAACAAGCAACCTTCAATGTAAATTAACCCCACTGTCTCCAAGTGAAATCTAGTTGTCAGAAAGGAAAAAAGTGGGTTCAGTGTGATGACTTATTACCGCAGCTTTAACTATTGAGCACTGTAGATAGTGAAGAGCTCAGGACACCCTGGAAAACATGAAAAAAGGAGCAGAGTACCCCACCTGCTAGCTGCATACTAATACTACATACTAGGGTTGGTTGAATATCTTACTATTCGATTCGACAGCTATTCGATCAAATAGTGAGATATTGTTCGGGTGATCGAATGCTGAATTCGAACACCATTGAAGTCAAGGTGGGAGTATTTGGGTTATTTTCAATCAGATTTCTCTTGCAGCCCTTTACTAGTTGTATGTCACAGCCTCTGCAGTTCCACTACGATCCCCGGGGCACTACAGGTTAATAAACCTGTAGTGCCACTTGGGATTGCACACTCTTCTCAATGATTGAGGTCTTTGATGCAAAGTTAAGTACTGTTAGAGATAATTTGCCAATCTGCATATAAATAATAGAAATTTATGTTTTTGTGTTTTTTGGGGATTTAAGTTGTAATTATGACATCAGAGGTCATGGGGAGGTAGATTTTCCTTGTTTTGGTTGATAAATTATTATTTGTAAAAAGCACTTTTCATTTACAACATTCCTGAGGATGGTGCCCTGCTTGGACCCACAATACTACACTTCATTCCACTATGTTATGCTTTTTCTAATAAAAGATTGGATCGTACATAAAAGATCTAAAGTGTACTTACAACATTTCTTTTGTGTGCTATAGTATGCATTGGGAATATATTTGTTAAATTACTGCTTAAAAATGGCCCCTTCTTTTTCCCGTGTTTCCCATTTATTTTATTTTAGAAAACTCTGATGGTTAAAATATTTACAAAGGAAAAAAAGGAAGTGACAGCGCAAAAATAATGAAAACATAACACCAAAAAAGGAAATGAAGCACGGTGGCTCAGAGGTTAGCACTCAGGCCTGTGCAGCGCTAGGTTCGAATCTCATCCAGGATATTATCTACATGAAGTTTGCAGGTTCTCCCCGTGTTTGCGTGAGCTTCCTCTGGGTACTGCAGTTTTCTCCCACATTTCAAAACATGCAGTTAGGTTAACTTTGTAAAGCATTGTGTAATATGTTGGTGCTATATAAATACTGTGTAATAATAATAACATAAAAGCAAAAAAAACACCCACCACCACCCCACTGCACAAAAAGCTACAACTAGCAACATTTGGCCAAGCTGCTTAACAAGTAAAATGAAGACATTCCACTAAAAATGGACTTAAAGATAAAAAATTTTAACATGATATGCAGTAAGAAAAGTATAAAGACTGCCCGCTGTGTATCTTAACAGAGAGCTAAAAAAAGTTTTAGTTTGAACATCAGGGATAGTTGGTTATAGAACCAAATTTTTTCATTTAGCCCTAAAAGCAACTCCAACCACCAACTAGATAAAAACAATAAGTCAAAATTCTATTCTCATAGCAATGAAGAAAAATATTTAATTCTACATACAAAGATGTAATGCATATTCATTATAAAAACAACAACAGTCATATTCCAAGCCTGCAGTTTACTATTTTAACAGCTCTGTGCTCATTTTTTTGTACAGTGTAACTTTATGAAATGGAAATTTTCTCTATTCCAGTCATGATATTGATGATTCAATTTTATGTGTCTGAATTCTCTGTGCTGAATAGAACAAGCTGCCCCTGTTAATGGAAAAGCAGGCTCTGCTCCGCTTTACACCTTCAGGCATAAATTCTTCAAATTGTTGATTCTGCCCGTTGAAGCTGTATATTAAAGAGAACATTTTATTTTTAAATTGAAAACTGTTTTGCTAGTTTGAAAAGGTTATTGTCATTTGTGATCTTAACAGAAAAAAAAATTGCTATGACATTGGCCCTAAGGGTGTAAAGGGGTTGAAGAACTTAAATTTGTACTGTGACACTTTGGGTATAATTAACAAATTACCAGACCAAGCAACAGGGAATACCCTTTTAAAAGACATTTAAAACACAATTAGCACATTGAAAGAGGAACTAAACTTAAAAGTGCCTAAAAAAAAATACACTTACCTTACATCACGCAGCGCAGTTGATCCATCCAGAGGTGTCTTTGTGTCTGTGCTGGCGTGCAGGGTGGCCCCATCTTCGCCTCTTCTTCCTGGTTGTTCTTCCTACGTCACCCGCTGCAAGCACGAGATCGTGGGACGTAGGTTGTAGAAAAAACGTGCCGATCTCAATGTGTATGCGTGAGATCGGCAAATTTTTCTCTTCTCGCGAAAAGGTTCCATTTCAGGCATGCACAGAAGGAGCACCCAAGATCCTCCCTGGATGCGTGACCTAGGTATCCCAGGAGGCTTTGTGCACTTATTCATTCAGGCAATCGAGAATGAAAAGAAAAGGCTCCTTCTGCACATGCCCGAACGTCTCATAAAAGGAGCACCCAAGAGTCTCCCGGGATGCGTGATGTAGGTATCCCTTTGTGTACCCATTTATTTTTGAGATCGAGAAGTAGGGAGCGGTGCTGCACCCTTTTTTTAGAAAAAATAAGTGTTGCACTTAAAAAAACCTAAACAAACTTTTACCTTACATAAAAGGGTTGTCTACCCTTTAATGTAAACTGAAATTTCTTAGTCTAGGTACGCTTTAAAATCCAGATTCAATATATCCATACAAAAAATAGCACGTTTTTGCATAACTTTAACTTACAATTGAGGGTTGTATGGACGTCCTCAAGGGTTTTTCCCAGGTCAGTTTTATTCTATTTACTGATTTAATCACCTGAAGATATGCAAACAAAGTCAATGGGCAGTATATAGTATATTGGGGTTGATTTACTAAAAGCGTTAGGAATCATAAAGAAGTAAAATTTAGCTTCATTCACTTGATGTGCCAATTAAATTTTTACATGATATGACAAAAGAAGAGAATCTTCTCTTTGTTTATCGAGTAAAGATTACCAAACGTATATTTGGCAGGGGAGTGTAACTTACCTTCCCTTTTCACTTTTATTTACAGGTCTTTTTAGTATCTTTATTTTGTGACTGCACCGTTCAACTTGTGTTTGCACATTTTACAGCGTGCAAAATTTTTATTTGCAGCCCATTACATTTACAGTTTACCGCAAGGGAACCGCTTTCTGCCCTGCCATCATTCATTCTTTGCAAGCTGCTGTGGGTGAAAGGTTACATTTAGTGTCTTGCCCAGGGAAGCGGTTGAGGGGCATGAATAATCACTAATTGCACTGCAACCTTACCACCAATCTGCACATATCCATCCAGTACATTCAAATCAACATGCTTTTTGTACTACAACTTACATGATTTTCTTCTATTCTGTTTAACCTCTTTCTGGATTTTGTGGATATGAAGTCAAATTCAGGTGCTTACTTCACTTGCATTTAAAAGAGTACATTTAATGGTGTATTAATATTCACAGAGCTTCATTATATTTGCCTAAGGTTCAGCATAACTTTTCAGTCTCACTCTTTTCTATACACATTTTGTACAGCAACGCTAAATTTTGAAAGCACTGCATTAGTACACACACAATTTTTATGAAGCCACATATAAATATGAAAAATGCTAACATGCAAATTAGCTGTTCTCTCTGTGGACTATAAAGCATGTAGAAATAAGTACATTTACTTTTAAAAATAATATTGTGAATTATCGCTCCCCTTATATATCCTTTCCCTGGTATTCCCTGAACGGCAATTGAAAGGAAATTAATTTCAATGTAGAAAAAAAAATTGTTCAAATGAAAATCTTAAAAGCACTGCTTAGAAAATCTAGCATTGTTGATTATAGTTATACATACTAAAATGAAAGTGTACTTGAGAAGAACTAAGATTAAGTCACAGGGTGGCATTTTCATAGCACGGTCAGCAGAGCATAAAAGAAAAGCAATTGAGTTGTTACAAAAACCTACATATCTGTAATTGTTCATTACTTAAAGATCCGCACTATAAATGACAGATTTCAAATAAAGAACAAATACAGTTAATATTAACACCATGTACCACAATCACGGAGCAAAATAGAGATGAGCAAAATTATTTCCTAATTTTCTTTTCATTTGAAGTTATTTTAGAATCTTGAAATGATTTGTGATAATGGAGGTGATTTAGACTGAATTCATTTAAAACAACCAGCCATTGCAAAATACAGCCTACTTACAATAAAAGCTATTTGTAACGTCTACAAATGATAAAGTGGTCCTTCAGGTGTTCCAGTAGGTGTGCTCCACCATCATTTCTGCTAAGGAGGCCTTTTTATGCCTTTTCTGCCACATACATTATTTAGGAGGTGAAAAGAGTCTAAAATGACATCAACTGTACACTTACTGGCCAACATTCAATCTATTCATAAGGTGTAAATGTACATTAGCCTAACACAGACATGAGCATTGGGCCAATATTAGCCTGGTAAAAATACATTTACTGATAGTGTTGATAGCAAAGGTAAAATGATTCTGCTTTAATACTCCAAATCTGAAATTTTGTTAAATAGAAGTTAATTCTAGCAATGGTCTCTACAAATATTTTATATATATATATATATATATATATATATATATATATATATATATATATTTTGTTCATTTATAGGAGGATTTCAAACTTTCACAGAGGTTCCCAACCTAAAATTTTTGTGAGACACATAAGTAAATCATATATACAAATATTATATATATATATATATATATATATATATATATATATATATATATATATTTAGGTAGTGTGGGGATTAGACTGAAATGACAGCCTGGCAATGAGGTAACTCGAGGCAACAATGTCTCCTTAGACCAAAACAGTTTCCTCGTAGGCATATTTTGTTACATACTTTTTTCGCATACTGTGTTACTGTGTTATATAGATAGATAGATAGATAGATTTATATATTTATATATAGTTTATGACATTGCCCATATTGGAATAATATCACGTAATTGTCCTAACGTCACTGATGCCACAAGAAATTCTAAAAAAAAGTGGCCCACATCTGGGTTATTAAAACCCATATGCGTGCCAGGATTTCCCTCCTTCTCACCCTCTTAGAAATTAAACCTTACTTCAGATTTTGGCACTAAAGGAGGATTGATCAGGGACAGTTTTGCATTCCCAAAAAATCTGGAGGGTACATATTATAAAAATAGGCATAGGATTAAAAAAAAATAGTTGTAAGTGAATAATAGCATACCTCCCATTCGTAACTCAGGGGATCCACATCATGCACTGGTACTTTGAGAAGGGTACCCCTCTCAAAACACCCTACAATGCTAAATGCAGAACACTAGCTGGTAATTTATTTATTCTTCCTTCTTCCCTTCTAGTGTTGGAAATATACAATCAAATGTAATGACATGTTTGAACATGTAAGGGATCACATAATGTCTAATTTAAGAGCAAAGGAAGGGGTTTTGAAGGTAATGTTGTTATTCCAAGTTGTTCTACAAGCTGATGATCTAGCAGTATGTGAGTAATCTTGAGTTCTTTATTGGGTTTATAAGTGCCTATTTTCTCAGATTATATTAAAGTTCTATACCCACGCTCCTGAAGAAGAGTAGTGAAATATGTTGAGTGGTAAGAACAAGCATATTTTGTAGATGGCTTTATATTTCCTCTTTGAACATTGGTGGAAGCTTATTCAGGAACTTATCAACAGAATATTAACTCTCTTTTATGGTTCAGAAGCTGTGGCCTAATAATTGGGCCAATATTGTATGCAGTGTTTTTATATATGATATGTGGTATTGGGTTTAAATAAAGAAATGGTATGGAGGTGTATTGATTGCAATAATAGTAATGCATCATTGTACCCTGAAAATCTCTTTCTTTGTAATAAACATATTACATTATGTAATTAATTTTGGAATGTGTTACAGCTTCAGGTCCTATATATATCTATTGGATTTAAGGTTTCTTTCTGACTCACAAATGGCAATGGTTAAGTCACTGTTTTCCTCCTGCTCTGAAAATATTCTACACAGTTATCTGCATACTTGATTCTGGTGTGTGACGGAAACTACTGAAACCAAAAAATGAACTTTACATCCAGGCAAATTAGAATTATTTAGAATACGTTCAGCTATGGCAATTTCAATGGTAAGTTTGCTTTAAGTCAAGTAGCCTCTCAGTTAACATTCATGCCTTTCATAGTAGAATACCTTAAGCAATTTAGCAACCCTTAAGTGAGATTGGTGCCTACTTAACCCAATATAATAATAATGTGCCTATTGTGATATGCAGGTCTTGCTATTGAAAATAAACAATTAAATGGAATAGGAAAACTGTCAGTGGAGTGCAATTCAATCATTACCAATAGGATTTTTAACATGATTCATCAGTAGCCAGTAAAAATATTTAATGTGTAGGCTTACAAATATATGTTAATAGATATCTGTAAGCAACTCCTCACACGTGATGCTGACCGGGTAGACAGCGGTGTTTGATCAGCTGGTAAATTAGCAATAAGCAGCATGCTACACCTGGCTGATCAGCTAATGAGCATCCAGAACAGCTGGGCATGCATCTCCCCTTTCTAACAAAGCTACTTTCTGCTAGTTGGAATTCTGTGTTTCTGGGCCATTACTTGTTTTCCCCAGAACTTTAAAAATATGTATTCATTCCTTCCTCCTGTGTTATTGTCTGTATCTGTCTGTCATTTGCAACCACTATTTAATGTAATATGTTGGCAGTATATAAATACGATTTATTATTATTAATAATAATTTCAACAAAAACAGGATAAAAGTGGTGGAACTTTTACCTTTAGCAACATTTTTATTTCAAAAATGTCATAAAAAAACTCATGTTCTAGTAGGTACATGAGTGTGATGCTGAAAGTAAAGATTAAAACTATTCAAATGTGTAAAAAAAAATCTGGGTTTTGATGAGAGCACATTGCAGATGAGAGCAGTTTTGACAAGTTGTTGTCAGGGGCAGTACAAACAGCTTGCCTATCATTCATGGCTGCCAAACATGCAGGGCTGTTTAGACCTCCCAACTGAAGCACCAGCACAAATCAGCACAGATGGAACAACCTATGCAAATATGTAGGCATCAATATCATCTACTAAGTATCCTTTAGCTTTCTTCTTGACAAGTACTAGCTACAATAATGTGTAGGTGTAAAGAGAGGAAAACATACTCATCAGATAAAGGATGACCAAGTTCCCATTTTCTGTCCAGGATGAAATATGGTGTCACCCGCAAAAGCACAATGATAACATGGAAACATGAAATAATTGGACATTTTCATAATGCAGAATAAAATTCCTGCAATTGCAAATAAGAAAAAATCCACTGTATGCTTTAATACAAATTTAATTTTCCCACCTAAAACTAGTATCCTCCATAAGGTAGAATATTTCTTACATTGCTGGTCAGTGAAAAAAATGTTATCCCTATAAATAGCCAAAAAGATCATTTGTGTCAGCTAAAATGACCTGAGATACACAAATTGCTCATTGAGCAAGGAACCCTTAGCAACCTTTGTAGGAACTCTAGGGTTCCATGTTAACTTGGATAAGAAACACGGGTCTAAAAAAATATGCATAGGTTGCACAGTCACTTTACAGTGACTTCCTTGTAAGCAAGGACTCCTAACTTTTTGTGCTTTTATAGTTAAGGACCTAAAACCATTTCATTGGACTTTTGAGGCCCTGAAAAAATAGGAAGCCAAAATTAAGTGACATAGTAGAATAGGAACCATACTCAAAATAATACCCCAGGGGTGACAATGAGAAAACAGTGAAAGACAAACACAAACTAACTCATTGAGAAGATTAAGGCCCAGTAGAATGATGAAATCCATTACAGAATCAGTACAAAAGGCTCCATAGAAGACCCAGCTAGAACAACAATCAGGAAGAACATCCCCAAGTCACAACCTGGTCTCCAAACAAGGGAAGGCCTACCCATAAAGGTCTATGAGGGGATGAATGTTTTCCATGGTCACCAGCCCTAGGAACCACAACCAATGGTATCAATCAGAGAAATTATTCTGCTCAACACAAACATATCAATAAGAGAAATTGGAAGTAAAATCAGAAAAACAGTGCAAATAACATAATAAATGTAGCATAGGACAGATGCCAGTTCCCTAATCTAACATTACAGTATTCGCCTATAGCAAGTCCCTTCTCAGCCTCTGGAGACTGGTTGCATTTCCCAGCACACGGTTTCCCATAGGACTTTAGTGCGCAAGCAATGGTGTCTGGGGAACGGCTGGCAGAGGACCAGGAACCCACAGACAAAACAATACAAGGTTCTTACAAAAGCACATTCGGAATACTCAGCCAAGGTCATATGCAGGTGATCAGTCCACCAGATGAGGTATCCATGGGGTAACACAAAGCAGAGTTGAGGTCAAAGGCAAAAAGTTGGTCCAGGCAGCGTACAATCAAAAGGTGAAGAATAGACAAGGTCAGCAATAGTTAATCAAATGAAGCCTACACCAGCAACAGATCAGCCCAGCTAAACACTACAACAGGTGTTGGTAGACAGCTTCAAATCCTCTTCAGCTGCAACGTCTCCGAGCAGGGGATGCTGAGATATCAAACACAGCTAAAGGGAAACAAGGACGTTGCAAAATGAGTTTTTGTTAAAAAGATACTTTGGGAGCTTTGTTTTTAAATACCTTTTTAGATGATATCCAAGAAATAGGTGGTTAAACTATACTGAACGTGTGTTTCATAATTATTTATCACCGCCAGATGTTCCAGTATCTTTTATGCATATTTTTTTACTCTGTGCAGCAACCAATAAATATATAGGATTATAAATTCTTTAAAGATTTTTAAAAATTTTAAAATACATTTATTTTAAAATAAGTGTAGGCAAAATAAATATATATTCTTGACTATGTTTTGCTAACAATATAATTTAACAATTGATTTATTGGCCACAGATGTTGTGTTTTCATTTGCAGATCTCTACTTTCATAAAGCTAAGGACATAATTTGTGCAAGATTTATGACTGTAAAAACAAACTGCAAAAACCATGTATAATTGCAGAGAGGAGTTTCTGAAACTTTTTTTTTTCATCAAGAATTAGAATTTACTACTCTTAGGCTAAAACTTTGTTTATTGTACTAATGTTGTATACATTCTCCTTAAGGTATATAGGAATCTACCTAGGGTTGTCATATAAAAGCAAGTTCTGGCCCATAAGTTTCTCTTACAAGTGGTTTGGGGTTGTTGTGCTTTAGGGCCTGGACAGTGAAGAGGTACGTGATTGTAGCAATCTTTTTCCAGTGTTGGATACATGTTTGCACTAGGTCTAATACTTTAAGCTGCGTGTGTGTTTTTGTGCGCGTGATCCTCTTTGCACTCTACTATGTTAATTTGGTATGTCACTATTTTATCCTAATCTTACTTTAATCTTATCCTTATTTTAGTTTTTTGGTTTCCATGTCATCCTTATGCTGTTATTATCGTTATTATATCCTTACCATTTTCTCCATTTGTGTATCCTTTATTATGTTTATTTTTTGCCTCTTCTGTTATATTTTTCAATCAAAAGTTATCTATTTCTACTTTATGTGTAGATATTGCACTTACCTCATTACTGGTATCCACACCACCTTACCTATCTGATTTCCTTCCTAATTGCTTCCTCACTGGATTGCTTAATGTCATCCAGCCTGGTGTCCAAGATTTACCCTTATAATGCCATTCTTTTCTGTGTGTAGGTTTCTTATTAAAAATTAACGATGCAGCAAACAATGGCCAGTTGAACAAGGAAGCTAATAAAATATTTTTGTATGAATACAATTACCTAATTTATAAGACCTGGTGCCCATTCCACATCCCTAAGGCCACATATGGCCATTCTGCACTTGCTATGTAGACCTTTCTATTTCCAGTAGCGGAGTAGGAATATTGAGAAGAGTTGCAATGACAGAGATTTCTAGAAGCCTAACATAACAAGTCCCCAACCCCTAAATGTTTTTGCATTAAGTTTCCAGTCTTTAACAATATCTGCCGTATGTCTTAGGTCTCTGACCACCTAATTTAGTTTGTCTGCAGTTTCTAAAAGTTTTATGTTGTTTTAAATAAACTGAATATTATATGTGGATTTTTTTTAAGGGCCACAGTTGAGTTTCTCTATACTTCATAAATTAATATTCACTATAATTAAGTACATCCAAGCAAAAAAGCAAAAAAAAAAAAAATCACATGAAGACTAATAAAATACAAGATGGGTTGAGTTTGAATTATAAAGTGGACCTGAACTGAAAAAATATCCATATATACGATATGTAATAGACCTTCTAGAAATGTAATATTTGTCTAAGCTTAACTTGAAAAATTGCACTTTATGACTGGAAGCTCCTGTAGGCACACAAATTTGCAAAAGATTTTCAATGACATTTGGTGATGTTGCTCTTATGCCACCCAGTTTTTCTTTTTGGAAGTTCTGACTTCCAAACGAAAAGCCTTGTGCCATTACAAAGATGGCTGGCTCCACACATCAATGAGGTACAAAACATAGCACAATAAGTGAGTAATGTTTAAAAATGTAATTTATGCTGATCCTTTTCTTTTAGTTTTGCGTAAAGGGTGGAAGGGTTAGAACCCTTGATAGGGCATTACCGCTATCTATGGTTTTGTTGGAGACACTTTTCATCACTTTCTGTCTTGTTATTAACATTTTACTAGAGAAGAAGTGAAAATAACCTGCCAACAGGAAGACAAAGTAAATTTTGTGATATAAAGACTTGCAAGAAATAAAGGATAAAGCTGGGGTACTGCTGTATTCCTAGTGCTGAGTAAAGGCTTCTTTGATACCCACAGAGTCATCATTGTCAACAAAACAATCCTGGGAATGCGGCATCTGGTCCAGATAGTGATGAAGAAGGAAAAGGTTGTACAATTCTTGATGTAAATGCAGAATATTTAAAGCTTTGATAACAAAATGTGTAAAACTAACTAGGGTAACTTTCTATTACTATTTATATTTTAGAATGCAAACTGCATATGTATATATATATATATATATATATATATATATATATATATATATATATATATAATTCAGATATTATTAATACTCTTTAACATTTTTCAATTTTGTTTATTTGCAGCCTGATACTACAGTTATTTAAAATATTTTTTTCTCAGTATCATACACTCAGTATTCCATATAGATAAAGTGAAAACAGAATTTTAGACTAGAATTTGAGAATTTATGTGTGTGTGTGTGTGTGTGTGTGTAAGAAATGTATTACAAAGTAACAAGTATGTGTATGTCATTTATTGTGTTAGAATGTGGTTGAGTTAGAATTGTGTTAAGAATGTGGTTAGGGGTGTTTTCTGTTTTGAGAAGTGGGGTTTTCTGTACCAGGTTTTCTGTACCTATCGGTTCCTGAAAAATATTTTTCTTTCCTTGCTTTCCAGGAATATGTGTAATGTCATCTATAGTGAAAAAATTTTTGATTTATGCAGTGATTGATGACAAACATTGAAAAACCCCTTATAAATGTGTGAGATTAGTCGACTTTTTCCTTATATATATTTTGGTTTCTGTTATTTTAATCCCATATATCTCATATATATATGAACTAATTATGCTATGGTGCTTAAAAAACAGAATGAGTCTATTTATAATCATCATTTTATCACAGCCATGTATAATGTCATTTTTTATTCATTGGATTCCTGGGCCTGCATATTTCTAGAGGGATTTGCACAATAATCATTTGATAAATTTAGGAGATTGGGTAAACTGTCTTTGTGAATTATTGTCATCATATTTTCTAATTTATTTATTATCTCTAGGTACCTAGTTTCACTGTTTGATTATATCCCTTGTACAATTATGTTTCCAATGATCCTTTTCTGTGTATATTTCTGAATACTGTGGAAGTGTCAGTAATGATAATATTGTCTTTTTAGGTAGTGATGATAGAAAAAACACACACACAAAAATGATTTTTATTTTTTTAAATGTGCTTTTTGTTTATGTGTTTTTTTTAAGATTATGTGAATAAAATATTTTAAGCTTTTGATTGCTGCTATATACCCTATCATAGTGATTATTTATACTTTCTGATTTGATTCTCTATTTCAGTGCAGCTATTAAGGACCAAACAACATAATTTACCATATACAGAAAATATCTCGCTGTCCTCCAGATTCACTTAATTACAAATGAGATATTTGTTGTCAGTTTTCCAATTTATCAGCTGATGTTGGCTTTGCTGGACTCGCTGAAGTGCAAAATTGTTCGATTAATGCTTAGTCCTGTCCATCACACTTTTTTTAATTGTGTTCATGAATGTACTGCCTTATGGTCATTTGTTACTCTAAAAGGCAATGTATAATCAGGGTCTAAACCTCGTATATTACATCTCCACCCTGTCGCTTTACATTCACACACATTGTTATCTGACCACTTTGCTTTGCTGGTAATGTAACACTGATGGTTATGTGGAAGCTTTTAGAAAATCAATTGCCATCTAGAATGTATTAGATATGTTGCTATGTATTTTGCAATTCATATACAATAAACAGTTTATCAAGGTAAGTTTAATGTAACTTTTATTCACATTTATAAATGAAGGAATTTAGAATTTTTTTTTCAGAAATGTTTCCTGAATTGAATGGACAATATTGTTTTTTAAATATTAAAGAGCTGCCTCAATATTATAAAACAGATATTTATCCAACCATGCTGAGGGAACAGCATACTTCTACTATCATGTCTTATGCCCTCAGAACTTTTCCCCTTCAGCCAGTGCTCCAAAACAGGTATGGAGATTGTTGGGGCACCTTTTGGTGGACCTTGGGACACCCTTTGATAAACGGGCTACCAGATATTCACCTTCCAGAGGAATGAGTACAAGGGTATATTAGTTCATTTTACCCATTTCCACAATCTGTAAAATATTTAATTTATGTTATCCAAGGATATAAATCCATGGTCAGTATTGCCATACACGACACTATGGGCTATATTTATGAAACAGAGACTGACATTTCCACAAACATTTCCTGGTGAGAATCTTCCAGGTCCAAATGTTTCAATAGCCATAATATATTTGTTTGAGGGACTGTCAGATTCCCGGTTTTATAAAACGAGCCCTATAACTTTTGTTCCTAAATGGCAGCATATCTCTGTTAACCTTTTAGTGCAAGGAATCCTAGGTGACATCACTGACCCAATTTGTAAAGGGGGAACATGACATTTTTCTTGAACAAAATGAACACTTGACACAACATGATCTCCCGTTTTTTCCAAGTATTGTACATTTTTATTGTTGCCCTGGAATTCTCATGAAAATGCACTACACCAGTTGATCGGTACTTTGCAATGTGTTGCTGTTTGTTCTCCAAAGCAAGAGGGTCTACTGATATAAATTTAGCTGCTCCTTCTTTCTCTCCCAGAGCCCATACTCAGAACACCCGGCAAACAGCATGTATGGATTTTTATGTATTACAAATAGAATATTTTCTCAAAAGGTATTGAATGTATTATCTACATCTCTTACTGAGTAGACACACTAGTGCTTCTTACATATATTTCCTACTCTCCCATGCACAGCATGGGCTTATCATTGAGTTTCAACAGACTACTATAGGAATAATAAAAAGGGTATAATTTCCCTTTAAGTAAGGATTAATATGCAGTTTTTTTTAATCTCACAAAGAACCTTTCCCTCTTCCTGCAGAGATGTCAGATGATGTAATGATAGCTTTCATACGGACAGTGAAGAGTAAAGAAACTAGTTCAAATAGTTCCCTCATGGTGAAGATATAGGTATTAATATTAGGGATCAGGCTTAATTTCATGTGCTAAAAAGATTTTCTGAATGGTCACTTCATTGCAGTGTAGGAAGCCTCTCTTCACCTTGTCCAGGACAAAAAAAGGTAATGATAATCTTCTGTTAAGTACTTAAGAGTTCTGTTAGAGTACATAACTTTTACACATACAGCTATAAACCATGGTATAGTATATTTTTGTGCCATACCTCAAGCACAAAGGTTTAGCCTTTAATATTTTAAGTGCAAATGCTTTCATTTTGGAGAAAAAGTGGGTAAACCTAGAACGTATTTCATTAAAAAAATCAAGTGGACACTAAGTATTGTGCATAGTTTGAACAGGAAGTCCTGACAATATAGTTAGTTTGCCTGATAACTGTGACCATTTTTATTTTAGTATCATATTTATTTATATTTAGTATCATATTTAGTATTTATTTCTATGTTGCTGATTCACAGTTTTTTTCACTTGTTATTTGTACAATGTTATCAACGGGACAGAAAATAAAGGCAAATCTCTCTAACAGGGCCCATAGTAAGACATTTAGAGGGGTTTTCATTCTTACCTTCTCCATTCAAAACCTTGAAGTACCTTTTTGACCAGATATAAATCTGTAGGGCTCATCAAATATTCTCTACGTACGTCTGCAACCAAGTTTTATTACATATGGATTCCATTGTGGTTAGTGTTAACTTAGGATAAAAAGCCTACAGGGTCACTCAACACAATTTTAAATGGTCAAATTTTAAACTTTTTTAAAACGTCAATATTTGTAGCACAATATAGATTCTGGTTGGTTGGTATGGATACTGCACTAATCTGCAGAATAAGCCCAGATAACAACCTTAGCTCTGCTGTGTGCTTATGGCTCCAAATAATGTCATAAAGTACACAGAAAGAGAGGCCCCAAAGCCAGTGAGGGGGAAGCTAGGCGGGGGCCAACATGACTGTGGGGGGAAGGCCAAATGGTTCTATGATTGATGTAAAGTGAGGCTCCCAGATGTGGGGACGGAGAAATAGGTGAATTTGGGGGCGCATAGCGGGCCCTTTCAGGGAGACCTCCAGTGGAGGATTTGGTGGTGTCTTCTTTGGACCTAGTGCCCAAATAGGAGGAAAATAAGTTTTGGCTTATACATCACCTGTCCTATCCGGCCGGGGGCTTGGTCAATGCCGCTAATCATCCTGAGTCATCTTAGTTTCCTTTGCATCTTTTGATATTTTGATACAGGAGTATGGAAAAGGGTTATTTGAAACATTCAGCACGTTTCTTGAGTGGGTTGTGAGGGATTTGGCAGGGGTGGACTCTGTACTGCATTATTTGGATGATTTTTTGGGTTTGGGGTCCCCGAGAGCGAGGACATGTCATGTTTTGCTGGGTACTTTGCAGTATGTGGTGGATCAGTGTGGGGTACCTTTAGCGCCTTAAAAAAAATGGAGGGGCCTTCAACGGTTTTGTCATTTTTGGGCATTGTCATTGACACTGTAGCCATGGAATGTAGATTGGACAAATTGGAGGGTCTTAAAGGGGAGGTGGGAGAGGTGTATAACAGAAAGAATTTGCGTTTGTGACAAGTACAATCGTTGCTGGGCAAGCTCAGTTTCCCTTGTAGAATAATGCCGATGGGAAGGATATTCACTAGAAGATTGGCGGCTGCAACTGCGGGAGTATGGGTGCCTGACCACTTTGCAAGGATTACAGATGCAGGATGATTTGTTGGTTTAGTGGCGGTTTTTGCAGGAATGTAATAGGAAAGCTTTGTGGAGGGATGGTATTTTGGTTGAAATGTTGGGAGGTGGCTGTTTTTACCAAATCTTTTGTGGTGCAGCAGGTTTTAAAGCGTTATCATAAAGATAGGAGATTGGTCGACACACGTTGTCTTTGCATTGCTGTTGGCGTTGTTGGTACATTTAAAAGGAGGGTGTTTTTCCGATTAGGAAGTAGTGCTGTTTAGTACAGCTTTTGTTCTGGCATTCTTTGGAGCCTTTCGGACTGGGGAATTGGTAAGTATGTCCAAAGACAGTGGTGGGCGTTCATTGTGGGGATGTGCTCATGGATCAGGACCAGGTGGTGGTATATGTTAGGCTAGATGGGGATTGGGGGAGGAGGCGATCCAGAGGCTTGGCAGGTGGGAGTTAGTGTGTTATAGGCCTTGTGTTAGGCTGCATTTAGTGGAAGTTTGATTAGAGGAGGGGGGTGGGGTTTGGTTTGATACTGTTCTGGTTACTTGTTTTTGCTTTACTTAGGAGGGGAACCGTGATTAATATGGATCATCGGACACCTTTACGTGTGCTGGGGTGCTCCAAGAGTGGAGGTGTGGCTGGAAGGCCAACAGCGAGGCAGAAGGGGTGCCGAGGGGTGAAGGTGTACTGTGCTGGATTGGTGTGCCGGGCATGTTGTGGAGCAGGGCACTGCCGGAAATTCACAGGTTTGCCAGGCTGTACTTGATGTGTTTGTCATTCACGCGGGAGGAAACGATTTGGGGGTAAGATCGATGAGAGAGCTCATAAGGGACATCAAGTAGGACTACCTGCGTTTACACACAGCATTTCCAAAGTTGTGATTTGGTCTGAAATTGTGGCCAGAGCTCAGTGGAGACTGGCACGGTCAGAGGACCATTTAAATAAAGCAAAGGGCAAAGGTGAATAGGGAAGTGGGCAGGAATGGGAGGATTGTTATTTGCCATAGAGAACATGAAGGGGATGGTAGGCGTTTTCTGCAAGGGGATGGTGTTCACGCAGTTAGGATTGATTTATGGTGTCTGGGGTTGCAGAAGGGCATTCAGCGGGCCCTGCAGGTATGGAGCGGCGCACAAGGGGAAGGTTTTACTCTTGTGGCGCTGTGGTGGCGTGAGGTCCTCGAGGGGCAGTGTGTTCGGGGAGGTGTCTTGTTAAAAGTGAGCCAACTATGGTATGGGTCTCAAAGTCAGTGTAACTGGAATGTTGAAGGGTTAATGTTTGGTAGGTTGCGGGATTGATATAGTTCCTGAGGTGGTGGAGTGGCGGCTGGGAGCAAGAGGTTGATATATCAATCGGAAATGAAAATAAAGGGTTAAGGGGTGTCAAAGAGTAAGGGCGGGCGAGGACCTGCCACCTGTGTGTGTGGGACAGTAATGTTGAGGTGTTGTAATATAAAATGTTGTAAGGTAATATATTTTACAAGATGTAAGTTCAATAAACAGCTGTAAGGCCACAGGTGTCCTTATTATTATTTAAGGGTTAGAAGTAGGGGTAGAGATGTGTGTTGGTCACAAGGGAAAGGCTCTTACATTCCACAGTCATGTACTTGCAGTGATACCAATGCTCCATATTTACAAATGCATTTGAAAAGATAAATACTTTTTCTACCTGGTATTTTTTTACTTTCATAGTATTTTATCCCTAATTTGAGACTTACCATGAAGCCCTGCACATAAAGATTTGTGATGCTCAATTCAGGCACCGTGCATTACCTTAATTAAAATATTTATCTTCAGAAAAGTGAAGAAAAATCAGACAGCCCTTTCAAGCCCCTGTTACCACAGAGATGAACAGTAACAGCCGCCACAATAAATATGCAGCAGCAAATCCCCCGAGGATTCAACCATGATAAAACAGTATTGAATTAAAATGTTTCTCTGTTATGCACCAGGAAAGAAATTAGTAAAGAGTTTGCATTAATTGAAATCCAGTTCTCTGTGTATATCAATTCCTTTTTATCCCACAGGGAATGACTGCAGTTAGGGAGCCACAAAGCAACAGATTAATCCAAACATTGTCAATGACATAGACAAATTGAGACTTTAAAGCTTTATGTGATTTAAATTGCTATTAAAACCTGTTCTATCATATCTAATAATAAGATCAGAAAGAAAAACCTAGATGTTCTAGCCAGCCAGATGGGCTAAAACTTCATGGGTGATTCATAGAACTCTGCTTAATGGGGCAATATTTATTATAAGAGTCAATGATTGGGTTGATCCATCCACCCCTATCAATGTTTCAGGGACTCAATAACTAACATATTGTGGTTTTTGCAACAAATTAGGAAAAAGGTTAAAAATACAATTTTTATTTATTAGAAGTAACCATCTCCGGTTTACGATCTTTAGGAACAACAGGTATGTTTTTTTTGTGTGTATGTGTATGGATTTCCCATCATTTCAAATGCCTTCAATTTCACGAACCTCATAATAAATTCAAGTAATAATTATTAACATAATAAATATTCTATGGCAGAAACAGAGATTTGTTTTCAATTCAGAAAAATATTATATATTCAAATACAATTTGTATGTTTGATGATACAGTTATGAAATGGTAAATCAAGCAGAAGTTCCCTAAAGACAAGCCTGGTTGAATGTTTGACCTAGGACAAACTGACTGTCTTTGGATAGATAGCAGCTTGTTTTAATCCAACCATTAAAATTCTTTAGGCCTTCCTGTAGTTATTATATTAGCCACTTATTTATCACTCCTACCTGTGAGAAATGTGCCGGTGTCCCACCCAAGCAACCCCACTGCCCCCTGTGGGTCCTTGGCCTCCAGAAGGCCCTGGAAGAAAAAAAAGTCAGGGTTGTCACCCCATTCAGATAGCACTACCTACCCAGCACCACCCAAGTCTATTAGGTTGATAACTGGAACAGAAAAAGACATCCAAAGCCTTACACAAACACCTGAAGGGTGTAAGGTGATTGCTGTTGGAATGATCTTTCTTGATAGTTTCCAGTGACAGACGAATGAATGAGTGCTGTTTTGTTCAATAGACAGGAAAGGGGGAGACAGAGTGGCACCCCACTGTGCTCAGCTCCATGAGCAGTGCACAGCAGATCCTGATCCGTTTGGGGACCACAGTACCCATGTCAAATTTTGGTCATATTTGTCTTGGCTAGGAATTATCTGGTATCTGTAGCAAACCACCAGAATTTTTACTTTACATATAAGGGTAGAAAACCCTTTAATGTAAGGTAAACATTACCTTCTTTTTGGCATTCTTTTTCCCCCCATTTACAGCGGCTACGTGACCTAGGCAGAAGGCGGAAGAAGAGGAATAAAGATGGCGGCGCTCAGCGCTTCCTCTGCACTGGGATGAAGGCGAATTACAGGGCAACGCGGGACCTGATCGAGGAAATCACAGGAGGGATTTATGGATCTGCTGAAGTAAAGTTGAGTTTTTTTGGGGGTTTTTTTAGTTAACTTCAGCTATAAAGGAGATGTAGTTTTAACAATATGTGTATACTTCAACTATATAACTGAAAGATAAGGTCAAGCACTTCCAACTATGATATTCTGTAAAGAATTGCAGACAGCTAATTATTCTTTGTGCTTACCTTTTTTTTTTTTTTTAAATAAGTTGCTTACACATTACCCTAGGAAATTCAAAATGTTTTGTAACATTGCAATGTTTGTTTGCCTAAAACAGATGCATTATTATGTATGAAATAAAGCTCAGGAAAAATAAATGTGTTCAATAGTTAAATGTAAAAATATAAATTCTATACCTATTGCATGTTGATATATGTGAAGTAAACATTTTACTAAGAAACATAAATATTACATAAAATACATATGAATGTAAAATAACCCATGCAGCTAAATAAATACACAGTTTCATCTGGACATTTTAGTAAAAAAATACATTGATTGACCAAATTAGATATACTGGAATTGAAATAAATTACCTAAACTATTGAATATTGAAACCCATTAACTCAAAACAAAAAAATAAATAAATGCCATAAATGTAAAGCAATTTTTTAAAAAAACATGTTTATCTAGCTTCTATAAATACTTCTATAAAAAGGCTTCAAAATGTGCTGTGTCAACTAGTTGTAGCTTTTTTTTATTTTTCTTTACTTGATTAGTTCAGGACTGCAAGCTGGTGACAGCGGGTTGAATTGGTAAGAAGAACAACATAAATTTTTATTTATATTCTGATGTTGTTCCTTTTCTTTATTATTAATGCTCAGAGGAACTAAAATCCCTCTATGGAATAATTATGGGTTGTCTTTGCATAATTTGTATGCTTGTTTGGGCTCAGTTAACTATAATTTTGATAGATAGGAGTCTGAAAATTCTTTAGAACAAATTCTTGTTTATAGGGTCCCATATTTGCATCTTTCATTAAAAGAACACCTGATGATCCTACCATGAAAGATCTTGTTTAAGCATTTCTTGATATGGGGAGAATTAAATGCCCCTGTGTTGTCACCATGTCTCATGCTCCCCAAATGTAACCACAGGGATCCTCGTCAAAATTATATTGCACATACATAGTTCAATGTTGTCACTCTTGGCAGACCAGTCCAGAGGAATGCTGTACTGGCCCCCATGTGTGACAAGTTAACACGTCACTGAAAAAGGCTGGAGGGGAGCAGGCAAAAAGTGTATTGTATCTGCTAAACTGTCTAATAATTGCAAACTTATGTGTCCACAACACTAGTATGGAATACTAAGCTGCAATATAATAGATATTTGTTTTAGATTTACTTACACTCTGTGACGCTTATTTAAAACCACTGGTGCATAATCAGTAAACCCGTTTGCTGACAAAACTCAATTATTTACCAAAATGTTTCCTTTTACACCGCATAGTAAAGGTAACCAAGGTATTAGTCTACATGTGAATAACATGTGCCAATTTAGTGATGGAATTTAGAGTGGTGGAAGCTGAAAAAGCCACAACGTGCAAATTAGGCTGAACAAAAGCTTGCTTGGTCGTAAGTAGTGTTGGTTGTCCCTATATTCGACCCGAAAATGGCGGTTCGACACGAAAATTTGCAAATTTGTGTTAAAAAAAAAAGGCGAACTCCAGGTGAACTCTCAATGGAGTTTCTTCATTGAGAGTTCATCTGAGTTCAGAATTCAGTTCCCACGGTCACCGGCTGCACTTATCATTGATCATTTGTCATTGATAAGTACAGCCCAGGGAGCGTGGGAACTTGTGGTCACAGCTGATAGGAGAAGTTAATTAACCTCTAGTGCCTGGGGATTCCCAGGGCTGCAAGGGAATTCTCCTGTTTGCTATCCCCGGGCACTAAAGGGATCGCAGTGTAACATCAGAGTTCAGTTCCCACGGTCACCCGGCTGTACTTATCATTAATAGGTATAGCCCGGGGAGCGTTAGAACTTGCGGTTACAGCTGATAGGAGGCACGCAAGTGGTCTTTGCGGTCAGAGAGATTCTCTATCCAAGAACACATACTACAGTTACACTAGGGCTGCAAAAGCAATCAGGGGAGCGGAGCTGTCAGCTTCTGCAGTTCTACACAGTCCCCAGAAAAAAACGAATATCCCCCCCCCTCCTAGACTTTAATGGTCTTCGAATTTGGCGTTCGATCACCTGAAAAATATTGGTCTTTTCGATCGAATAACTGCTGAATCAAACACTCAGCTGCTCGACCAACAATAGTCTTAAGACAAATAAGGAAAAAGGAAGAAATCAGAGCTTGCCACTGGGGGTAGCCAGGGTTTCAGGGGAGGGGTGATCAGCCGCTGGCTTCTCGATTTGAATATGGCTTTATTTACACCCATTAGCAGAGCAAAATCATTCAAAACAATAGATTGCTTTTTAACATTCAATTTAATGAATATTGGCTAACATGTGTAGGTAGCCTTAATCTTATGTAGCAATTTGTTTTTGGAATGAAGATGTGCATTCAAAGGATCTGATATATTAGATCACAAGAGCACCACTAAGTTGATATGCTTAGTAAGGTTCTCTTTAGGAGCACCTAATACATCCATAGAACTTTTAAAATATATTAACTATATATACAAAAAATATATATTCATTTTTTTGATAGTCTACTATTTTTTTTTTTTTACTTTTTCCTTTCTCTTTGTAAGGTGCAAAATTTCCAAGGTATTGCCTACATCATTGTTCCTTGAACAATGGAAGAAAACTGTATTAAGAAAAAAGAAAAACACAAAAAGGCAGAAAAGACAAGACTGACACATGAAAAAGATAATCATCATTTGTACGGAAAATAAACAATAGAAGCAAGATTGATATGTGTGAGTGGGCTGAGCATACGGTACCTCATGTTTTCAAGCATCCTTTGGTTTGATGTCTTTGAAACTTGCATTGTTCTTGCAATATATCACAAAACGTTGATAAGAAAAGTTACACTTGTTAGGATTTTATTATTTAAATAAAATTATGCTTTCTTTGACAAATTTAACTGTGTATAATATATGACTAATTTTGTTACATTATGTCTGCACAGACTTTTTAATGTATCTGTTGCATCCAATAAGAAATGCTTGTTGTCATAGCAACCAGTCTAAACCTTTTTTCAGTGATCTAAGAGTGTCTCTAGTATTTTCTTATTATTTTATAATATTTTCTATAGGGCCTATTTAAAAAAAAGGCAAATGGGCTGTTCACAAAAAAAAACACTTTCTGACAAGCAGTCCACAATAAAAGTCTATCGTGTTTCCTTGAAACACCCTGGTTGCCAGCTTTATTTATAAATATTTTTTGAAAAAATGGAGATTAGTTTTTCTATTCAAGTAAATAGAGCTTCTGAATGCCAGTTTAGGCTACTTACATACTGGAATATAAACTGTTCTGAACACAAACTGATGTACCTACATATTCCTTAAAACAACAAAAATACAATGATCTCAGTATAAACCTAGAGAACAAAATGCTGCTACCGCTAACCGCTCAAAGCACTGATGTGTGTGTTATTCAAAAGGGGGATACATAAAACACATGAGCTTTAGTCTGTTTATCTTTTTACTCATTTGAACTGAATAATATTTGATCTTTTGAGTTGATTACAATTAGTCACTTTATCCTAAATAATCCTTTTGTTGACCAACAGTAGAAACAGTAGATGGTGATGTTTCCTGATGTATGTATGTAACAAGCCCTAATAATACAAGTTTGTTATACCCTTTACTTGTGGATACAACGCCACCTAATGGTGTGACCTGAGTATACACTAAGTATATTGTTACTAATAGTGTTTTCAGGTAAACAATAAGGAAAGTATTGTCTGTTAGAAATCTATCATTTCTTAAATTTGAAATCAGAAAAAAAGTTAACAAAGAAATAGTAATCTGTTATCTGATCACCACATAGTAAGCCCTACTATGTGTCCATAAATTCTGCATAGCAAATCTTTGTAACTACTATTAGGCCCAGTGGATAGCAGAAAATTGCACAACTGCAAAAGAAAAAGATGTGTAAACTATTTGAGTTGCATTGTTGTATTGTTTTGCAGCCATGCCTTTTATTGGCCAAAATGGTAAAATAGTAAAATCCTGGAGCAAATGTGTGGCCAAAAAAACTCTCCTCAATGCGCCCTTGTGATTGGAGGATTTTATTCCTCTTTCTAAACCAATAAGCCTAGCCCATCTATTATTATCCCGTCCAATGAACAGTGCGTATTGGCTATTGAAGTTAATCTCCCCGGACATGGGATGGTAGGAGGAAGGGGCTTTGGTTCAATGTAAAGAAAGTCAAGCCCTAAGTAGAAAAAGTGAAAACCAGTTTCAGAGGGGTTCATGAACAAGAGTACAGTTGCAAAATAACTTGACTAAAAAGTTTATTTAAACAGAGATAGGCTCCTGTGTGGCAGACTAATAAGTCCCAAATCCAGTTACAGTGCGGTGCATACGTCTAATAAATACCTAACAGGAGATTAGAGGAAATCAGACAAAATGAGGAGAAATTATCTATTTGACAAATGTCCCTTGAACAAGTGACATCAATGGAAAATTTTCCCTCACCAATTTACTTTTTTTTTTTTACTTTTTCATTAACCAAATGTTCAAAATAACAAAATAAGGGAGGAACACCAAATAAAAAAAAATACAGACAGTCTAACTCTTCCAGTTCTGTTGTGTTTATCCAAAATATTATTAAAAAAAAAAAAGTTTTGGCTTTCTGGTGCTTAGACTTTATAGCCACATTTACAGTGTATGTTGTATTTTTATGCTCCTGTGACTATACACCCTGTAGCAAGAAAACGTGCAGTGAAATTTCTGTTAAAATGTTAATAAAATTTCCCATATTAGCAATGATGTTCCTTATCTCTGGAGACTAGAGGACTGAATAAGTGTGTAACTAAATGATCCAGCTATTTAGGGAAAACTTTTACACATTATTATGCTTGGCTAGTTAGGCTGGGTGCAACAGATATAAAGCATGCTCCTGCAGAACTTAGAATTGCCGTTAATTGCTGGCATCACACAGCTTCTGTTTATAGTACAGATGCATCACATAATAGATTCTCCATAATCCTTACAGATGTTTTAAAATTAAACATTGTCTGATTGCCTGCAATGAAATGAGTAAAATGTCTCTAAGTTCCAAATCCATTCTGTTGAATAAACTAATAAAAGTAAATTTGTTTTGACATTTACAGATAAAATTAGATTAGGCAAAATAAGTTTTCAATTCTTTTTCACTCTGTTCTAAACTGCTTCCCCAAGGACACGGGAGGCAGCTTCCAAGCTTATGTTTAATTAAAGAATTTTTGGGGCCTTGGATTGTTTTTTATTATCTTGCAAATTGAATATACATCAACCAATCATAAATCTCTTTTTAACATCATATGCTGCTTGTACAGGGCCCTATTGACCAATGTTAGAGTTGCTTGAGGCAGCAGATGATTATCCGTTTTCTTGGTGGTTAAACAAATAAACTGGGAGAAGTTTATATTTTAACATTTTTAGCAGAATAAAACAAGGCAGGTTTTAGGAAGAGAGTTGCTACTGTTGGGCTTGTTTTTTATAAAGCCCAGGATCAACTGCAAACAAAGTTGAATACATGAATTTACTATGTATTAAATGGTATTTGTAAAAATAAATATAAAGATAAAAATATAAAAAATAAAAATCTAATACAGTGAACAGTGGTATACAAAATAAATATTGAAAAAATAAATATTATCGTAAAATCAGAATACAAGCTGACAACCGAAACCCATCGATAATCCGGTTCGTACAGTTTTCTGACATTAATTTCGGATCGCATTTTTAATACAGGGACTTCAGTATACTGTTTGGCCACTAATGTTTTCATGGCGCTGTTCTGCAGAAATAGCTGTTAGGTCTTTCTTGCTAAACTAAATACACGCCTAGACGTCCCTGCTGCTTGCTCCCTGGAACTGTGCCAGATGTTGGCAGCTGCTGCGAGAGGAAGGCTTTTTGAAAATCCGGCGCACCTCAGGTCCGGAGGTTGCCAGATGTTTGATTGTCAGCCTGTATCCTTATTCTGAGCAGCTGAGCAACCTGAGAGGTGTTTGCCAGAGAAACCCAGCAATCCTTGCTTGCCTCGCATGTGGGTGGAATGAATGGAAGGTACGCAGGACTTACATCATCCCAGCGTAGCAAATCAAGATAGCCAAAGATCTTAAGGAGGAAGAAGAAAAGAAGGAAGATGGTGGTGCCTTGAGATGGAACAGGGATAGGTGAGTCGCTCCAGTTTTGTTTCGCTTTTGATACTGTGCTGATTTTGATAGCTAGATTTCCTGCAATGCTTATCTTTTTTCATTTATTCTGAGCTGAGAATAAATCAATAGAGTGAGTGTATGGGTAGAGGAAGCGGGACACAGTCGGAAATTTTGTAGTCCCCAAAATTAGAGATCAGTGGTTCTTACTTCCATCAAAGCCTATTGAAATAACATTATTACTATTACCGTAGCACTTTGTTTAACGCTAGACAGGTAAAGTAGTCTGCAGGATTTTATATTGAACTCGTAGTAAGTGTTTCTGACCAAAACTAATAGAAAAGTGAGGATGCTAAGAACGGTAATTCTTGTCTATTCTCTGAAATAAATTAAATTTAGGAAATGTTTCACAGAATAGGGCTCAGTCCTCTACAGAAGATACAGCTGCTGAAAATGATACCTAAACTAATGTCACTTTTTCTTCTGTCCAGGGATTATGGCACATGTCACAATTTCATATGACTTTTAGATCCAATCATAACAGGATGATATCGTAAAATGTTCAGCATAAAAAGAGAGTGTCTATAATTGTTCCAATATGGTATATTTCTGTTTATCTTTGAACATGTGCTTTTCTTTGCTTAGTTACCCTTCCACCTTTGTTGTTTTTAGGCAAAGTAAAATATAAAATATATTGACATTGGAGCCATGTCAGAATTATATTACTCATGTGCTGCCTACTTTTTTGTCTAGATGAGAAAAAAGGAAGTATGAGCATCCGGACTCATACAAAGTATGTATAAAACAACAAATACATGTTCTGGTAAATCTATAAGAGTAGGTGATGAAGGTAGAGAAGAGTTAAAAAAAAATGCCAAGTGTGCTGTATAACCACTGATCCCATGGAATGTGAGGGTGCACTATACCAAGGCAATAAAGTTTTGAAAAGCTGTTGAATATAGTATTTTTACTAAAATTGCTGGGATGATCAGTAGGGATGGTTGGAACATCTAACTAGTGAAAAAAATTGTTTTTCTGTAACTTATAATCAGAAAAATTGTTTTTTTCAAACCCAACTGCCAATTTTCACGTTAATAGCTAAGCCACTGAGCATAGTATTGTAACCGTGTTTGAAAACTGTGTTTGCCTTTCATAAAAATGTTTTCAAGACTATATTTTATATTTGGTATATTTTCCACAAGCAATCCTAACTCCAAAAAATTTTGTTGTTGCTGCATTTGAGGTTTTGCAATGAATTAACAAAATGTTTATTACAATTTTTTCTTTCGCCAATTCTTGCTTCAGATTTCCACAGATAATCTCCACTGGCAATAACTTAAGAAGGTCAGGTAGTGTTGTTTATTATATAACAACGATATAGTTGGAGGAAAAGGTACAAAACAGGCACTGTCTGAGCCCCCTATTTGCATTTTACAGGAAAAGTAGAGACTTGCTTATAAGGCTTTCTATTTACAATTGTTTACACAATTAGTTTTCACCTTGCCCAATTCTTTACTTTGTTTACCATAATATTATTAATACAGTCAGTATTAACAATTAGAGTCTTTATTATGTGTTGATTATTTTTTTTGCATTATTCAGTTATGTTACAAAAATTGTTCCATTTAAAGTGTCTTGTTTTGTAAGGGTTTTCTAGTCTGTTTTTAACACTGTTATATATATAAAATTTTCATCCTGTGTGGAAGAAATATTCTCGCTTCCTAGTGATACATCAAGAGATTTTCAATTAGCCGAGGGTCACTAATTAAACCATTTAACACAAACTAAAGCATGAAAGGTTACAGGTAGAGCACATTAAGTGAATGCAAGATATTATCTCCAATCTTTGATTAACATTCTAGTCCGTCCTATTAATTTAGAAGTTTTGAAAGAACAGCATTATTCAGTAATTTCATTATTATTATACTTGAAGCTAGCAATGTTACTAGCGAGAATTCTAGATTTTAGTCAAGTGTTATATGTTTTAGAAATATTTGTATAGTTATTATTAAAAAGCATTGACCATGCAAACAGCTTGTTTTAATCAGATAAGCATTCAAAATTGTTAGTGTCACTTGCTGTGCTGGGTTTCATTCTAGCCAAATCTAGCTATTGACTGAAGTGTTTATTTGTGACTTTTCATTGTATTTTATTGTATCTTCTTACATTATTTTATTATTATGTTTTTTTAGCACCAATACACATGTACGGAATATATTTACACCATAACTGGCCTAATAAATAAAATGATAAATAATTTGTATTGATTTTGTCTGCAGAAGACGATTAAGACCATTTAAAATGTAATAATAATTGCTTATAGCTAAGGATACTTATTAATTTCTACTTTGTAATGGAACTTCCTCCCTGGCACATAGGGGGATTGTCATTGGACATGGGAGTGGCATTTAGTGGAGCATAGTTATCCAGAGAAAATCAGCGATCTGTAACAATGTTACAAGGTGAATTATACCAGAAAGGAATGAGGTTGCTTGTACAAGACACTGGTTTGAGAGCCATTGATCTGAACAAAGGCAAAGTTGGCTTCAGTAATGCCCACTGTGTTCATTAGCTTGAAAGATGCTTGAATGATGACTTGCAAGCCTATTGCCATGGTATACAACAGAAAAACCTTCCCTGGTGGCCCCTAACCAGTAGTAACACTGATTACTGTATACCATAGTGAAGTCACCATTTACATGGACCCATAAGCTATGGCATCAGTAGGAAGTGTTCCCACTGGCTGGTGGTTCTCAGAGGTGATTTCATAGGTAATAATGACTTGTATTTAAATAGCTTTAACACATTGCCTTAAAAAAGTACATTGTAATGTCACTCAATGTCCCTCAGAGGGGCTTACAAGAACAAAATCTAAGGCAAATTTTGGGGTTAGGTAGGTTAACATGACAGTTAACTTAGTTAACCGGTTTTTGGTATGTGGAAGGAAACCAGCGTACCCCAGGGAAACCCATGCTACCACAGAACATACACATTCCATGCAGATGGTTTCCTGGCCAAGGATTAAACCTCAGCGTGCAAAGGCGAGAGTGTTAGCCATTGAGCTACCCTGCCGTTCACATTACAAATTTATTGCAGGATGTGAAATTAAAGCCATGAGCAGGTTTACTGTGCTCTTTGTATGTATTCTAAAATGGTATTTTCTGTTCTTTGCTTTGGACTGTATTCTTAAACACAGGGTCATTTAGCTTAAAATAAAAAAATACTCTTTTATATCACCCTTATAATTTGTGCAGTTAAAATGAGAAATTCTGTTGTACAGCACAATAGCCTTAACAGCTATATTTCTACTGTGGCTGCATACCAAGATACCTCTGGGTGCAATATTCTCTCTTGAATATACAATTAAGCTCAGGAAAGGCATCTTTGATCTAGGCAGGAAAATATTCATTAGCAGCTGACTCAGCTCATGAATATTTTTCAAGGTTGACACAAAAAACATATGAATAAGTTTACCAAAGTTATGTAAAATATTTTTCTTTTTCCTGATAGTGATGCAGGTTCTATGACAAAAGTACATATTTTAACACTACTATGTACTTTTATAAAGGAAAAGTCCTAAGAATTGCATTATATATATATATATACACACACACGTAAGAGTATTATTTCTTATTTTCTGATTTTTTTTTAAACTATAAGTAGGTGATCACGGAAGGCAGGCCAGAGAATGTAACACATATTAAACCTTAAAATCAAAGCAAATTCTACAATTTAATTGTTCTTGGATTTTTGGCATTTCAAAGTTGAACAAAAGTGAATTCGTTTTTAGATATATCAATCAAAATGGATGTTTATTTTTTTTTTTTTGTGGTGCTGTCTGTTATAACTGCTGCTTTCTGATTGGCTAAACTAAAAATGTGTTATCACTGAAATGCCTTTGAATCACTAATTTATTTTTTTTAGCTGAATATGTGTGATCATTGGTATACCAAGTAAGGCCATCATGTCAGTTACAGGAATCTGCTTCCCACTACTATAAACATTGGTTAATGAATGCAAAATTTGAATCACTTGTGTTTTCTTACTAAAAAAAGTTGCAGTTGAAAAGAAAGGAGGAAACTAGGGATATTCATCTGTGAACACCTCTGAGGGACAGTTATAATTGTGGCTAAGGACTTTATAATATGTCAGCGTTATATAAATACAAGTTACAATTATTAATCATAACCCTAACACATCAGCTCTCTCTAATTGTGTCAATCACCTATAATCTACATGTTTTATCTTAAAGTGTGTGAACTGCATATATATGTAATATGCATATTTATGCCCCCTCCATTCCTGAAAATCCAATTTATTCTAGTGCAAGTCTTGATGAGAAAATATGGTTGTTTGGGGGTTGTCCCAAGCCCTTTCCACCAATTCTCTATTGGTTAGTTAGGCTTCCAATCATTCTAAAAACTACAGAAGCCAAAAAGAGAAAATCCTAGACCTACCAGCTCCAGATTTACATAACTAAGCAACATGAAATTAATATCTTTATACAGAAGAAAACTAAAGTTACATCGCCTCAATTTCAGTTGTTATTCAATGGATATGGCATGGTTAAGGTAAGCTTGCAGCTCAGAAATTGAAACATAAAAATGCAGTAGATTCCCAGCAATATATCTTATATTTCTATGTTTTTAAACTGCATATGCTTCCCCAGCGGACTTCCTAATGCTTAATACGTGAGGAATGAAGCTATGAGAAAGTGACACCTTAATTATTGCTTTTTCACAGGTGTTGGAGACATAAACTACTGTGGGGAAATCTGTAAGGTATTTGAAAGATATAAGAAGCTGTAAGGTGATGAAACTGAAAGGTGATATTATGTGGTACAGTCAACCCTCCCCACAAAGATATTACACATATAATAGCCATAATATACAGCCATGTAGCTTCATTTTTCAGATGTTAATGGACTCAGAAATAAATGCAGAACCCTGGCTGCCAGAAGTTTCCAACACTCTAGTGAAAAACCACAGCCATAACCTAGGTGGACCTGGTTGTCTCAGCCCTTCAGGAAATCTTCCCTTGTCATCTTCCCTTGGCTTTCTAAAGCATGGGTTCCTCAAAAGGTTGCTAGGGGTTCCTTGAGCAATTAGCAATGTATAACTTTCAGGTTAGTCTAAATGCCAACAATGATCTTTTTAGTTATCTGTAAGGGTGACATTCTTCCCCCTGGCCAGAAATGTAAGAGGCATTCTTTTTACTGACGACCACACTGGGGTTTTCCTGAAGACCCGAAAGTTATTTTAAGAGTTCCTCGATGTTAAAAAAAGTTGAGAAACACTGTTATAAAGGCTCTTCTAATAAAGGCTAAACCAAATGTTATGTATAATTTATTTTGGTTCTCTCCCAGTTGGGTTGTTTACCTTTCCATAGTCTTCCCTTGCAATAGTTAGTGCTGATGATTGTGATATTAAATATATTTTAGGCAGGATTGGATTTTTTTAGTCATTTGTTAGCTTACATACCAACGAACAGATGCATTTTTTAACCTTGTATCAAGAAAATGCTGTTGTTCCAGTAAAATTGTACTGATTAAATCAAGGTCAGCCTCATTAGAATCCTTAGCTGAGCTCTGGCATTTAATGATCTTGACCTCCATTAATTACAACTATGCCATCAGTGAAATGTTATTCTTATTTGAATTCTGCACTTGCCTAAATGAATAAAAAGTAACCAGTTTTAAAGACATAATTGACAGCCTAGATAGGTTGTTGGATTGTTAGCTTCAGACCATACTACAAAATGCATTAGGAAAGAAAATTTAAACAGTAATGCACCACTAAAGAGTATGCAGAAAGTACACTGACTATTTGCTTCTCCTTTACTGTTCACTGGCTATGGAGGGGACAATACTTTGTAAGTGTTGCTATATATATACTTAAGTCAAAACTGAGATGCCCCTGAAAAGGCCATTAGAAAAAGAATCTTGATTTATACCTAGGTCACAACAATAGAGGGTGATATGTGCACGGGTAAAGTGTGTAACAAACTTTTGCCATCAGAGGAAAGAGACATAAGTGTGTAACTCATTTATACAAGGACACAGTGCCATCTACTGGTGTCCAACAATAGTGCACAGAAGATTATTTAAGAGCAATGGGTCCACCATAAACATCTCAAAACTACAAAATATTTTAAAGTGTTTTTATTTATTCACATTTGAATGTTAGTATTGATGGCTGTAGGGCTTTTTGTGCCCTAGGTTTATACTTGAGTCAAAGCACTTTCCTGTATTTTTTATGTAAAAAAAAAAAACCTCTGTTTAAAATTGAGAATGTATGGTACTTATCTCGGGACTACAAAACTCTCAATAAAACCTTTAAGAGGTAAAACAGATTTAGTATTGTATATGTATTCAATCTGTGTATCATGCTGTTTGCCTGTTCAGTTATAAAGGAAAGAAGACACCTTTGCCAGACAGTCAGACTATTGTCCCCCTATAGGAAGAAACAACACAGCTTGGTAAAGTACAACGAAATTCCCTGCATATGATTAGCTTTTTACAATGTACATTAGAAGTTGCATTAAGTCAGATGGAGCTTATCTCATTCCCTGTCTGTTGGACATCCAGCATTGTCCAACCCTTTTCTCCCCAGTCTTCCTGCCCACACTCCCCAAATTTCAATAATTGAACCTAAGCTTTAAACAGTGAAGCAGCAGAAATACACTAATGAGGTCAATATTCTACTCACTTTTATTCTATTCTGAACTTCCAAATCCTGGTCAGTTCCTAATATTCAGTGCTGCTCTACAGGAGAATCTAGAAGGCTTATATCAAGACAAATTCAATTACTAGTTTAATTTACCTATTAACAATAAAATATTTAACAATCTCAATATAGTACATTATAATTACATGTATTTGGTTTTTGTATTACCTGGAGTTCTGAACAGTTTTAAAAGTTATGATGATCTTTATGTAACTATACAGCTTCAAAATTAGCACACTTTTTGTTTACATTGACTATTTCCCTATAGTTTTATCTAATATACTTTATTGTCTAGAGTATGCAGAGTTAAATTGAGTGAAATTCTGGAAAATGTGCCTTGGAACCTATTTCAGATATGTTAAAAAAAAAACAGGGGAATAACATTTGCCTCTATATAGTATTCACTTCTCCCAGTAATAACCTGCAAAGATTAAAAGACACTTTCAAGATGTGTGTGCGGTTCCATATCCCTTCACAACAGTGTATCTCTCCACATCACAAGACAAAGCTTCAGGTTCCTGTGAACTATCTCTCCATGACCTTCAGCAACACAAATTATCTCCATGCGTAGCATGAATCAAACGTACTGTATCTTGGAAACAGCCGCATGTACAGGAATTAAATAATCTATGCTGCACAGTTTATGTTGCCATCACCTTTCACAAGTAGGAGAAAGATAATGACCAATTTAAATGAAAAGTAGAATGTGACACCAGCAGGATAAAACAATCAGCATACATGATATACTCTTGAAATTCCAGTTTCTGAAACAATCTCACTTTTAAGGCATCAAGTATAACATCCCTCTATGTGTTATTTTCTCACTTCTGGCCTCGCTCAGCTGTGCTGTAAATGTCATTATATATGGATGACTACCTACGGCTGATTTACGCAATGTCCCTTTTTTATGCTAGCACAAGAAATACTATGACAATTAAAACTAGACCTGAATAGAGCCCTAATTATGTAGATGGTTGACCTGCTGTATTTTTCAGGATTATTTATTTACCCAGATGGAGAGAATCATGTTTTATTTAAGAGTCGCCCTGTGCGGGGGAAAGGAGGGGGGTTGTAGATGTTGGATGTAGAGGGTTGAGACTGAGCAATTCTTTCATGTCTGAGATGTTTCAAGTTTATTAAACTGAAATATTGTTCACTGGTGATTCTGCAGTGACAAGTACCTGTGCAGTGAAATTTGACTTATGATGATGTACTTGGGAACTAAGTGGTAAGAAGATTAATATAATTCGCAAAGATGTGGCTGCTTTAAGATACCAGATGGGCGCATATCGATGTAACTTTCTACACTGGTGCTAAAATGTCTCTCCCGAAATTGAACGTAAAGGGAATTATATCTAAAACCAACCATCCGCTGGATTTATTATTTAACTTAGAGCAGCAGTGTAATCAATCGTATAAAATTTATTGTCTGACACTGACTTTTTTCCATTCTGGGTCCTGGTCTTATTCCCAGTGGGAAATAATGAAGAGGAGTTACTAAGACTTAGTTCTGATGGTTTAAAAGAATTAAAAAAACCACATACAATGGTTGTACAATATTTGGTTTTGGTTTGTACAATATTTTGGTTTTTGTAGCAGTTTGGCTAACAATCTGCAGGAAAGACATTTATGCGAGGTACCCTAAGAATGTCCCTAAAAAGGAAGAAAACCACTCATAACTCGCTCCAATATTTCCCATCAAGGTGGCTTATCTGAGAGCACATGCTGAAGTTTTCAGATCAACCTCAACCTCCTAAGTATGCACATGTAGGTATGTATGTAAGAACCCTTGGAGGAGAAAAATGCTGGGATTAGGTATCAGTATGATATAAGCCTTAAGGGAAATAGAGAATGATAAAGTGAATGCAAACTTAAAGTTAAGGTAGAGTGGAGTTCTTAATAATACCCAATCACATGCATGGGTAAATTAAATTATTACTACACAATATTTATATAGTGACAACATATTACGCAGCCCTGTACAAAGTCCATAGTCATGTCACTAGCTGTCCCTCAAAGGGGTTCACAATCTAATGTCCCCACTTCATGTAGTCCTCAGAGTATGACATTATTACAGTCTAAGGTCAATTTGTTTTTGTGTTTGGAGTAGGGGCAATTAACCTAACAGCATGTTTTTGGAATGTGGAAGGAAACTGGAGTACCGAGAGGAAACCCATACTAACACAGGGAGAACCTGCAAACTCCATGCAGAGCGCTAACCACTGAGCCACCATGTTCCCTATAAAGAAATTGAGTTTTTCACTATAAACAATTGGATGTTTAAAATTAACACAACATCACGTTATGAACAATGGCTTTATAGACTGAACACTTTCCATTTCCTATATAAAGTTACAGTGTTTTTAAGAAACTCAAATTAACATAGCAGCACCCTGCAAAATAATTTTCATCTTTTCAACAGGTGGTGAGTTCAATCTTCATTTCTTACAGAGCTATGGCCGCTATCGGCCATATACGTAGGATGCGTATCATGTTCCCAACTGAGTGCTGTGGTTCCTTACACTAATCCCTATACCAATACAGGACAAGTACAGTGATGTTGTGGTCATTGGGAAAAGCACATTCACAACAACCCTGAGTGTTAAATTCCCATGACAGCAAGAGTTCTCCAAGAGAGCAAAGAAGGAATTGTTGCTTCCTGGAAAGATAACCATGAGTAATTATCTTTAGCAGGAAACTTCTATTCAGGTAGGGGTCCCAAATGAGCCCCAAACAGGGTCACTTTATATCAATCCCAAAGTTTGCTTTCCTAAAATGTTGTTTTCCAAAGGTGAGCTGACAAGCAGTGAAGTAAGCAAAAGTTTCATTACGTCCAGTTTAGAGAAATTACAAACAGCTTCTGCACAGGTATGAATATTACAGTAAACATGGGTTCACTTCACTGTATTTCATCGTTATTAAATCACCACCACAGAATGAATCTGAATGCATTTAGAAGAATACATTCACGTAAACATTCTGAAGACGAAAAAAACACAGTAATGTGTCTACAACTCAGTCCCATCAGTCTGTTACTGAAAAAGCATATAATAAATTGATAAGCTATAAAATATTTATATTATTATGTAGTGCAGACTTTGAAACAACAGCAACAATTTGAGGGTTGCACTGTAACCTAAGAATTCATGCAGAGACAAAAAAAAGAAAGTCACACTGAACAGGAAAAAAAAGTGGAGAAAAGGCAATAAAAACAAGTTAAAGTTTTTTCCCGAACAATCATTCATTTTATATTTAACTCCAATTAGGTAGAAATTTCTCAAGTTTGTTCATGACTACAGACAACACTAAAAACTTAAAAGTGCTCTCATATTATATTAAACATAATTGAATAAATAAAAAAAAAACACATAAACCTGTAAGTTAAAAAAAAAATCTGCTGCAGTTTACCTATACCAGGGGGCACTGTACCAATGAGGTATACCATGAGGTTTGGAGGTGATGGATTGTTCCGATATTGCTTCCTTTTCTCACAATTCGCCTTAAGCATATCCATACTGCTGAATACAAATGGTTACATTACAAGGCTCTAGTAGTTGTTGTTCTGCCACTTGGTCATAGATCTGTATTAGCTTCCAATAAGTTAGTTTATCTTAAAGACTACAGAAATTTTACTTTTCCTCACTGAACAATCATGGCATTTGCTGGCATTTCGTCTTGCAGTTCATCATATGACTGGAAATGTACAAGCAGCCCTCTGTGGTTAATGCAATATAATAGCCCAGCATCTCAGTTTCATTCCATTACATGTTCCTCTGTCCTGCCTAGAGCAATATCTAAATATTTCATTCAGTCTACTACCTATTCTTCCCAAATGCATTACAATACTTCCTGGAAACATCTTAACAATAGATGCGATTGTTCCTCTGGAATATGCATTTTACAAAAATGTTATTTCACTTGTAATGTGGGTACATTAAAGTGTGCATAAATTCAAAGATTAAAAAAATCTCTAAATAGCAGTTTACCCTCCTTCACACTTTAAGGAAATTGCTTTTGTAATGCCAGCTTTCTCTTGTTCAATTTAATTTACCTGTTGATCTCGGCAGTAAGACATTTTCTCCCTGAGGAATCAACCAGAAACAGCATTGTCACCCATGTGACTCATCTGGGACTACACAATGGGATACACTATCACCCTGGTTCTACATGATAGTCCAGCTTCTTCAGTCTTCAGGCCCAAAGTGTAGAATCCATAGCCCAAAACAGTAATCAGTGGTGTTTGTTTCAATGTCAATGACATCTTATCTAAATTTTAGGGTAAATGTTTCAATCAGTTGCTCAATTGAAATAAAATAAAAGCTTCTGATCACCAATTTAGGGCAAATATGATAAGGCGACCAAAGCCATATTTGCTTAGTTAATAGGTTGTGTTAAATACAGAACTATCTTCTATTTTCTAAAGCTTTTCAGATCTATAGTAAGGGGAATATTGTCTGTCTTATCTGACATATCTGATCTACTTCTAAATAAACTGGTTTCCTGGCTCTTTAGGAAGTCATCAAAGTTACAAAACTTGGCAGGTCAGAGAGAAGTCCCAAATTCTGATCTGTGTATTGGTTCAGTGTTTCAAAACGCAAGTCCCTTTTTTTCAAAATATAGAATCAGCCAGGTAGTTTTTGCAGAAAGGGCAGGAAATGTCCTCTTAGCAATTTCCAGTCACTGCTCAGAATTTTACTTACTAAAATTTGGGGCAAAACCAGATCTAAAATTAGCTAAATCACATGTTACAGCCATAAACCCAAGAAGGTCTCAGGGAAGACGTGTTTTCTGTACATCACCCTATCTATTGGAAACCCCTTTTTTGACCCTTGCTTTTTCCAATCCAGCTTCCTTCTCATTCTGGATTTATAATCCTAATACCATCAGGAGCCTCCCCCTAAAAATGAGGAAACCTTTATTTTTAAAATACTTGAAAGATAAATACCACATTCCACATTAACTTTACTGCTTGTTTTTATTTAAAACCTTTTACATCTTCTGTGCTCAAAGGATACTCTTAACAATCAACTCCTATACCTTTTGATCAGTGTTGTTGTTTTTATCCATATGCCTCAAGTAGCATTTCCCACTTAACTCCCAACTGCATCTATCTTTACTAGCCCAACTCTACAAAATGAAAACAGGAACTCCAAAAATTATCAAAAAGGATTGGTCAACTTCATGAATAACAACTTCCAAAAGGTCCCCAAATGTCCTAGTAATCAATGCAAAATAGGAAATCTTACTGAGATAGTATTTAGTACCATCATTTATCTGTGGGCCGATTCCTACCTATTCTGCCATTCGTTTCGGGGAATGCCCATCCATGGGCACTTTTGTTGGGAGTGCCTCATAGTAAATCATTTCTAGACCCAAATATATCAGATAGTCAATTTACTGCTAGGCAAAACTTTCAAGGTAAATGCTCTAGAAGTATTTCAAGTGTAGATTCTTGCACCAATAAAATTTTAAACTGAAACACTAACAAGGGTCTAACAGGGGTTAAAAGAACCATCTCTAAATCACAGAAAACCACAGAACTTAGCAAAAATTTGCAACATTACTAAAAAGATACATTTTGAAAAAATAAGGCAATAATCACCTCTCCCTAATCCAGTCCTTTTGGTTCTTTTTCATCCCTCCCGATCCCCCTTCTAACTGTCCTCCCCTTCTTTC
Organism: Pyxicephalus adspersus; assembly: GCF_032062135.1. NCBI lineage: Eukaryota > Metazoa > Chordata > Amphibia > Anura > Pyxicephalidae > Pyxicephalus > Pyxicephalus adspersus. Next base: position 144,692,377 of record NC_092858.1, read on the forward strand.
TTGGTTTTGTTACTTTTTCTGCATCCCTTTCTAGTTAATTTCCTCTCCTCTCAGTTTTAACTATCCAATACTATAAAAAATGTAGTTACAATGTGAAATGTTAAATGTTCCTCATTCTTTAAAAAAGGCTGTTCTTCCATTGCATTGGCCAGAGTTTTGGCTCTAAGCTAATATCCCTATCATAGTGTGCTCTGTCTATCTGTGGTCTCAAAAGTTATGCATTTTTGTACAATAAAAATGAAAGCAATTACAGCAGGATTGCTTCACCATCATACAAATAAATCCTTTTATAAATCATTCTTACATTCTTTGATTTTCAGGTATAAAAGTACCTGTAGGTAGAATACAAAGCATATCTAATAAAAAAATTCTAATTTGATATAACAAAAGGAACTATCCATCCATTGTAACTTTATAATACTATACAACATTCCTAAATTCTGTATTAGATTATTTGCATAAAAATAGATGGCCTTGAAGATTTGAAGATTTATGTTGCACCAGCAAAAACCAAATGTAATATTGCAACTCCATAAATGTTTAAGCAAAATGTCCTGTCTTATATTTTACAATTAAATAGTACCTAGGAGAAGTTGACAATGCATAATAAGCCACCCATTTATATAAATTGTAATATAGCAGTGTTTGTGCGAGTTTTGTGAAAGCACATTCATTTTCAATGTTGTATCAACCATTAATTAATCATATTCCAGCCACAATGTTTCACAGACTGGAATTCATCATTTCTAGTTCAGCTGTCCCACATACTGTAGAATTTACAGAATAAAATTTACAGCATGACTCTGTATCTAAGGCTTCAATTTCCCTTTGGAGGTGGTATAATATTGTGGAACGACAAGATTTACTTGTACCACACAGTCAGCAACTTTGAATTAGGAGATCTGTTTGGCTATATATACATACAATCAATGTTCATGCATGCAAAATATTTCATTTTGTATATATTACATAAAATATTTCTTATCTTTTTTAACTAATATCCCACTAAAGACAAGCTGTTAAAATAGTTTAGTATATTTAGTCTGAGAACAAAAGCCATACTGAGCCAAAATTTTGTTACTATTGCCATTTATTGGTTGATTTACTAAATATATACCACCTAAAAATTATACATTATCCATAGAAAAAACCTAGACGATTTGTATCCATCTTGTGGCCTCCAACTTTATGCAAAAATTCCCAACTCCTTTTCACCGTGAAATTTTGAGTATTGTAGTCCACATTTGCATGTTTTAATTCCTTTGGTTTCATTCTTCATAATGTAAAATAAAATATCAGCAGGTAGAGTAATGATAATGATAATGACCATAGAGGGTGTGCAGACCAAGGAACTTTAGAACTTTTATTTAACCAACAGGATAAACAACCAATATAAGACATTCCCAGGCAGTTGTTTGCTCAATTCAGTGTTTACCAGTAAACAAAACTTGATAAGGTGCGTACACACTTCCAATTTTTATCGTTCCAATCGAACGACGAACGATCGATTGGGCAAAAAATCGTTCGTAAAAAAGTAACCAACGACGCCGACGAACGAGGAAAGTCGCTGGAAACGAACGGACGGATCGGATTGGACGACGATCGTTGACCATCGTTCGTGTGTACGGTCGTTCGTTGATCGTCCATGGTCAGAGCATGCGTGATGAACGAACGTCCGTCACTTTCCTGTCGTTCACATAGTTCCTCTATCGCTTAAACGATCGTATCTATTGTGTGTACAATATCTACGAACGATCGTGTCGTTAACTCTATGTGCAGGATCGGTGCTATACGATCGTTCATATATATCGTGCATGAACGTTCGTCGTTCGTTTTCCAACGATAATAATTGGAAGTGTGTATGTAGCTTTAGACTGCAAAAACTTACTTACAATAAACCAACCCCTAAGCATCTGTAGACACCCACACCTGTACATGCAACATCTGAGACACAGAACAATACAATAATATATCAATGTGTGATGGATCTCCAACAGTGATTTGTACTTATTACATTTATTAAAGATTTTTTCTTGAATAAAATCCTAGAGCTGGTAAAATTTGTAAGTGTCTCATCCAATAATGTACCTAATAATGATAATGCACCAAAAAGCTGTTTTTGCAGCATTGTGAAATATTTATTTGAATCTTTATAATAAGTATATATAAATACACATTATCTGATTCAGTTCTGTGAGTGACAGAGACCTCTGCATGTCTCTTTCTTTCTATCTATCATCAATATTGCAGAAATGAAGCATTTATGTGTAAAACTAAATATGTAACCTTTTCCTCATTCATAGGTTCATAAGCATACTCTCAAAATGCAAATCTCTATGCTTTCCTTCCAAGAGCTCCAGTAATTGGTGGGAAACAACATGATGTAGGTCTTGGTTAAGGTCACATTTCTCATACCTGTCTACAAATCAGCAATATAGATTAGAAGGCAAAGAAGATCTTATTAACATTCAAATGAATTAACCTTCTCTGGATGGAAAGCTGAAGACTTTACTGCACTTAAGTGGAGGAGGGTTTGGAGCTGTAGATAAGAGCTTGCAACCCTTTTTTAAGCTGTTACATTTACTTCTTAATAATTTGGATAAAAAGATAGATAAAGAGATAGATGGACATATAGATAGTTGGACATGGCAGACTGTATCTGCTGCTAAATTGGTATTATGTCTGTTGAGGCTCTTCAACATACGAACTGCCCAAGGTGGGGCACAAAGGTTGAGATAATCTCTGTATGCATCTGAAGGATTTTCCTTTATGGACCACCAGTGTTGTAATTTAGTAGATGGGACCAGGAAAGTTACAAAAACCTATTGTATATTAATACATGCTAGTAGCATTATATAGTTGCTTACAAAGCTCTCTACAGTTTGGTTTTCTTCTATATTACTCTACTTGTCTTTAGATATTATGCTAAACATAACCTCTACCAACAACATTCTCTTCTCATATTGGCCCTGATTTATTAAAGCTCTCCAAGGCTTTATAATATACACTTTTATTAGTGAACCTGGGTAATCCAGCAAACCTGGAATGGATCTGGTCCAGGATTGACAACATTTGCTTACATACAGCAAATGACATTTAGGACATCCATTTAAGGTTTGCTGGATCACCCAGCTTCACTGATGAAAGTGTATCCTCACCAGCTTTTTAAATAAGCTTTTTTAAATAAGGTCCACTCTGTAGTGGCTTCTTGCATAAAAAAATTGAACTCTTTTTTCCTCTCTTATGAAACCCCCTCCCACAATCTGTTTGACACTAACTCACCTTTGTTCCCTGTCAATGCAACCTAAAAACTCTATAATCTGACCAAGGTCACTATAACCAGTTACCAAACTGCCATTATATCAAATGCCTTCACTTCATAGACAGCTTGCTAACTCCCCCTTACATTTTGTTTTGAACCCTTAACACTGTAGATTGTAAGCAAGGGAGAGCTCTTTCTCCTAGTATTTGCAGTATAGCTGTACATACACACATTTCCACTGCGCCATTATGTACAATATACTAGGTGAGTGGTTCATCTGTAAACTAACCATGTCTCCCACATTGGGTCTGCTATATGAACGTTCTCTAAGACTGGAGAAGACAGACTATCATGTGTGAATTTGGGTAATGCAGCAAACCTTGACCTTCAATCCTGAACCAGATCAATTCCAGGTTTGTTGGATCACCCAGTTTCTTCCATGAGAGTCTATCTACTCCAGCCTTGGAGAGCTTTATTGAATGAGGCCTATTGTGTGCACAACTATTGCGTATTCTATGTTTATCTTCAAACCTAAATGTTAGTTGTATCTCCGTCATTGCAGTTTAAGTCTATAATTCCTAAGGCATCACAGAATATGATGTGGCTAAAAATGGAATAGGAATCACAACAATAATATTATAATATGAATAAAGTAGGTCTTTAACAAAGATTACACCTAATACAAATTAATTATTCTCTTGTGTAATGTTGGGTGCATTTAAGTTATATATAACACCACTAAAACATCCCTTCCTTGCTGAAACAAATATTAATAAATGTATATGTGTACTGAGGTAATAAGATGCACGGGAATACATAGACAGACAGATAGATAGATAGATAGATAGATAGATAGATAGATAGATAGATAGATATACTGATTTGCTGCATTATATTAGCTGAACCCATTGAACTTTGTCGATTTTGTACAAAATTACTTTTATTATTAATGGTAATTGCCATTACTAATAAAAGTATCAACATAGCTGGTCAATGATAAAACAATCATAGAAAGAGACCGGATTCAGTAAGTCATGATAGGCTATTTAAGGGGTCATTAGCTTTTGTTAATGTCATGCTAATCACAATGTCCTCACCATATCTGGACATAATGTAAAGATAATGGAGGTTAACGTTACAATAAATACAATTACGAAAGTACAAAAGTACTGCATTAGTAAAACCTTACACAACCGTGCAATAAACTGTGCAATGGATAAAAATTACATGGATACCTTATAATATTGGTTTTAATATGACATAAAATCCCTTTTGTACTAGCCTACAACTTAATGCACTCAACAACATAAATGCACTTAAAAAGCTATCTTTCAGTATTACACACCAAGAAAAAACTACATTGTTCAAGCTGCTAAGCTGTAAAGCTGGGGTTGTTGCCCGGGGTATATCCTTGGGGGTATGTACACCAACTGATATGAGTATGGACTGCACCTTTGTATAAATAAAAAAAAAACAGGATTTTCTATATTTACTGAATTTAACATTAAAATAGAGAATTGTACATGATGTGTCAGATGACGCGAGAATAACATTTTCATTAATTGTACATTGATTCCAATTCCATTTTTTTATAAAATCCACAAAAAATCTCACTAGTTTGTAATTATGTAATTTGTAATTCTTTTATATGCAAGTATGATAAAATCATTATTATATATATATATTTTTTTTAGTCCATATATAAAGTAAAACCAAATTAAGTGATACTATATATCAGGGGATCATTAGTCTGTAACTTTAAAGATTTTAAGAACCCCTGCCTTAGAGTGTAATAACTCACAATTATCAGTTAGTGGTGGGGTCCTCTAAGGATCCAGAAGGGGACTCTACAGCAGTGACTTTATTACAATATGCCTTGCAGGGACCAGGCATTACAGGCATATTTGCAGAACTGGATTAGTGACCCCCAAAACCAGAAGTAACAGTAGACTTAAGTGAGTATGTCCATTTCATGGAGTATGTACATGCAGAAGATACAGGCGATGTCCTGTCTGCAATAACTGTTCTTACCTGCCTATTTGCCACCCAGCTGTGGAATTTCAGGAATTACCAGGGATACCTGGATACCTGCCAGGGGTACTAGGCAATCCCAGGTTCCCTTGCACCAGGCAAAGATCTTGATATTGAAGGAAAGAAGAGAAAAGGTGGCAGCACTCATGTAGGAACGGGATCTGGGTCTATGATCTGGGGTTAGTTCAGTTGCACAGATCTATGTTCAGCAATGTTATGTGCCCAAAAATTAGGCATTTGACTTTCTGAATGAACTGAATGACTAGGGTTTTCCTTCAATGTATCTTTTCTTCCCTGATGGCATGGGTATATTCCTAGATGACAGGATTCATCAGTTTAGATTGCGAAAAAGTGGTTCAGGGAGCATTGAACATCAGTTTCATATATGGATTGTCCACCATAGATTTCCTAATGCTATTGAGAATCTTTAGAAGGTGCTGGAGAAGACTTTAGGCAATGGTTCTACTCTCAATTTATCAATACAAGATCTTACCAAAAATGTAATGCATGTTGTGACATTGCATGAGCTTATTGATATGATACCACAGCAAATCCATGCCAAAGCCAAAACTTAAGGCGGTCCAACTAACTTTTAAAGTGTGTTACAATATTTTGGCTGGGCAATGTACATAAATTATTGCTTAGGGTTAATGGTGATAAGCTCTCTATAAATTACTAGTAGGATAAGGTTTTATTTTCTGTGACCCCCAAGGACTTCTTCTAAGGACTTTATTCCAGTTTATTATCTGATGAATCAAGAAATTCCAGCACTAAGCAAACAACCAAATTCACAAAGTGAAATAATTGCAGCATATGAAAGTTCCTAATACTAATATCCATCCAGTCATTAGATTTACATAAAGCTTCAACCTGGTGCATCCCTGTATGACAGCGCATGGCAGTTGACCTTTGTCTGGCATGTCCACATTTCTCAATGGGTTCCTTGGATCTGTAGTTAAGCCACTGCGTGCAGACTGATATTGGCAATCACAATCTCGCAGGTCACAGCATGTGATAGCTTTCATGTTGTATGCGGCAAGTGCACTGAAATGTACATTAGAGAAGTAAAGGTGAATAATGGCATGGCGCAACTTTTTTGATTCAGATTTTAAAGCAAACATATGCACATTCACTGGAAGGGGAAGAAAATATTTTACACCAACAAAGTATGTAGAAAGAGGAAAGTTATCTTTGAAGAAACACTTCTTAAGACAAAATGTTAAGTGACTTAATCAGCTGATGATGCTGTTTTAAATTTCATGAGCCATTCCTCACTGAATATTCACTGCATTTAATGAAGTAAAACAGTAAAGCTTATCAACAGTTTAAAACTGAGGGAAAAACGTACCACCACACTAACCTTGTCTCTTAAAGGAAATCTAAAATGAAGGAAGTGATATAGAAAACAGGAAAAATATGTTTGTTATTCTGTTTCTATCACCTAATTCTTACAAGGTCATGTTTTTGCATCTTTAAGTAATGTTAACAACATGACGTTTGCCCTTGTTCTTCATATAGGAATGTTCCAGCCTCTTGTTATGTTCTTTGTGTACTTCTTTTGCATTCCTTTGCATTCTTTGCATTTGATGTATAGCATCACTGGAATGCCAAGAGATGAACTTTACTTATATGTTCTAATTCTATAAATAAAGAAAAAGCCATCAAAGGCATGTAAAACTAATTTTCCTTAGTTTTAACTACCAAGATTGTAGCTAAAATATAATTAAAACGAAGATAGGGACTGTAGGTTTGTTGGTAATTTGAATTTGTATGTAACTTGGAACAGGTACATTATTTTAATAAATGCAATTAGGAAAGATGTTTGTCTCAACATATTATTAGGCGGCGTGGTGTCAGTTTCTGTATAAATCCTCACTGTGAACTAATCACAAACAAAGCAAAAACTGCAGAGTTTGTCTTGGTCATTAAAGAGTTACAAGATGCTACATATCAGCTCAGCTCTTAAGATCACCCACAACCTCAGCCATGTTTAGCAAAAGATTTCTTCGGCAAGTCATGCAAACTGCCCCTCCCCCCTTCAAGCCTCCGTCCTGTACAAGAAGGAGCAGGGAAACCTTCAAAATTTAAAAACACACCTTTAAAGTGTATGCAATCCTAAAAGATTTGGATGATATTCAACTATCCTTTACAGTAAGTACAATACTTCTATTTTTTAAGAAATGCAAGTCACACGAAAAACAAGTTTCCTTGTTGGCAAAATTTTCTGTTTAATTTCTGACCATGTTAACCACACCTTTTTTTTAGTTTTTTTAAAATTAGGGGCAGTGTCAGGTTTTGCAGTGCTGTGTTTGGCAATGCTGGAAAGATACTTCCTCTCTCTGTTTTGGTGACATCTGTTAAAACATGCCTGGGTGAAAAAAGTTGTGTCATGTCAAGAATAGAGGTTTTTAAATGAGACTGTCAATCTCAATGATCTCACTAGGTAGACCTAATACTGACGTGTATACATGTACAATGAATATAGCTTATGCTAGCTGTCAATTTTCATACATAAACATATAAACACTGAAATATATGAATTTATGAATAAATAGTAATATATAGTAGGAAATCATCTTATTTTCTATTTTTATGTGACAAGAAGTGAAGTTGGTTCTCCCCAATGGGACACAGACAAGAAAATAAAAACCTAAAAGTTTTAACCATTCCTTACGTTCCATCCAAAGAAGTATCTTTGGATGCACTTTAACTTTTAAAATATACTATAACACAATGTAGAGTCAGATTTGCTGTTAAGTAGAAATTTAAGCCTAGCAAAAAAAGAAAAATTTGAAAATGACAAATTACACTTAATTTCATAGAGTGTCCATATGTAGTGTTAGTAGATACGATGCAATCATTAACATAGAAAATGCAGGCTGAAGATTTGTTCAGGAAAAAAAGTCCTGTCAATATGCAGAAGAAGATAAAATATCAGCTTCTGTCACTGTGTCTGTGAATATAAAGAACCCTTTATAATGATTTATAGATACACATACGGATGAGAATAAAGCTTCACCTGACCCTGAAGGAAATCCATTAATTCTATGAGTAGGAACATCACTGAACTGTATTAGGTAGAACTAATTAGCAATTAGAGACAGGAGTGCTAATGGAATGGAAAGGAGAATAAGGAGCTTTCTAGGTAAGAGGATAAGAAATAGTGAATATGTCACTCAAGATCAATAGAGAAGCTTTGGTGGACACATTACGGGAATGAAATAAAAAAGCTGAATCTTTTTTTTTTTTCTTTTGGTACAAACCCAATTTATTAATGGAAATAAAACTAAGTGTGAAATATGAACTTAGCTTGTAACATACCAAAACCTTGCAGCCTTGAGGTCTAATGGAGCTTGCTATGTACAGAAGTCACAAGCTCATACATACAGTCTAGAGGAGTAGAGCGATTCCTTTTCTTCCTATATAAACTATACACTGTTTTATTTATCACACGTTCAATATTGTAGTACTGATTGATTTCAGATATTTAAAGTTCAGTAAATTTCAATGAGAAAATTTCACAAAATGTTTCTGGTGACCACAAGTTATCCTCAGTAATATGTACAGTAGAGCAATTCTGCCTATTTTAATTGTCTTTTTTTAAGAAATCAGGTTCTAAGCTGGTAATCATGATTAATGTTTGTCTTCTCATGTTTGTCTTCTTCTAATGTTTGTCTTCTTGTCCCATATCTATGACAGTAGTGTTCCCTGTTCGATCTATGAATAAGTGATGTGTTCATGTTCCCAGGGAAGTCCTATTATTATTAATATTATTATTATTAAACAGGATTTATATAGCGCCAACATATTACGCAGCGCTGTACATTAAATAGGGATTGCAAATGACAGACTAATACAGACAGTGATACAGGAGGAGAGGACCCTTCCCCCGAAGAGCTTACAATCTAGTAGGTGGGGGAATTTCACACACAAAAGGATGGGAGATATGTAGTGTGGAAAGTAGTGATGGTTTCAAATGACAGAAGAAGCCGGGTAGGCAAGTTTGAAAAAATGGGTTTTGAGTGCTCTTTTAAATGAGCAGAAAGTAGGAGCAAGCCGAATAGGACGAGGAAGACCATTCCAGAGAGTTGGAGCAGCTCTAGAGAAGTCTTGTATCCGTGCGTGTGATGAGGTTATGAGTGAGGAAGTCATTAGTAGGTCATTGGAGGAGCGGAGAGAGCGGCAGGGGGAGTATTTTTTAACCATGTCAGAGATGTAAGTGGGACAATACCTGTGTAGGGATTTGAAGGCAAAGCACAGGAGCTAAAATTTGATTCTAAGGTGAAAAGGAAGCCAGTGGAGAGAACTACAAAGAGATGTAGCGGAAGAGGAGCGGAGGGAAGGATGGATGAGTCTGGCTGAAGTATTCATAATAGATTGTAGAGGAGAGAGTCGGGTTAGTGGAATACCAGCGAGAAGGATGTTACAGTAGTCCAGACGAGAAATGATAAGAGCATGTACAAGGAGTTTGGTGGTCTCAGGGGACAGGTAGGGGCGGATTTTGGAGATGTTGCGTAGGTCCTAGGTCCTAGGCTGTTAGCAGCATTCTTCTACTGAAATATTTTAATTCCAATATATCCATATATATATACATACAATATATCCATACCAAGAGTTACAGATCATCATCAATGCTTTTAATGAATTGATCTATGCACCAAAATCAATATTTTATGTCCAGATGAAATCAGGGCTGAATTTGGTCCATAGCTTTTTAATGGTGTCCTTCTAGGTGTGGGTGATGCTTGTGGGGGACTTGCTGAGGTTTGACATATCAAAAAAGGTAGCTTAGCACCCCAAAAAAATGTATGTGATATAATGCAAATTGTATTTTTTAGCATATACTGTTTTAACTTACAACTGTGCCCTCTTTGCTTTTCCTATTACCCAAGTGACGGTAAGTGAATACTCTGAAGTATCTGGTAATTTCCTCCTTCAGGTATTTTTTTTTTTTTTACTTGAATGCTTTTTATGGAGCGAATAGGAGCCAGGTCATTTGTAGCTAGGGACTGGTTAAAAGTCCTGTTAATTGAAGTTGATACTTGTAGCAGCTTCTCAAGCCTTTCTACTACAATCAAATGTGGATCCATTCTAATGGCCAACACTCCTGCTCCTAAGGGTGGTGTTACAGTTTCTTCCTTTTAATCCCATCTCATCCCCATATATTACAATTAGCCCATGATGTTCAACCATATTGGCCATTGGGCCCCTGCTGGCCAGCCACCAAATAACTGTACAGACACCAAAATCTGGAAGAAATTGGCTGACACAGCCATTCTTTAATATAAAAAATGTTATATTATTACTATTATTATTGCAACTATTATATAGGAATATTGTGATTACTGAATTGTTCTATAATTGAATGTCACTGTGTAATACTGATCAAGCTATATATTTTCATAACTTCTAAGGTCCTCTAATCCCCTGAAGAAGCCCCATGGGGCGAAATGTGTCAGGCAGGGAACAAGATTTGCTGTATTCATATATTGTTTAATGCGCTTTGACCATTTTACAATTGTTAGAACAGTGAACTCGTGTTAGCTTAGGTCTAGCACAGGAAGACTCTGTTTAGTGGTCAGAATTGATATTATTAATAAAATTTCAGTTTTTAAAACAAAAAAGTTTTGCCCTACAAAGGCCTGTATTTTCCTCTTTTTATTCCATAATCTCTACTGAGTGTTTTTCTACACTTCTGAATGTTTGGGTTGCTTTCCTTGGTAGCACACATTATTCTAGTGCTCCCTATTCTATTTAAGCCAAAAAGAAGCTTTGGTTACATAAACTTTCAATGCTCTTCTTTACATTATTGTTAAACCCAACTATGTAACAAAAGGATCTAAAGCAGACCTAAACTCAAAAAACCAACAGGCACCTAGAGGCAGTGCTATTTGACAAGAGACAATAGGCCTGATTTATTAAACCTCTCCAAGACTGGGGAGGATACATTTTCATCAGTAATTATGGGTGATCCCACAATTTCTTTAAAATCACTTGCTATTTGTTAGCAAATGTTTTGAATCTTGGACCTGATCCACTCTTATGTTTGCTTAATCACCCAGGTTCACCGAGGAAAGTGTATTTCTCCAGCCATAGAGAGCTTTAATAAATCAGGCCCAATGTCTCTTTTGACTAAAAAATTAATTTCAGACCCCTGGTGGGTTTTTGTTTTAAGACCTACCCTGTATGGCACATGCGCTGTGTAATGTATAGGTCAGCTTCGTGTGCAGTGGTGTCACACACAGAGCCAGTCAGCAAAGAAAATGTAACTCCTGCGCACATGCTGGAGTTACATCATCAGTGGCTATCCAATGGGCAAATAGGATTGCCTGAAGTCCGACCGAGGGTGTCTTCTGAGGATGCAGCCATGACACTACCTGGACCTGACATACCTGCAGGGCGGCTGCACACGAGTACATGCAAGTACATGCTATTACTGGCAAATTTGATGTTCATAGTTGCTGAATATTTCAGAAGCTCACCATCCCGGTGAGTTTATTTCTGCTTTAAATATTTTTTGCTTGAGAAAATGCCATCCAGATCCCTCCATGTTTGTCTATCGAACATGATCATATAATAACTCAAATTCTCTCATTTAGCAGAGATCACATTACCAATTTTGCAGACCTCTTGACATGTAGTCCACACTAAATGAGCCTGGAGTAACATAATCTTCAGTAAGAATTTCAAAGGATATTTTTACTTGTTCTCCCATCCCAGATATACGTTGATCATGCCTAACGGTCTAATGAAGCACATTTTCTACAAACGTTGTTTTAAAATGTGTCGGGACCGGGGGGCGTGGCCGGAAGCGGAAGCGAATGGTAGCTTTCGCCTGAGGCTCCAAAGCGTGACCGAGCACCGGGACAAACAGCGGCTATTAGCAAGCACTTCTCTCTTCCCAGCTTCACTCCTTAAATCACCTAGCACCCGGTGGTTAAGATGGGCAAGCGGAAAACCGGAGCTACTCCGCGAAAATTGACTGAATTCTTTACACCATCGGATCACTCTAGCCAAGATGGCACGGGTAGGCGGGTCTCCAGGCACAGCAGGAGCACACACGCTAGCAGTGAGCACGCTGAAGGAGTCTTAATGAGAGGGAGAGATGGTGAGTCAGAGACCACATCTCGATCCTCTTCAACTCATACCAGCCCTGTTAAGTCTAAAGTGAAACTGATGATCCCAGAAGACAGCGTGAATGGGGTAAGCTCTGCCATATTTCCTATCTCGGAAGAAACTGTACTTAATGATCCCATAGGAACTTTTCCTACGTCTGATTGTCCAGTCTCGG
>NC_092858.1:144709767-144724198 GCF_032062135.1 Pyxicephalus adspersus
AAAAAAAAAAAAAAAAATGTGTCGGGACCCAGGTTGCTCAATTCCTTGCAAAGAATTCTTTGTATTCACCTGTTGTGGTTTAGTCCATATTTCTTCTACGTGAGCTTAACCTCAGTGGTCCCTGACGTAGGGTACAAGACCAAACCACCTGAACAGCTTGATTTAATATACATAAACCATTTTACTTTACAGAATTCCATAATTTCATTCCACAATTTCACAGGGAACAAAAAGAAAATGGCATCTTGAACTGTTTCTGCACCCTTAAACCCTTCCCATCTGCTTTTCATCTTTCAGGTGACTTAAAGTAATTACTCGATACAGCCGCTTTCAAACTCAGGTTATTAATGGTGGCCATTTGTTATGATCACAGCCCTGTTAGAGGCTCGGATGTGACAGGGTCTTTGTCACTTCGGGCAATCCCAACCAGCGAGACTTAATGATTCATGAAGCAAAGCTGGAAAATAAATTATATTTACTTTCTTTCACCTGGGGCTTGGCTTCTTATGTTCTCTACTTTTTTTTTAAATTAGTGCTACAGATTTTCATAACATTTTAATTTGATTTTCAAAGAACTCCTGGCAGGGGTATTGAAAAGTTTAAATAACTCATGCTGGCTGCTATATGAAAGCTTGAAGCGATCCTCTTCCACACTTGGTAGAGACTGCAGATAGAGAGAATGGCTGAAGAGATTCACTGAGCGTTAAAAAGGGGACAGATTTCCTGCGATGTGAAGGCATAAATCAAAATATTTTAATAATAAGTATCTCACTGTTTTGAAATGAAATTGTAAGTTCGAGGAAACACAGACTACGTGTAGATATAAAAGAACAGAAGGGACATATGGTTATTCCCATCTGCCCTCTCAGCATAGGGTACCAAAATGAGAGAAAGACAGTTTAAATGGCTCATTGAGTCTGTCTTATCTGTCGTGGGATGTTTCTGATGTATGCCAGATATATGGGTGTTCATTAAATCATTATACCACCATCATTATGATTATAAGGATGATAATGATTTTTTTAAATTTTTCTCTATTAGCACAGGGGTCTGTTAAATTTGCAAATAGTATTCTCGTATTTCTGTGTATTCTGCACAGAACAATTCTCTTAATGGTAAATGTGGCTAAGCATAATGTGCAAGTGAAAGAGCTGTTGAAAGAGTAATATTTTGTGTTATTAATTTTTAAAACCCAGCCAATCGTCGCAAATGTAGGTGATATAAAGTTTTTCATATCTTACAAACATGCCTCCATATGGACTTCTTTGCTTGGCTTATGACCTAAGAGGATTCATTTTTGAGCTGTCTCTGAATCTTTAAGGCTTGGATGCTGCATATGTTTTTCTTTTCTAGGAGGAGGCTGAGAATGCCGGTTTTCTAAGAGCAGAGTAATTACCTTGAGAAAGCACCTTTAGCAATCCCCAAGGGAGAAAAAAAGACTTTCTGATCTTAAAAATCCTATGAACAAGGTGCCACTCAAGCTCTGATCTTTGAGAAGCCAATGTCTACAAGGTTACCATGTACTCATGATCTGAGAGAGATAACAGATAGGAACAGCTGGTTACCTATAGGACATGGGAATCTTCAATCAGCAAATTAAGTGAACATTTTCTTGAATTAGGCAATCATGTAAAGAGCAAATTCACTTTCAATGTGTATATATGATTTGTTCAGCATATGTTAAAAGTTTTATTAACAAAGTCTACAATAAACCTGTTCAAGTTTTGCCAGTGACTGTCACCTTTAGTTGGACCCCTTGAGAGGAAGAATAAGAATAAGTAATAAGAATAAGTAATGCACCCAACCAACATGGCTTATATACAATATACAAGTTTAAACTCTTTCGATAGAGGAGGAATGGCACAGCACATCACCTAAAAAGTTTGAGGTTTGGAGGTGGGAACATCATGATGTAGGCCTGTTTTTCAACGTATGATACTGGCAGATTTCGCCCAACTTGAATCCAATTGAAAATCTATGGAAAGTACTGAAGATAAGAGTTCATAGAAAAGGCTACTGAAACCTTCAAGATATGAAGACAGTTTGTGTGGAAGTATGGGCCAAAATTACGCCTGGGCAATGCATGTGACTGGTTTCTTCATACAGGAGGTGTCTTTAGGAGACTCTCATTACCAACAAAGATTTTTCTACTAAGTTTTCTACTAAGTATGTTTGATACTTCTTCCCTGTGCCATTCCTTTTTTTGGCTGGTGTAAATTCCATATAAATATCCCCAATAAAAATATATTTACTGAGAAAAAGGGGTTGATGAGTTTAACACTTTATTTTCCCTGCTGTATGTCTGCAAAACAGAATGCTAACAATATGAGACACTTCTGGGATCATTCAGAATTATTTGCAGGTGCATTTTACCTTCAGGTTGATCTGTTTCAAAAGTTTTGTGCATTGCCAATAAATTGTATGAGCAGATACACAGCTCTAAAGCAAAAGCCACTGAATACTTGGCCTAAAACAGTTCACCTATCTTTCATTTTTAGGTTGCAATACAGGTCAGTGTCAGAAATGTTGTGATACTTCCAAGACTAGAACCACTCCATAGACATTCAATCACACTAGCAATGTAATGAGATTAGAACATTACATTAGACATTAGAATCAAGTGGCCAAATATTCTCGGACTATGTATATTAAACCTTAATAAATATAATACATGAATCATGATTTCTGTTATAATGGGGTTGGTTTCAAAAATACAACTCAAGGGAAGAACTGAGTTCTCCTTCCCTTTTACTAACTGAATATCATACATGGTTGCTTTTAAATTGAGATATCATCTTACAAGTCACCTTGTGTCACCAGCCACAAAACAAATGTAGTTAGAGCCTATACTCTCACTGTATTTTGACTGTAACTGTGTGCTAATACACTTCCACAGTATTCAAAATACATGCCCTGGAATATTATTTTACCAGCAGATCTGGTTTATAACAGTAAAAGCAAATTGGAAACAATAAAGATAAGTTATTGGAACATATAAATTCATTTTATTGCATTACAAATAGAACTGTTACAAATAATGAAAATGTTATTATTTAATTATGAGACTGAGATGAAGAGCCCAATCCACATAATGCAGAATCTGGAAGCAGAATAATCATTAGCATTTGTGGCATATTACTTTGAAATATTTAATCTGGTAAATCAATAATGTCGCTGTTTACAATTAATAGTGCAATGTGTTTTGTTCTCATCCTTTTCTGAAGTTTCATTGCTGGATGTTTTCAAACTGTCAATATGTACTCATGTAAAACTGACATATTCTAAATGGGAAAAAAAATAATCTAGCTATTCAGTGAAAGGGATACGGTCTTTTTAAAGAATAATCTGAGGGGAAAGCTGGCTCACATAATGCAACGTTACTAATATAAAACATAGGTTACTGTGTCAACATATGGGAATAGGGAATTTACAACAGGACGTAAAGAATATAGGCTAATACACAGATGGGTGGATCTGATGTTAATTTTGCAAGCCAATACCTTATTTATTTTCCGAATAATATCCAATAGGTTGAAAATCACTATAAAATGCACATGCCTTTTGATCAATTTTCTCAAATAGAAAATTGTACACACAGTATGACAATTTTACTTTCGACTGATATTTACCAACATGTTTAATCTACCCACCCATGTTTATTCTAGTGATTTTCAACAGTAGGAGAAGCAGTCAGTTTCAATTAGCCAGGAGATTCAACTTTCAATTCACTTCAAATCCCATTGTTTTACTGGATTGGAAGTCAATTAGAAGTAAAATTCCATACAGATGTTTGTGCAACTTTACTGTATGTTACAAACTGACTGTTTCCACTGTGCACTGTAGGTTATATAATTGAGACTATTTAACAAATGGCCAGTGGTAAGGGCACAATATAGACCTCTCCATATGAATGAAAAAATTCTTATCACGGGGTCCCAGCCATTCTCCTACTCATGAAAATCATATTTCTCAAACACAGTGAAAGCAGATGATCTTCCTCCCCTTATTTTTTGTGTAAATTCACTGAGGAACAGTCTGATCTTAAAGGGTAACCTGCTGACAGATATAAACTTATATGGTTCTTCCGTGGTAGTGTGACATGCGTATCCCTTTCTCCTCCTGCTGCCTGAGCCCTGGAAAAATATGTGAGTGTCCCAAAAGCACAGCATTCCAGCTCCCTGTATATGATTCTATTCTGTCTGGGGCCTTGTGGAATGGTATATTGTGTGTAAATTCCCCCACCTACTAGATTGTAAGCTCTTGGGGGCAGGGTCCTCTCCTCCTGTATCACTGTCTGTATTAGTCTGTCATTTGCAATCCCTGTTTAATGTACAGTGCTGCGTAATACCGGTATGTTGGCTCTATATAAATCCTGTTTATTAATAATAATAATAATAATAATATTAATAATGTGGTCATGGTGGGCAGAACTTAAGCAGGCAGTAAAATAGCTCAATCTGTGTGCCCCCAGCCCAAGGAGGTAGCACAAAATAAAACAATTTGCTTTTTAAAGATTTTGATGAAACCCCCCCTGGGTGACCATACCCTGCACAGGACATCCTACCCAATACACCTCTAACAACAGGAGTATTGTTACTGACGGATGGAGGACAAAAGAGGGGTGACAGAAAGCAAAAGTTAAAGCATACAGAATTTGCTTGGAAACTGAGGGGGATAACTGAATCCACAATAAAATAAAAGAATGGGTGTGCTGTATAACTCTCTGTGCACATGCAATGCATATTTATAGTGTACCCAACGCCTTTCTTTTGTTTGTTTTATGCTGCTTGTGTCTAAGAGATTATCCCTTACTTTTTCTTCTGGACAACAAACAACAGGTCATAAGAAAACATCATTCAGTGAATCTCTTGGGCAGTTCTCTCCATAGCTTGCCTTCTACCTTCTATTATGGTGATAACTGTAAAACGTTGGATTTCCTCTCATTTTTACTCTCAGTAACAGAAATTGTCAGCAGGACAAATGGAGAAATATGAATCTAACAAAACAAATGTTTAGCATTTAGATACATGTTGATTTCATGAAAAGCCTTGCTGTTATAACTCATCAGGTACCATGGCATTAACTGTTATATCTGTCAGTGACCTAAAGTTGTGTCTGAGTAGCCTCTCCTACTCTTAGAAAAACAAGTAAATATTTGTATCTGCCTATAAAATGTTGAGATAAAAAATAGGTGTACAGCAAATTATACTGTTATTCCCTCCTGTCAGTGACAGTCTGTGTAGCCGTTAGTGTTGGTCGAATATCTCACTATTCGATTCGACAGCTATTCAACCAAATAGTGAGATATTGTTCGGGTGATCAAATTCCGAATTTGAACACCCTGGAAGTCAGTGGTGGGAGAATTCGGGTTAATTTTAGGGACTATTAAGGGCTGTAAGAGCAATTAGATTGCTCTTGCAGCCCTTTACTAGTTGTATATATTCTTGGATAGAGTTTCTCTATCCAAAAACACGTGGAGTCCTGTGTTCTTGGATAGAGAAACTCTATCCAGGAACACATACTACAGGACTGCAACAGTGATCCTGATTGCTGTTGCTAGTAGTATGTGTTCTTGGATGGAGTTTCTCTAGTTTCTCTATCCAAGAACACAGGGCACTAGAAATGAATGGGGGAAACTTGTCCCTATTCATTCTAGTGCCCCGGGCATCGCCTGCACTCACAGCTGTGACTGCAAAAATCCCACGGTCATGTGACCGTAGAAACTGAACTGCAGATAAACGCTGCAGTTCCATTACCATCCCCGAGACACTACAGGTTAATTAACCTGTAGTGCCCTGAGGATTGCACACACTTCTCAATGATTGCAGACTCTGCTGCAATCATTGAGAAGATGCCCGGCAATTATCTCTTACTCTGTAACACGCACGGTATAATGATACATTTGTTATATTTTTCTTGCAGTGGATAAAGAAAAAAGTGTGTTACAGAGTAAGAGATATCATGTCATTGTAGAACCTGTAAAAAAAATTAGTTAAATAAACACAAACACTCAATAAATTAATTTAACATAAATTTTTATTTTTTTAACACTTTTTTTACATTTTTTTATCCAAATTTTTACCGTCGAATTTCATTTTTTTTTGGGTTAGGTCTACCTGAATTCGAACAGCCATTTCGGGTCGAATATAAGGACAACCCGAATTCGAACAACAACACTAGTAGCCATATGCTGTGTATGTTCAAAGGTTTTATAATATGTACAGTAATGCAGAGATTAGTCTTTCTCATTGCTGTAAGAAGGACCCTAATTTAATTTTAGGTCTTAGAGAATTTCAATCTTCCAAAAGCTAAGATTGTTGATGATTGGTGATTGTTGTCCACTGGCTCTGCCAAGTAACAGTTGCCCTGAAACTAGTTTGGCAACTTAATAATTTCAAGTTGTAGTTAAATAGTGACAATAGTATAGTAAATGTCACTCAATGTCCTTCAAAGGGGCTCACAATCTATTTCAGGACAACTGACCCTACCATAGTCATATACATATTTTTGGGGTGTGGGAGTAAACAAGACTGTCCCGAGGAAACCCACGCAAACACAGGGAGAACAAAAAAAATGTCTTGCAGATAGTGTCCTGGCTAAAATTCGAACCAGGGACCCCAGTGCTGGAAAGGGAAAAGTGCTAAACACTGAGCCACCCATAAGATGGAAAGTTAGCCACAGCTCAAGAAACCCCTGGAAATTTCTGGAGGAACTCTGGTTAAGAAGGGCTGGAGTACATCAAACATTTACTTTAAAATTGCAAACGTATACAAAATGTAGCAGTATAAATACTATTTCAATATCATAGTGTGCTTTTCTTAATATTATGAGTAAAGAGACACTGGTGTTTCTTCATCTCCGGCTGTGTAATTTCCTTTTTGAACTGTGTGCATGGCTAGTTACATAAAAAACAAACAAATGATGAGATTAGGGGTGAAATGGGGCAATGTGTGTCATAGCAGTTGCCTTTAGGCTTTATTAGCATGCTTTCCTATCGCTGCCATGATATATGACTACCCAGGGGCAGAAGAGCTTATGCTCTTTCTATTTAACAGGGAAGCTAATGGAGCAGAAACGGGGGATGCAAACAGTTTTGTCATTCAAGATGACACAAAATCTAAGGCCCCAGCAGGTGCCCGCTTTGTACATGTTATTTTCTTTTCTTGTTTCATTTTTTCTTCAAGAATGTCAGCACTAAAATTTAGTACAAAACATTAGACAGAAACTAAGAATAAACCATTTTAGGCAAAGTGCATAGGGAACTGGATTTCCAATCTACATATTCCACATATTTTTTTAAAACCATATAAACTTTCCATGCTTTTGTGGTCATTTTTAGTGTCATTATTATTTTCTAGTTTACCTGTACATTTACCTTTCTTTATGGAAAAAAAAGCCTTTATTTTGTCCCCTGTCTTTTAAGTAAAGCAAAGCAATTTCCTTTATGCCCTTTTTACCTAAAACCCCAAGGAAGGACAGACCCACCTTGATTGTGATACACATCAATAGTAATTTTGATCTTTCATTAGGGTCTATTTATAAAGCTGACATTCACTAAGCACAATATACTTCATATATTCGGTGGCCCCTTTTCCCTGTTCATTTTGCGGAATTCGGCTGCTGTAGTTACTTCAAAGACTGTAAAAAATACACATTGACTTCAATTGTGTTCATATTTGGGACATTTAGAATCCAGCCTTCTTGGACCTGATCGGTTGAATGGCCCTAGAAAAGAACAACAAATTCTAAGAACATGTTTATGAAAGAAAGACAGCCACTGTCAAAGTGGACCTATCATCTCATTTTTTACTTTATGTATAAGGGCCGATATCCCTTTTTATAAGCAAAAACATGTTTTTTTTTTAATACAATTTTTTTAACATTTGAAGGGGAAATTCCTCCCCTTCTGTTTTTAACGCTGAGGTGGTAAAGACTGAATAGGAAATCCAGAGCCTCCTGGGATACTTATGTCACCTATCCTAGGAGGCTTCAGGCTGCTTGGGCATGCAAAGGAGGGACTTACCTTTAATGTAAAAAAAGAATGCATGCCAAGGCTCTTGTTTTCTAGAAGCGCATCACCTGATTCTACACCTGTGCAGTGCAAGATCTGGAGTAGGAAGAAGAACCCAGAAAAAAAGGAAGAAGATTGGCAGCTCCTGAAATGAAGAAGGAAGATGGGACAGACTGGACTAGGATCGCGGAGGGATAAGTGGTAAGGGTAAGTGGTATTTTTTTTTATATATATATAATGATAGTTCTGCTTGTGTTCAGGAATCTTAACAAAATGACTTTCAGTTTGGTAAATGCCATTACATCAATAATAAATGCTATCCTTCTTTTTTTACATTTTATTTCATCTGCCTATCTCTTCTAGGCTTTTTAGATACATTTTGTCTAAATGCTACTTGCTCCAACAATATCATGAGATATCATATCTTGGAACATGCCCGTGCAGTGTCTGTCTACATGCCTACCTGTAGTCTCTATTAGATGACCATATGGCAGGGTGATGATGCAGGACACTGCAATATAGAAAGCATTTTTTAATGACAGCTGCAAATGTAATTTTTTTTTTAATATTTATTGGAATAAGTATATCCTAATCTTCATTATCAACCTTGTTTTGTACTGTAAATACTTTTTTGTAATACCATCTTTGCTTGTTTTTGTTACATGTAAGGAGATTGCGCTGCAAACACATATTCCAAGTAATTCTGACATATAAAACAAGCTAAATATTTACCTGCCACCACATTTATTAGCTTTTCAAATAGCAGAAAGGATTCAGTAACTGTGGCTGTGTAAACTTTTTGAAGGTAAATGAAGTTAAACTTGTTTTGTTGGGACCTGTCCCATTTTAAAACCAATTTTCACAGAAATGACTGGTTAAATGGAAATCTACCTGGAGTGGTGAGGCTTGACGGTTCACTTTGACAGTTATAGATTTGTGAGGTAATAGAATTGATGAGTGCACTATTTACTTTTATTTATTCTAGGCTATTTCATCTCAATGGCCCAAGCTGTCTTGCTTTTGCATTGTTCAAATGAGGTTTCCTGAGTCACGCTCTCTGGCATCCCACAGTTGAAGCTACATTTCCTTCATCATTGAAGCAAATGAAGCATACGAAGTGTGAGGCTGCTGGAATAGTATTGTTATGGTGTTTGGCAGCATTTTTATTTTTACTACAGTGTCTTTGCAGTGATGGCACTTCCTGCCAGAAACAGTTTGTACACAACATATACGACAGATGAAGGTGAAATGAGGCACATACCCCTAATATAAAGATTCATTCCATATTCTTTGTAAATGTGTTTGGTATGTTAAATAGGAAGCTTGGTAAACACATTTTAATAGTTGAGACCCAATTCCTATTCTCTTCCATTATTGCACTAAAAGCTTTACATACCAAAGGGCAATTCACAGTCAAATCATTCTGTATTACTCTTATGGCACATCAAGGGAGCACAACTTGCTTTTGCATTTGCAAGATAAAACAAATTCTCATTTTAAATGTGACTAGCAATGTCATTGGAAACAGCAATCGTATCAGTTTTTTTTACCTTGAAAGTAAAACTCTAAACCAAAAGCTATCTTTTTTGTTTTGGATGGAACTTGGAAAGTATGTTTTTAATGTGTTCCTTTTGGGAACATTTTTCTTTACTTCTTAATTCCATTTGAACAACCTTACTCTATTTCAACAAAACCTGACACTTCAAACTATTCTCCATTGCACTAAAGGAAATTTTATTCATGTGTGTATCACCATTAAGGAAAGTTCTAGCTACTTCCTAAATGACAATACCAGGAACACAGTTTGCATGCAATACAAATGGTAGGAAAATATTTCTGTTTGTGTAATGCTCATCAGTTCTTAGTGACTTGGGGAAACCAATAGTAATGAAAACCTGAAAAAAACTAAAGGAAATAAACTTGGATGGGGATATATTTTAACTGCGTCCCTACTCTGCAGCTTACTGTTTGTCTTGACCCTCCATTATTCTCAGGGGGAGCTAACTGTTAATAACTGATGAGCTGGCTCCTGGCTTGAATGTACAGTAGATGTTATCTGGATGGCTTCAAAGCCTTCAATTACGTGTACAGGGCAGCAATGTGCACCCTACACACCACCTACTTAAAGGGTCCCCATGTTCACCCATATCTCCAGAGAGTGCAGGACCAGCAAAAATCCATCAGAGTGGCCAGCAGCGGAAGATTTACTATAATGTAATTATTCAGATTGAGCAAACACTATTGTGTGGCAAAAGAAAGAAAATCTATTAGTGGATTGCTGAAATCTCATCCTTTAACTGCTTATGAAGGCTTTTGTGCTAGGTAATCACTGACTATAAAAATTTATTAATAACGTGTATTTATATAGTGCCACCATATTATGCAGCACTTTTTAAAGTCCATTGTCACATCACTAACTGTCTCTCAAAAAGGGGTCACAATACCATAGTCATATGTCATTTACACAGTTTTGGGACAATTTATTTTGAGGGAAGCCAGGTAACTGGACTGCATGGTTTTGGAATGTGGGAGGAAACCTAAGTGCCCAAAAGAAAATCCTTTCAACCACGGAAAGAAC
Source organism: Pyxicephalus adspersus (assembly GCF_032062135.1). Taxonomy (NCBI): domain Eukaryota; kingdom Metazoa; phylum Chordata; class Amphibia; order Anura; family Pyxicephalidae; genus Pyxicephalus; species Pyxicephalus adspersus. The sequence goes on from NC_092858.1 coordinate 144,720,357, forward strand.
ATAAACACTTCTTACAGATAGTGTCCTGTGTGAGATTTGAAACCTGTGACCCAGCACTAACAGATAGAGAGTTGTCCCTTGTCCTTGACAAGGGTAGCTCGTGCCTCTGCCCCCAAAAATTCCCCCCACACCTACACCCCACCCCTCCTCTCACTTGCCAGCCCCCCTCCTTATTCTTACACTCTTCCAAATAACACACCGCAACCTGTTGCATTTAAAATGGCTGGCAAGCAGCCGTTTATTTAACAATAAATTAACAACTTAACAATTTCCATAAAATTAACTCTGCATATATATATATATATATATATATCTGTAACATACACATAAAATAAGCAACAAATAAATAACAATTACATAACAAAATAAATTAACAATTAAATAACATTCATATAAACTATAACCTAACCCTTTATTTACCATAAACCAATTCCTAACAGAACAAACGATTTGTACCCAAAACAATTAGGTTGCAGGTCCGGAAGGTAAAGTCCGCAACACCATTACATCTCCAATAATGACCAATCCCGCCATGCCATTCTGGCCACCACTTAAAGGGGGGCTCCCTACCAACTTGGGTGCCCCCCACCATAATTAACCAAGAATTCTTACCTTCCACCAAACCTCAACCGCCTACCCCACACCTTATAACAGGGCGGGTGGGTAGGAAATTTCTTGTTCCAAAAAATTGTCCTTAACTTCTGTTTCTCCCTCCTTTTACCCTTTCTTCTCTCCACCCTCTTTTACATCCAACCCGACCCTCTCTCTGTCCCCCCCCCTCCTCTTTCTGTAATTCAAATCCTAACCCTTTCCCCCCTTTCTCTTGGGCAGTCCGAGCACGCCTGTCATGCAGCCCCTCTGCATATTTCCCTGCTACGGGCCTTTCTTTATCTGATTTTTAGAGGTTTAGCACTTCTTATACACACTACTATTTATACAAGGCTTGTTTAAATTTGGCTGTACACATCCCGTTAAAAATTACATCGGACAAACATAAGATTAACATAAACAAATCATGAGCTTAGGTGCTCTTTAATTCACTATGCACCCAATTAATTCAGTCAATGCTCAATGCAATCTTTATTATTGTTTGAGAAGACCACCTATTGTTTGACCAGTTTTGTGTTTATTACTTTATACTATTTAAAATACAGTATAAGGTAATATAAGGTAATTTCATTTTTTTCTGATAATATACTCTGATGACAATCTGTGACCTCATTCCAGTTGTATACAAAGTCCAAACCTGATCGTAAAGTAAGGGGATAACCCTTCTGAATTAATATTCCGAACCAAACTTCACTATCTATTATTGGCACTTTAAGTACTGGAATCTTTTAATTACAACATCTGTTGTTTTAATTAGCATAGGAATTATAATGAGGCTCTCGGCAGGATCCTGCTGCTTAACCACAAGCTCAAAAACTGCTTTCAACATCTATGACACATCATGACCACTCCATCATGCCTTCTTCAAGTAAGGTTGCCGTCTATCATTAGATGGAATCAATCTTGCTATTAATTGAACTGTTGGGAGAAGGGAAAGCTCGGAAGCAGCATGTCTGCTATCACATCCACTGGCCAACCCTGCATGTGTGTAGCCAGAAAGAACTTCCTCACCGTTGAAGGCTGCTTGGCACAGGAACACAAAAACATAGCATTTTAGCTTAGAAAATAGTTGGTACATTTGCCAGTACTCTGTATATTTTAATTGACAACAACTATAATTTGAATTGGAACATTGTGTTACTCATTTAGTGTTATACTAAAATCAGCAATGCTACAAAACCCTTTTGATTTCCTTTTAACAAATACTTCTACCTGTCTTTAGAGTGGGTCATGATATAATTATTTTACAACTCTTGATATTTTGTCTAATATCTTTATTTTTTAGAAATATTTTGTCATACTAATCACCATACTAAGCAGCAACTAATCAACCAGTGTAACTAATCCCAAGAACAAAATTATAATATATTGCAAACTACTAGTCTTAGTTTTCTTTTTTGGGGCTAAGAAACAATGTAAGCTTTTGTGTTTGAGCTACCAATCCCATCAACTACTATATATTGGAGAACTAAAGCAGACATGTCTTAGAGTCTTAGGCCCTGAAACTATAAACTTTAGACCTTAAGGCCCTGATTTTTGAAAGCTCTCCAAGGCTGGAGAGTATACACTTTCATCCGTGAAGATGGGTGGTCCAGCTAACCTGGAATGGATCTGGCCCAGGATTCAAAACATTTGCTAGCAAATAGCACTTGATTTTTAAATATCCATTCCATGTTTTCTGGACCACCCAGCTTCACTTCTTAAAGTGTATTCTCTCCAGCCTTGGAGAGCTTTCATAAATCATGGCCTTAAGGTCCAAAGTTTATACAAACAAAATACACATATAAAATACAAACAACAAAACAGTACAAATGACTGAAGTTCAACTTGCAACACAATATTCATATTCTACAATTTTCTAATCAAAAAAAGCTTTACAGTCCTGCATATAGCTTTTAAAGCAATGCAATTATTCAAATTACCTGTTCTGTCACCCTATTTTTAATATTGTATACACTATTACCTACCCTGTAGTAACTCTTTGGAACCTTAATGACCATATTTGTGAGAAAATCCCCATCTTTGAGTTATTCTTATAATAAAGACAACAGTTTACTTCTCTCTTCCATTCTGTTAATTTCAGTGCTTTCATTGCCATCTATTCCTTTTCTAGTGCTAAATGTCCCACAAATAGTATATGTGTTTTACCTTGCTACAAGAGTTAATGTAACGCTATTTTAATATTTTATTTGTTGAAGGAGATATTCTGGGTGCCTGTATTTTGTCTACCACACTACCTATGTGTGCAGTAAATGTTAAAGTAGAAGCTTGGAGCACCTAGGAACTGGTTCTACAAAGAATACCTGCACCCCTGCCTTCTCCTACAATGACTTTTTATCCAATAATCCTGAATTCACCATCTCAACATTTTTATCACACCCGACCTTTTTAATGGCCTTGCATGCATCCAATGCACTTTGGATATATCAAAATTCCATGGATCTCAGAATTTACTGGATCAATAGTTTTTTTCACATTGATATCACATAAAAGAGACAATATATTATTCAGAATTTCCCACATTACATTTTTTGATTGTGGCACTTAACAGTCATAAGTAATCATTTGGGTCCAAAGAAACAGGGGTTTATTAACAAAATGTATAATCTATAAGTCCTCAAGTTATTCTTAGGGCTTGATTAAAAAAACAGGGAATCTGGCATTCCCTCAAATATTCCCTAGTGGGAGTCAATTATTGCCAGTATGTTGACCTGGGAATTTCCCAAGAGCACTGTTTGATGGATTGTCTGACTCCCTGTTTTTTAAACAGAGCTAAGTCAGTGTAAAGTGTATCCAAATGTGTTTTGGATGCTCATGGCCGCCAAACGATGTATATCTATGGCTTGGAAGACTCCTATACTAAGCTATTTGGAGGTCGCCTCTCATGACCTGGGAGACGCCAATCATACACATTTTGCCCAAGAAAGTGCACAGCTCAAATGCTACTCTCCATGCTCAGATTTCCTGTCTTTTCTGCTCTCCTCTGATTTCCAACTTCTTGGACCTTAACCACATTGATTGGGATCCTTATCATACACTTTCCTCTCCCCTACTCCCCCCCTCTCCCTATTAGTATCCCTTCCTTGTTTTCCTTCTTTTCTTTTTCTCCTTATATCTTCTCTGGTAGGATGTGTTCTTTCTCCTTTCCCTTTCTCTTTCCACACATCTTGTGGCAAAGCCCCTGCAACTCATTGAGGCTGATTCATCAAGCAAAATCGGAAGCTCGCTCGCGC